>NC_092086.1:118494188-118826688 GCF_045679555.1 Salvelinus alpinus | reverse complement strand
AGATCAGGGTTGGATCAGGGTGGATCAGGGTTGGAGCCGGGTTGGATCAGGGTTGGATCAGAGCGGAGCAGGGTTGGAGCAGGGTTGGAGTAATGTATATTGTTCATCCCTCTGTTCATCATTATCCTGCAGCTAGCTAGACTATCCCAGTGGACCATTGGACGCATCCTGGACAGATGGTCTCAACACAAACACTGCTGCTGCCAGGGCAAGAGAGAGTACTCATTTCAGAGTCCTCACAAGGATAGTACAACAAGGAAATGTGGACAAGACATGTTGGCTTAGGGGTTAGGTTTAGGTTTACAATTAGGGTTAGGGTTAAAGGTTAGGGTTAGAGTTAGGGTTAAAGTTAGGGTTAAGGTTAGAGTTAGGGTTAAAGTTTAGGGTTAAGGTTAGAGCTAGGGTTAAAGGTTAGGGTTAGGTTGAGGTAGGTTTAGGGGTTAGGGTTAGGGTTAGGGTTAGGGTTAAAGGTTAGGGTTAGAGTTAGGGTTAAAGTTAGGGTTAAGGTTAGAGTTAGGGTTAAAGTTTAGGGTTAAGGTTAGAGCTAGGGTTAAAGGTTAGGGTTAGGTTGAGGTAGGTTTAGGGGTTAGGGTTAGGGTTAGGGTTAAAGGTTAGGGTTAAGGGTTAGGTTTAGGTTGAGGTAGGTTTAGGGGTTAGGGTTAGGGTTAAAGGTTAGGGTTAGGTTGAGGTAGGTTTAGAGGTTAGGGAAAATAGGACTTTGAATGGGAATCCATTGTTTGGTTCCCACTAGCAAAACAAAATAAACTGAATCTAATTGTATTTATTACATTTGCCAAATACATCCGGTGTAGACTTTACCGCGACATGCTTACTGACAAGCCCTTCCCCAACATTGCAGAGTTAAAAAGAGTTAAAAAGTAAGAAAATATAAACAAAAGGAAATAGTAACACAATAAAACAACCATAAAGGCTGTATGGGAGTACCAGTACCGATGTGCAAGAGGGGTACGGGGTAGTCGAGGGGTACGAGGGGTACGGGGGGTACGAGGGGTACGAGGGGTACGAGGGGTACGAGGGGTACGAGGGGTACGGGGGGTACGGGGGGCACGAGGGGTACGAGGGGTACGAGTGGTAAGAGGGGTACGGGGGGTACGAGGGGTACGGGGGGTACGGGGGGTACGAGGGGTACGGGGGGTACGAGGGGTACGAGGGGTAAGAGGGGTACGGGGGGGTACGAGGGGTACGAGGGGTACGAGGGGTACGGGGGGTACGAGGGGTACGGGGGGTACGGGGGGTACGAGGGGTACGGGGGGTACGGGGGGTAAGAGGGGTACGGGGGGTACGGGGGTACGGGGGGTAAGAGGGGTACGGGGTAGTCGAGGGGTACGAGGGGTACGAGGGGTACGAGGGGTACGGGGGGTACGAGGGGTACGGGGGGTACGGGGGGTACGAGGGCTACGAGGGGTACGAGGGGTACGGGGGGTACGAGGGGTACGAGGGGTACGGGGTAGTCGAGGTAACTGAGGGAATATATACGTATAGGTAGTGGTAAAGTGACTAGTCAATCAAAATAGATAATAAACAGTAACAGCAGTGTATGTGAAGAGTGTGAGTGTGCATGTGTGTGTGAGCATATTTGGTGTGTGTGTGTGTGTGTGTGTGTGTGTGTGTGTGTGTGTGTGTGTGTGTGTGTGTGTGTGTGTGTGTGTGTGTGTGTGTGTGTGTGTGTGTGTGTGAGACAATGTTAACTGTCTGGGTAGCCATTTGATTAAATGTTCAGCAGTCTTATGGCTTGGGAGTAGAAGCTGTTCAGGAGCCTTTTGGTCCCATACTTGGCTGTTTGGCCAGTACTGCTTGCCATGCAGCAGCAGAGAGAACAGTCTATGACTTTGGTGGCTGGAGTCTTTGACCATTTTTTGGGCCTTCCTCCGACACCGCCTGGTATAGTGATGTACTAACCTCTGTTGCACCTTGAGGACTGATGCCAAGCAGTCAGTCAAGATGTTCTCAATGGTACAGAGGATCTGAGGGCCCCATGCCAAATCTTTTCAGCCTTCTGAGACGGAAGAGGCGTCTTTACAAAAGTGCTGGTGTCCTTGGACCACGGTAAGTCCTTAGTTTTGGTGGCCCCAAAGGACGCAGTGGTCTAAGGCACTGCATCTCACTGCTGGAAGCGTCACTACAGTCCCTGGTTTGATTCCAGGCTGTATCACATCCGGCTGTGATTGGGCGGCGCACTATTGCCCCAGTGTCGTCCGGGTTAGGGTTTAGCCGAGGTAGGCCGTCATTGTAAATCAGAATTTGTTCTTAACTGACTTGCCTAGTTAAATACAGGTTGAATTGATGATGTGGAACTTGAAGCTCTCGACCCGCTCAATGTTAATGGAGGCCTGTTTGGTCCTCCGTTTCCTGTAGCCCACGATCCTCCGTCTCCTCCGTTTCCTGTAGCCCACGATCCTCCGTCTCCTCCGTTTCCTGTAGCCCACGATCCTCCGTCTCCTCCGTTTCCTGTAGCCCACGATCCTCCGTCTCCTCCGTTTCCTGTAGCCCACGATCCTCCATATCCTCCGTTTCCTGTAGCCCACGATCCTCCATATCCTCCGTTTCCTGTAGCCCACAATCAGCTCCTTTGTCTTGCTCACATTCAGGGAGAGGTTATTGTCTCTAACCTCCTCTGTGAAGGCCGTCTCATCGTCGTTGCTGGTCAGGCCATCAGACCATCATGTTGTCGTCAAACGTAATGATGGTGTTGGAGTCGTGAGTGGCCATGCAGTCGTTAGTGAACAGGGAGTACAGGAGGGGACTAACCACGCACACCATGTTAAGGGTCAGCGTGGGAATGTGTTGTTTCCTACCCTTACCACCTGGTGGTGGCCCGACAGGAAGTCCAGGATCCAGTTGCAGAGGGAGGGGTGTAATCCCAGGGTCCTTAGCTTAGTGATGAGCTTTGAGGGCACTATGGTGATGAACACTGAGCTGTAGTCAATGCCAAGCTTTTTTACATAGGTGTTCCTTTAGTCCAGGTGGGAGTGCAATGAAGATTGCGTCATCTGTGGATCTGTTGGGGCGGTTTGCGAATTGGAGTGGGTCTAGCGTGTCTGGGATGATGGTGTTAATGTGAGCCATGACCAGCCTTTCAAACATTTCATGGCTACATATGTGAGTGCTAATAGTCATTTAGACAGGTTACCTTGGCATTCTTGGGCACAGGGACTCTGGTGGTCTACTTGAAACATATAGGTATTACAAACTGGGTCAGAGAGAGGTTGACAATGTCAGTCAAGAGACTTTCTAGCTAGTCAGCGCATGCTCTCAGTACGCGTCCTGACAATCCGTCTGAGCCTGCGGCCTTGTGAATGTCAACCTGTTTAATTAAAGGTCTTACTCATATCGGCTACAGAGAGACTGATCACACAATCGTCCAGAATAGCTGGTGCTCTCATGCATGGTTCAGTATTACTTGCATCGAAGCGGGCATAGAAAGTATTTATCTCCTCTGGTAGGCTCGTGTTACTGTACAGCTTGCGGCTGGGTTTCCCTTTGTAATCCATGCTAGTTTTCAAGCCATGCCACATCCGACGAGTGTCAGCGCCGGTGTAGTAGGATTTGATCTTGGTCCTGTATTGACTCTTTGCCTGTTTGATTGTTCCTCGGAGGGCGTATCGGGATTTCTTAGAAGTGTCCGGTAGAGTATCCCACTCTAGCCTAGAGCTCAATGAGGATGTTGCCTGTAATCCATGGTTTCTGGTTGGGATATGTATGTACAGTCAATGTGCGGACGACATCGTCGATGCACTTAGTAAAGAAGCCGGTGGCTGATATGGTAATACAATAACATCAGATGAATCCCGTCACAATTTTCAGTCTGTGCTAGCGAAACAGTCCTGTAGCTTAGAATCCGCTTCCCCTGACCACTTCTGTATTGAGCGTGTCACTGGTACTTCCTGTTTGAGCAGGAATCAGGAGGATAGAGTTATGGTCAGATTTGCCAAATGGAGGGCAGGGAAGAGCTTTTGTATGTCTGTCTGTGGAGTAAAGGTGATCTACACATGTTTTGCCTCCTGTTGCACAGGTATATACAGTGCATTCGGAAAGTATTCAGACCCCTTGACTTGTTCCCACTTTTTGTTAAGTTACAGCCTTATTCTAAAATGTATTAAAAAAATCATGTGTTCATCAATCTACATCACAATATCTCATAATGACAAAGGGAAAAAAGGTTTTTAGAAATTTTTGTACATTTATAACTCTAACCCTTAAATACAGGTCAAATAAATAAAACATATTTTTTAATCACACAACACTGTATGCAGTGGCATATTCCCTGTGCAGGGCAAATACTACCTATCTGCCTACGACAGTAACAGGCTCATTTTAATACTTTGTTTGCATCCCAATGGCACCCTACTACCATAGGGCCTGTCATGCACCCTACTACCATAGGGCCTGTCATGCACCCTACTACCATAGGGCCTGTCATGCACCATACTACCATAGGGCCTGTCATGCATCCTACTACCATAGGGCCTGTCATGCACGCTATTACCATAGGGCCTGTCATGCACCCTACTACCATAGGGCATGTCATGCACCCTACTACCATAGGGCCTGTCATGCACCCTACTACCATAGGGCCTGTCATGCACCCTATTACCATAGGGCCTGTCATGCACCCTACTACCATAGGGCCTGTCATGCATCCTACTACCGTAGGGCCTGTCATGCACCCTACTACCATAGGGCCTGTCATGCATCCTACTACCATAGGGCCTGTCATGCATCCTACTACCATAGGGCGTGTCATGCATCCTAATACCATAGGGCCTGTCATGCACCCTACTCCCATAGGGCCTGTCATGCACCCTACTACCATAGGGCCTGTCATGCATCCTACTACCATAGGGCCTGTCATTGCTCCCTACTCCCATAGGGCATGTCATGCATCCTTTTACCATAGGGCCTGTCATGCATCCTACTACCATAGGGCCTGTCATGCATCCTACTACCATAGGACCTGTCATGCCAAATAATGTCCCCCAGCCAATTAGGTCCCCCTCTACGTCACAATGGGATTCGATAAATTATTAGCATCCGTTGCTATAGTGTGATGACCTACAGATTAGACTTTTGGAGATCAGTACAGACTAAATGACGTTTTTTTCATCATCGCTATGCAAACAAGACTGATTTCTGTGACTTTTGGGTACGTTGTTAACATTACAACATGAAATCCATGTCTTAAACATCGCAACGTTTTGGAAATGTCAAAGAAAACGTGTAATCTGCTATGACACATTGAAGTTACTTACCTTACAGGTCACAAAGTCAGCTAATTTCCACTCATATACAAATCCGCTTTATTCATATACTGGCTTGGCTGGCTGTCATGTTTGTATTTTAACCTGCCCTTCCCTCATCTACACTGAAATAATATCTTTTCACTATTCCTCTATTAGGATGAATCTCCCATAGCTCGTTAGTACCCCCTTGTGGTTGAATATATATATATTGTAGGTACTAGGATACAACAATGAATAACGCGGAACAAATAAATACCATCAAAGGTTACCTTACAACAATGAACACCGTTTGAAACAGCTGTGAAAACCAACCTGACAATATTTAAGACTATAGTACATCAACTTTACATTTTTGTGATACATTTATTTTCACAGATTATTTTTTGTACCCTCACATGGCAATCAGACTGAAATACTGAATTCTTGTGTGTGGAATAGAGAGGGTTGGGAGGCGCTGTGGGGATGGGAGGCGCTGTGGGGTTGGGAGGCGCTGTGGGGATGGGAAGCGCTGTGGGGTTGGGAGGCGCTGTGGGGTTGGGAGGCGCTCTGTGGGGTTGGGAGGCGCTGTGGGGTTGGGAGGCGCTGTGGGGATGGGAGGCGCTGTGGGGATGGGAGGCGCTGTGGGGTTGGGAGGTCCTGTGGGGTTGTGTGGTTGGGAGGCGGTGTGGGGTTGGGAGGCGCTGTGGGGTTGGGAAGTGCTGTGGGGTTGTGTGGTTGGGAGGCGGTGTGGGGTTGGGATGTGCTGTGGGGTTGTGTGGTTGGGAGGCGCTGTGGGGTTGGGAGGCGCTGTGGGGTTGGGAGGTGCTGTGGGGTTGGGAGGCGCTGTGGGGTTGGGAGGCGCTGTGGGGTTGGGAGGCACTGTGGGGTTGGGAGGCGCTGTGGGGTTGGGAGGCGCTGTGGGGATGGGAGACGCTGTGGGGATGGGAGGCGCTGTGGGGTTGGGAGGTCCTGTGGGGTTGGGAGGCGCTGTGGGGTTGGGAGGCGCTCTGTGGATGGGAGGCGCTGTGGGGTTGGGAGGCGCTGTGGGGTTGGGAGGCGCTGTGGGGTTGGGAGGCGCTGTGGGGATGGGAGGCGCTGTGGGGTTGGGAGGCGCTGTGGGGTTGGGAGGTGCTGTGGGGATGGGAGGCACTGTGGGGTTGGGAGGCGCTGTGGGGTTGGGAGGCGCTGTGTGGTTGGGAGGCGCTGTGGGGTTGGGAGGCGCTGTGGGGTTGGGAGGCGCTGTGGGGTTGGGAGGCGCTGTGGGGTTGGGAGGCGCTGTGGGGTTTGTGGTTGGGAGGCGCTGTGGGGTTGTGTGGTTGGGAGGCGCTGTGGGGTTGGGAGGCGCTGTGGGGTTGGGAGGTGCTGTGGGGTTGGGAGGCGCTGTGGGGTTGGGAGGTGCTGTGTGGTTGGGAGGTGCTGTGGGGTTGGGAGGCGCTGTGGGGTTGGGAGGCGCTGTGGGGTTGGGAGGCGCTGTGGGGTTGGGAGGCGCTGTGTGGATGGGAGGCGCTGTGTGGATGGGAGGTGCTGTGGGGTTGGGAGGTGCTGTGGGGTTGGGAGGCGCTCTGTGGATGGGAGGCGCTGTTTGGTTGGGAGGCGCTACTGTGGTTGGGAGGCGCTGTGGGGTTGGGAGGCGCTGTGGGGTTGGGAGGCGCTGTGGGGTTGGGAGGCGCTGTGGGGATGGGAGGTGCTGTGGGGTTGGGAGGCGCTGTGGGGTTGGGAAGCGCTGTGGGGTTGGGAGGTGCTGTGGGGTTGGGAGGCGCTGTGGGGTTGGGAGGCGCTGTGGGGTTGGGAGGTGCTGTGGGGTTGGGAGGCGCTGTGGGGTTGGGAGGCGCTGTGGGGATGGGAGGCGCTGTGGGAATGGGAGGCGCTGTGGGGATGGGAGGTGCTGTGGGGTTGGGAGGCGCTGTGGGGTTGGGAGGCGCTGTGGGGTTGGGAGGCGCTGTGTGGTTGGGAGGCGCTGTGGGGTTGGGAGGCGCTGTGGGGTTGGGAGGCGCTGTGGGGTTGGGAGGCGCTGTGTGGATGGGAGGCGCTGTGTGGATGGGAGGTGCTGTGGGGTTGGGAGGTGCTGTGGGGTTGGGAGGTGCTCTGTGGATGGGAGGCGCTGTTTGGTTGGGAGGCGCTACTGTGGTTGGGAGGCGCTGTGGGGTTGGGAGGCGCTGTGGGGTTTGGAGGCGCTGTGGGGTTGGGAGGCGCTGTGGGGATGGGAGGCGCTGTGGGGTTGGGAGGCGCTGTGTGGTTGGGAGGCGTTGTGTGGTTGGGAGGCGCTGTGGGTTTGGGAGGCGCTGTGGGGTTGGGAGGCGCTGTTTGGTTGGGAGGCGCTACTGTGGTTGGGAGGCGCTGTGGGGTTGGGAGGCGCTGTGGGGTTGGGAGGCGCTGTGTGGTTGGGAGGCGCTGTGGGGATGGGAGGCGCTGTGGGGTTGGGAGGCGCTGTGGGGTTGGGAGGCGCTGTGGGGATGGGAGGTGCTGTGGGGTTGGGAGGTGCTGTGGGGTTGGGAGGCGCTGTGGGGTTGGGAGGCGCTGTGGGGTTGGGAGGTGCTGTGGGGTTGGGAGGCACTGTGGGGTTGGGAGGCGCTGTGGGGTTGGGAGGCGCTGTGGGGTTGGGAGGCGCTGTGGGGAAGGTATTACTGTGCTCTAATAGTGTTAAAGGGAAGGTATTACTGTGCTCTAATAGTGTTAAAGGGAAGGTATTACTGTGCTCTAATAGTGTTAAAGGGAAGGTATTACTGTGCTCTAATAGTGTTAAAGGGAAGGTATTACTGTTCTCTAATAGTGTTAAAGGGAAGGTATTACTGTGCTCTACTAGTGTTAAAGGGAAGGTATTACTGTGCTCTAATAGTGTTAAAGGGAAGGTATTACTGTGCTCTAATAGTGTTAAAGGGAATGTATTACTGTGCTCTAATAGTGTTAAAGGGAAGGTATTACTGTTCTCTAATAGTGTTAAAGGGAAGGTATTACTGTGCTCTAATAGTGTTAAAGGGAAGGTACTACTGTGTTCTAATAGTGTTAAAGGGAAGGTATTACTGTTCTCTAATAGTGTTAAAGGGAAGGTATTACTGTGCTCTAATAGTGTTAAAGGGAAGGTATTACTGTGCTCTAATAGTGTTAAAGGGAAGGTATTACTGTGCTGTAGTAGTGTTAAAGGGAAGGTATTACTGTGCTCTAATATTGGTAAAGGGAAGGTATTACTGTGCTCTAATAGTGTTAAAGGGAAGGTATTACTGTGGTCTAATAGTGTTAAAGGGAAGGTATTACTGTGGTCTAATATTGGTAAAGGGAAGGTATTACTGTTCTCTAATAGTGTTAAAGGGAAGGTATTACTGTTCTCTAATAGTGTTAAAGGGAAGGTATTACTGTGCTGTAGTAGTGTTAAAGGGGAGGTACTGCTGTACTATACCACAGTGGTTACTTGGTGGTTGGAGATTGAAACCAGAATCGTACGTAGCCTGTATGACAGGCATCACCGCAACAGCTTCACAGTTTGGCCTCCTTTTCTGACCCTGTCTGTAAAACGACCGAAACTAATGACCCTTTGCTTTGCAAGCACACGTCATCACCTTGGCAACATACTAACCATTTGCTCCTCTGTAAAGGTACAATTTTGTTAGCATCATAGGCAAAATTTCTATCTGTGAACGCTGATGGCCGGAATAAAGAAAAGCTCAGCCTTACAAATATCCATCTGGAATGTGGTTAGAGGGGGGTGTCTCATTAGTCGGATTGACAGCTTCCATTTCACCCCCAGCCACTCTCCTCCCAGCAGTGAAGAGTCAGACACAAAGTCTGAAGGCTGGAAGATGGAACACTGGGAATCTCTCTCTCTCATCCCCCTCCCGTTAGAATCTCTCTCTCTCATCCCCCTCCCGTTAGAATCTCTCTCTCATCCCCCTCCGTTAGAATCTCTCTCTCTCATCCCCCTCCCGTTAGAATCTCTCTCTCTCATCCCCCTCCCGTTAGAATCCCTCTCTCTCCTCCCGTTAGAATCCCTCTCTCTCTTCCCGTTAGAATCCCTCTCTCTCCTCCCGTTAGAATCCCTCTCTCTCTTCCCGTTAGAATCCCTCTCTTTCCTCCCGTTAGAATCCCTCTCTCTCTTCCCGTTGGTTGGTGTTTCACTCTTCAGATTCAGGGAGATGAGAAGCTGTAGCTGCAGTGATAGGTCGGACTCAGTCAATTAGGGTCCAGCGTCATGCATGGCCAGGGTGTCACATCTACTTTACAGGAAATGAGACGGGCTGAGAATAAATCTGGAGTGCAGGGATTCACAGGGTCAAACACACACACACACACACACACGCACACGCACACGCACACGCACACACACACACACACACACACACACACACACACACACACACACACACACACACACACACACACACACACACACACAACATAGGGTTGTGTGTGTTTCTGAATAAGGGTGTCTGCCAAATTTCCAAATTGTATGTGTGTTTCTCTCTGTGTGTGTTTCTGTGTGTGTGTGTGTGTGTGTGTGTGTGTGTGTGTGTGTGTGTGTGTGTGTGTGTGTGTGTGTGTGTGTGTGTGTGTGTGTGTGTGTGTGTGTGTGTGTGTGTGTGTGTGTGTGTGTGTGTGTGTGTGTGTGTGTGTGTGTGTGTGTGTGTGTGTGTGTGTGTGTGTGTGTGTGTGTGTGTGTGTGTGTGTCTGTGTGTTTCTCTGTGTCTGTGTGTGTGTGTGTTTCTCAGTGTGTGTGTGTGTTTCTCTGTGTGGGTAGCAGCATGTTGGGGCTACTCTTCCCGACCCTAGATACGTGACACAGACACAGAAGGAATGTTGGTTTCAGATAATAGAATGCTGTTGCTTCAAAGCGCCGATTTACCAAAAGACTGAAGTCAGGCTGGGGTGTCACTCTCCTTTCTCTCTCTTTCGTTATGTAATCTCTGAACAATTTCCAAATCTCTCTGGTCACTTTCCTCTCCCTCTGGTCTTGCCCTTCCCCCTCTCTGTCTCGCTCAATTCAATTCAATTTAAGGACTTTATTGGCATGGGAAACATATGTTAACATTGCCAAAGCAAGTGAAATAGATATAAACAAAAGTGAAATAAAAAATAAAAATAAACAGTAAACATTACACTCACAAAACTTCCAAAGGAATGGAGACATTTCAAATATCATATTATGTATTTATACAGTGTTGTAACGATGTGCAAATAGTTAAAGTACAAAAGGGAAAATAAATAAACGTATTTATGAGTTGTATTTACAATGGAGTTTGTTCTTCACTGGTTGACCTCAGTTTCCACCTCAGCTTGCTTAGGGGGACTCTTCTCCAGGTTCCTCTCCCTGTAGGTGATGGCTTTGTTATGGATGGTTTTGAGAATTGCTTCCTTTTAGCTGGTTGTAGAATTTAACATCTCTTTACTGGATTTTGATAATTAGCTAATGTAGTCCTAATTCTGCTATGCATGCATTATTTGGGGTTTTGCATAATTCACAAACATGTTTTTCTCTCAATTCTGCAGGTAGAGTTTCAATTAGGTGTTTCTCCCAATGTGTGTATTCTGTGGGTAAGTGGACCCCAGACCTCACAACCATAGAGGGAAATGGGTCCTGCTCATAGTATTGTTAGCCAGATCATAAATGGGATGTCACATTTTATGTTCCTTTTAATGGTGTAGAAGGGCCTTCTTGTCTCTCAGATCGTTCACAGCTTTGTGGACGTTACCTGTGGAGCTGATGTTTAGGTCGAGGTATGTCAAGTGTTTTGTTTGTTCTAGGGCAACGGTGACTAGATATCATTGGTATCTCTCTCTCTCTCCCTCCAACAACCTGCCACTTCCCTCCTCACGCCAGACTAGAGGAGATAGATTTGTAATAGAAAACTCAAGACTGTGTTCAGGTGGTCAGCTGTTCAGGGGTTCAGGGGTTCAGGTGTTCAGGTGTTCAGCTGTTCAGCTGTTCAGGGGTTCAGGTGTTCAGCTGTTCAGGTGTTCAGGTGTTCAGAGGTTCAGCTGTTCAGGGGTTCAGGTGTTCAGGGGTTCAGGGGTTCAGGGGTTCAGCTGTTCAGCTGTTCAGGTGTTCAGGTGTTCAGCTGTTCAGGTGTTCAGGTGTTCAGCTGTTCAGGGGTTCAGCTGTTCAGGTGTTCAGCTGTTCAGGGGTTCAGCTGTTCAGGTGTTCAGGGGTTCAGCTGTTCAGGGGTTCAGGTGTTCAGGGGTTCAGCTGTTCCGCTGTTCAGGTGTTCAGGGGTTCAGCTGTTCAGGGGTTCAGGTGTTCAGGTGTTCAGCTGTTCAGCTGTTCAGGTGTTCAGGTGTTCAGGTGTTCAGGTGTTCATAGGCCTAAATGGAACCATGGTCCCTTCATAGTGCACTTCTGCTTTCCATGGCCCTGTACTCGGACCAAGTATTGGAAGTATCCTGATCTGCTGCTGGTCTGTGTTGAATCTCGAGCACAGAGTTTGAACAGGCATTTGATTATTATACAGACATTATTACATTAAATATAATAGCCACTTATCTGTCTGTCTTATTTTAATGCTGCTCTGTCTTGAATCTCTAGCTGTGTTTGGACAGACATTATTACATTAAATATAATAGCCACTTCTTTGTCTGTCTTCACTGGGGAAGTAGACTTTTTATATGCGATTTTAGCAGAGGATTTTATCCAAAGCGACTTACAGTCATCAGTCACGCATTTTACATATGGGTGGCCCCAGGAATCGAACCCATTGTCCTGGCTTTGAGGGAAGTTTATATAATTTAGGTAGAGTATAGGTAGTTTAGGTAGAGTATAGATAGAGTATAGGTAGTTTATATAATTTAGGTAGAGTATAGGAAGTTTATTAAATTTAGGTAGAGTACAGGTAGTGTAGGTAGAGTATAGGTAGTTTAGGTAGAGTACAGGTAGTGTAGGTAGAGTATAGGTAGTTTAGGTAGAGTATAGGGAGAGTACAGGTAGTTTAGGTAGAGTATAGGTAGTTTAGGTAGAGTATAGGTAGTTTAGGTAGAGTAAAGGTAGAGTATAGGTAGTTTAGGTAGAGTATAGGTAGAGTATAGGTAGTTTAGGTAGAGTATAGGTAGTTTAGGTAGAGTATAGGTAGTTTAGGTAGAGTGTAGGTAGTTTAGGGAGAGTACAGGTAGTTAAGGTAGAGTATAGGTAGTTTAGGTAGAGTATAGGTAGTATAGGTAGAGTATAGGTAGTATAGGTAGAGTATAGGTAGTTTAGGTAGAGTAAAGGTAGAGTATAGGTAGTTTAGGTAGAGTATAGGTAGTTTAGGTAGAGTAAAGGTAGAGTATAGGTAGTTTAGGTAGAGTATAGGTAGAGTATAGGTAGTTTAGGTAGAGTATAGGTAGTTTAGGTATAGTTTAGGTAGTTTAGGTAGAGTATAGGTAGTTTAGGGAGAGTACAGGTAGTTAAGGTAGAGTATAGGTAGGTTGGGTAGAGTTTAGGTAGTTTAGGTAGAGTATAGGTAGTTTAGGTAGAGTATAGGTAGTTTAGGTAGAGTTTAGGTAGTTTAGGTAGAGTATAGGTAGTTTAGGTAGAGTTTAGGTAGTTTAGGGAGAGTACAGGTAGTTACGGTAGAGTATAGGTAGTTTAGGTAGAGTTTAGGTAGTTTAGGTAGAGTATAGGTAGTTTAGGTAGAGTTTAGGTAGTTTATTAAATTTAGGTAGAGTACAGGTAGTGTAGGTAGAGTATAGGTAGTTTAGGTAGAGTAGAGGTAGTGTAGGTAGAGTACAGGTAGTTTAGGTAGAGTATAGGTAGTTTAGGTAGAGTTTAGGTAGTTTAGGTAGAGTATAGGTAGTTTAGGTAGAGTTTAGGTAGTTTAGGGAGAGTACAGGTAGTTACGGTAGAGTATAGGTAGTTTAGGTAGAGTAAAGGTAGAGTACAGGTAGTTTAGGTAGAGTAAAGGTAGAATACAGGTAGTTTAGGTAGAGTAAAGGTAGTGTAGGTGGAGTACAGTGGCTTGCAAAAGTATTCTCCTCACTTGGCATTTTTCCTATTTTGTTGCCTTACAACATGTATATAAAATGGATTAATGGGGGTTTGTATCATTTGATTTACACAACATGCCTACCACTTTGAAGATGCAAAATGTTTTTTATTGTGAAACAAACAAGAAATAAGACAAAAAAACAGATAACTTGAGCGTGCATAACTATTCACCCTCCAAAGTCAATACTTTGTAGAGCCACCTTTTGGCAGCAATTACAGCTGCAGGTCTCTTGGGGTATGTCTCTATAAGCTTGGCACATCTAGCCACTGGGATTTTTGCCCATTCTTCAAGGCAAAACTGCTCCAGCTCCTTCAAGTTGGATGGGTTCCGCTTGTGTACAGCAATCTTTAAGTCATACCACAGATTCTCAATTGGATTGAGGTCTGGGCTTTGACTAGGCAGTTCCAAGACATTTAAATGTTTCCCCTTAAACCACTCAAGTGTTGTTTTAGCAGTATGCTTAGGGTCATTGTCCTGCTGGAAGGTGAACCTCCGTCCCAGTCTCAAATCTCTGGAAGTCTGAAACAGGTTTCTCTCAAGAATTTCCCTGTATTTAGCGCCATCCATCATTCCTTCAATTCTGACCAGTTACCCAGTCCCCGACGATGAAAAACATCCCCACACATGATGCTGCCACCAACATGCTTCACTGTGGAGATGGTATTCTAGGGGTGATGAGAGCTGTTGGGTTTGCGCCAGACATAGTGTTTTCCTTGATGGACAAAAAGCTCAATTTTAGTCTCATCTGACCAGAGTACCTTCTTCCATGTGTTTGGGGAGTCTCCCACATGCCTTTTGGCAAACACCAAAAGTGTTTGCTTATTTGTTTCTTCTACACAATGGCTTTTTTTCTGGCCACTCTTCTATAAAGCCCAGCTCTGTGGAGTGTACGGCTTAAAGTGGTCCTGTGGACAGATACTCCAATCTCTGCTGTGGAGCTTTGCAGCTCCTTCAGGGTTATCTTTGGTCTCTTTGTTGCCTCTCTGATTAATGCCCTCCTTGCCTGGTCCGTGAGTTTTGGTGGGCGGTCCTCTCTTGGCAGGTTTGTTGTGGTGCCATATTCTTTCCATTTTTTAATAATGGATTTAATGGTGCTCCATGGGATGTTCAAAGTTTCGTATAATTTTTTATAACCCAACCCTGATCTGTACTTCTCCACAACTTTGTCCCTGACCTGTTTGGAGAGCTCCTTGGTCTTCATGGTGCCACTTGCTTGGTGGTGCCCCTTGCTTAGTGGTGTTGCAGACTCTGGGTGTTGCAGACTCTGGGGCCTTTCAGAACAGGTGTATATATACTGAGATCATGTGACACTTAAATAAAGTTCACCTGTGTGCAATCTAACAAATGATGTGACTTTTGAAGGTAATTGGTTGCAACAGGTCTTATTTAGGGGCTTCATAGCAAAGGGGGTGAACACATATACACGCACCCCTTTTCTGTTTTTTATTTTTGAGAATTTTTTGAAACAGTAATTTTTTTCATTTCACTTCACCAATTTTGGACTATTTTGTCTATGCCCATCACATGAAATCCAAATATATATCAATGTCAGGTTGTAATGCAACAAAATAGGAAAATTGCCAACGGGGATGAATATTTTTGCAAGGCACTGTGTTTGTAGTTAGGCAGAGCATAGGGAGTTTAGGCAGAGTATAGGGAGTTTAGGTAGAGTATAGGTAGTTGAGGTAGAGTTTAGGGAGTTTAGGTAGTTTAGGTAGAGTATAGGTAGTTTAGTTAGAGTATAGGTAGTTGAGGTAGAGTATAGGGAGTTTAGGTAGAGTTTAGGTAGTTGAGGTAGAGTTTAGGGAGTTGAGGTAGAGTATAGGGAGTTTAGGTAGAGTATAGGTAGTTTAGGTAGAGTATAGGTAGTTGAGGTAGAGTATAGGGAGTTTAGGTAGAGTATAGGTAGTTTAGGTAGAGTATAGGTAGTTTAGGTAGAGTTTAGGTAGTTGAGGTAGAGTATAGGTAGTTGAGGTAGAGTATAGGTAGTTGAGGTAGAGTATAGGGAGTTTAGGTAGAGTATAGGTAGTTTAGGTAGAGTATAGGGAGTTTAGGTAGAGTATAGGGAGTTGAGGTAGAGTATAGGGAGTTTAGGTAGAGTTTAGGGAGTTTAGGTAGAGTTTAGGTAGAGTTTAGGTAGTTTAGGTAGAGTTTAGGTAGTTTAGGTAGAGTAAAGGTAGAGTATAGGTAGTTTAGGTAGAGTATAGGTAGTTTAGGTAGAGTATAGGTAGTTTAGTTAGAGTATAGGGAGTTTAGGTAGAGTATAGGGAGTTTACGTAGAGTTTAGGGAGTTTAGGTAGAGTTTAGGTAGAGTTTAGGTAGTTTAGGTAGAGTATAGGTAGTTTAGGTAGAGTATAGGTAGTTTAGGTAGAGTATAGGTAGTTTAGGTAGAGTATAGGTTGTTTAGGTAGAGTAAAGTTAGTTTAAGTAGAGTTTAGGTAGTTTAGGTAGAGTATAGGTAGTTTAGGTAGAGTAAAGGTAGTTTAGGTAGAGTATAGGTAGTTTAGATAGAGTATAGGTAGTTTAGGTAGAGTATAGGTAGTTTAGGTAGAGTATAGGTAGTTTAGGTAGAGTAAAGGTTGTTTAGGTAGAGTGTAGGTAGTTTAGGTAGATTATAGGTAGTTTAGGTAGAGTATAGGTAGTTTAGGTAGAGTATAGGTAGTTTAGGTAGAGTATAGGTAGTTTAGGCAGAGTATTGGTAGTTTAGGTAGAGTATAGGTAGTACAGGTAGAGTATTGGTAGTTTAGCTAGAGTGTTGGTAGTTTAGGTAGAGTATTCGTAGTTATATATACTGGTAGTGTCTCTATGGTTATAATGGAATTAGATATAGTATTGTCTCTGGTTGTAATGGAGTTATAAAATGTATTGTATATATGGTTATAATGAAGGTATATATAGTATTGTCTCTATGGTTATAATGATTTTGTGATATATATGGTATTGTCTCTATGGTTAGAATATAGGGTGATAGACATGGTGGATATGAAACGGGCCTGTGGTTAGAAGTAGTGTACAGTACTGTAAAGGCTTTTGGGATGCAGGCATGGTTGAATTGAAATGAAAACCTTCTCTCAGAGACGTGTGTGTAGGTGGCAGGGAAGACTGCCAGTCTCAGAGACATGTGTATAGGTGGCAGGGAAGACTGCCAGTCTCAGAGACGTGTGTATAGGTGGCAGGGAAGACTGCCAGTCTCAGAGACGTGTGTATAGGTGGCAGGGAAGACTGCCAGTCTCAGAGACGTGTGTATAGGTGGCAGGGAAGACTGCCAGTCTCAGAGACGTGTGTATAGGTGGCAGGGAAGACTGCCAGTCTCAGAGACGTGTGTATAGGTGGCAGGGAAGACTGCCAGTCTCAGAGACGTGTGTATAGGTGGCAGGGAAGACTGCCAGTCTCAGAGACATGTGTATAGGTGGCAGGGAAGACTGCCAGTCTCAGAGACGTGTGTATAGGTGGCAGCAAAGACTGCCAGTCTCAGAGACGTGTGTATAGGTGGCAGGGAAGACTGCCAGTCTCAGAGACGTGTGTATAGGTGGCAGGGAAGACTGCCAGTCTCAGAGACGTGTGTATAGGTGGCAGGGAAGACTGCCAGTCTCAGAGACGTGTGTATAGGTGGCAGGGAAGACTGCCAGTCTCAGAGACGTGTGTATAGGTGGCAAGGAAGAAATGCCAGTCTCAGAGACGTGTGTATAGGTGGCAGGGAAGACTGCCAGTCTCAGGGGATGTGAGCGACACTCATGACCAAATACGAAGAAGACAGTTCCATTAAAATGTAAATGTAGGAGCCAAACAAAGCTGTATTTGATCATTATTCTCCATTCACCAAAGTGTTGGGGGGTATCTCTTAGAGGACACAGGGGATGTTGGGGGGTATCTCTGAGAGGACACAGGGGGTGTTGGGGGATATCTCTGAGAGGACACAGGGGGTGTTGGGGGATATCTCTGAGAGGACACAGGGGGTTTTGGGGGATATCTCTGAGAGGACACAGGGGATGTTGGGGGATATCTCTGAGAGGACACAGGGGGTGTTGGGGGATATCTCTGAGAGGACACAGGGGGTGTTGGGGGATATCTCTTAGAGGACACAGGGGGTGTTGGGGGATATCTCTGAGAGGACACAGGGGGTGTTGGGGGATATCTCTGAGAGGACACAGGGGATGTTGGGGGATATCTCTGAGAGGACACAGGGGGTGTTGAGGGATATCTCTGAGAGGACACAGGGGGTGTTGGGGGATATCTCTGAGAGGACACAGGGGGTGTTGGGGGATATCTCTGAGAGGACACAGGGGGTGTTGGGGGATATCTCTGAGAGGACACAGGGGGTGTTGGGGGATATCTCTGAGAGGACACAGGGGGTGTTGGGGGGTATCTCTTAGAGGACACAGGGGGTGTTGGGGGATATCTCTGAGAGGACACAGGGGGTGTTGGGGGGTTTCTCTGAGAGGACACAGGGGGTGTTGGGGGATATCTCTTAGAGGACACAGGGGATGTTGGGGGATATCTCTTAGAGGACACAGGGGATGTTGGGGGATATCTCTTAGAGGACACAGGGGGTGTTGGGGGATGTCTCTGAGAGGACACAGGGGGTGTTGGGGGATATCTCTGAGAGGACACAGGGGATGTTGGGGGATATCTCTTAGAGGACACAGGGGGTGTTGGGGGATATCTCTGAGAGGACACAGGGGGTGTTGAGGGATATCTCTGAGAGGACACAGGGGATGTTGGGGGATTTCTCTGAGAGGACACAGGGGGTGTTGGGGGATATCTCTGAGAGGACACAGGGGATGTTGGGGGATATCTCTTAGAGGACACAGGGGGTGTTGGGGGATATCTCTGAGAGGACACAGGGGATGTTGGGGGATATCTCTGAGAGGACACAGGGGATGTTGGGGGATATCTCTGAGAGGAAACAGGGGATGTTGGGGGATATCTCTGAGAGGACACAGGGGGTGTTGGGGGATATCTCTGAGAGGACACAGGGGATGTTGGGGGATATCTCTGAGAGGACACAGGGGGTGTTGGGGGATATCTCTGAGAGGACACAGGGGATTTTGGGGGATATCTCTGAGAGGACACAGGGGGTGTTGGGGGATACACAGGGGGTGTTGAGGGATATCTCTGAGAGGACACAGGGGATTTTGGGGGATATCTCTGAGAGGACACAGGGGATTTTGGGGGATATCTCTGAGAAGACACAGGGGATGTTGGGGGGTATCTCTGAGAGGACACAGGGGGTGTTGGGGGATATCTCTGAGAGGACACAGGGGGTGTTGGGGGATATCTCTGAGAGGACACAGGGGGTGTTGGGGGATATCTCTGAGAGGACACAGGGGGTGTTGGGGGATATCTCTGAGAGGACACAGGGGGTGTTGGGGGATATCTCTGAGAGGACACAGGGGGTGTTGGGGGATATCTCTGAGAGGACACAGGGGGTGTTGGGGGATATCTCTGAGAGGACACAGGGGGTGTTGGGGGATATCTCTGAGAGGACACAGGGGATGTTGGGGGATATCTCTGAGAGGACACAGGGGTGTTGGGGGATATCTCTGAGAGGACACAGGGGGTGTTGAGGGATATCTCTAGGAGGACACAGGGGATGTTGGGGGATATCTCTGAGAGGACACAGGGGGTGTTAGGGGATATCTCTGAGAGGACACATGGATGTTAAACCGTGTTGTTCTCAGAAGAGTTTGAAAACCGCAGGCTGAGTGTCAGACCTCAGACCTCAGTCTTCTAACGCAGACAGGTGGAATGGGTTTCAGTCATTGTTCTTCTCTGTGCAGTAGGAGCTTTCTCTCAGTGTTATAGGAGCTTTCTAATAGTGTTAAAGGAGCTTTCTCTCATTGTTATATGAACTGTATCAATGTAACAGGAGATTTCTCTCAGTCTTATAGGATCTTATTCTCAGTGTTATAGGATATTTCTCTCAGTGTTACATGATCTTATTCTCAGTGTTATATGAGATGTATCTCAGTGTTATAGGAGCTTTCTCTCAGTGTTATAGGAGCTTTCTCCCAGTGTTATATGGTCATATTCTCAGTGTTATAGGATATTTCTCTCAGTGGTATAGGAGCTTTCTCTCAGTGTTACATGATCTTATTCTCAGTGTTATATGTTATGTATCTCAGTGTTATAGGAGTTTTCCAATAGTCTTAAAGGAGCTTTCTCTCAGTGTTATAGGGTCATATTCCCAGTGTTATAGAATATTTCTCTCAGTGTTATAGGAGCTTTCTCTCCGTGTTATATGATCTTATTCTCAGTGTTATATGAGATGTATCTCAGTGTTATAGGAGTTTTCTAATAGTGTTAAAGAAGCTTTCTCTCAGTGTTATATGGTCATATTCTCAGTGTTATAGGATATTTCTCTCAGTGTTATAGGAGCTTTCTCTCGGTGTTATATGATCTTATTCTCAGTGTTATATGAGATGTATCTCAGTGTAATAAGAGCTTTCTCTCAGTGTAATAAGAGCTTTCTCTCAGTGTAATAAGAGCTTTCTCTCAGTGTAATATGAGCTTTCTCTCAGTGTTATAGGAGCTTTCTCTCAGTCTTATAGGGTCATATTCTCAGTGTTATAGGATATTTCTCTCGGTGTTATAGGATCTTATTCTCAGTGTTATAGGAGCTTTCTCTCAGTGTAATAGGAGCTTTCTCTCATTGTTATTGGAGCTTTCTCTCAGTGTTATAGGAGCGCTCTCTCAGTGTTATAGAAGCGTTCTCTCAGTGTTATATGAGCTTTCTCTCAGTGTTGTAGGAGATTTCTCTCAGTGTTATAGGAGATTTCTGTCATTGTTATTGGAGCTTTCTCTCTGTGTTATAGGAGCTTTCTCTCTGTGTTATAAGGAGCTTTCTCTCAGTGAATTAGGAACTTTCTCTCAGTGTTATATGAGCTTTCTCTCAGTGTTATAGGAGCTTTTAAAAAGGGTTATCACAGACAGTGTTGACTGGATTGTCTAAAAGAAGAGACACCCCAGTAGACAATGAGAGGTACTGTCGATTCTCTCTGATTAAATAGTTGCTTTTATTAAAGGGCTTCCATTTTGATTCTGCTGTTGAGTGTCCTTGCAATGTATTCAGTAACATAAACCTAAAATATGGAGAACTTTTTAGTGGTTAGTGGTCATTATGCAGTTATCACCATCCTGTGTCTTTACCTCTTCCCTTTCTGATATCTGATTGGTTCGAAAATGTCCTCCCTCTCTGATTGGTGTGTTTCAGGTGGAGTTGTCAGACAGTACGGCCCACACCATAACGGATGCGTATGCAGGGAAGGAGTACATTATCCAGGTGGCGGCTAAGGACATGGAGATTGGCACCTGGAGTGACTGGAGCGTCGCGGTGCATGCCACCCCCTGGATGGACGAACCCAAACAGATCACCTCCACCACTGAGCAGGAGCCCCTCCTCGGTACCTAGTCAACGCTAACACTAACACCTGACCCCTAACCCTACGTCTACCCTAACGCTAACCCTAAGTGCAGTACATTTGACCAGGACCCATAGGGACAGCGACAGGTACAGACAGAGACAGGTGCAGACAGAGACAGGTGCAGAGAAAGACAGGTACGGAGAGAAACAGGTGCAGACTCCATTCCAAGGTGTCTTATGTCCAATTTACAGTAGCTATTACTGCGAAAAAATGCCGTGCTATTGTTTGAGGTGAGCTCCTAACAACAAAACACTTTTTCCAACGCGATAAGTTTCATTAATTCACCTCTGAAGGTGAAATGTGGATTTATATTCTGAAATCTTGCTCTGATTTATCATCCAAAGGGTCCCAGAGACTCCCTATACTCTACCTCAACTCCCTATGTCATTTTGTTAGATAAAATCATTTTTCATATCCCAAAAAGGTCCATATAGCACGCACGATCGATTTTGTATTTCCACTTGTTCAATTTGCAAAGAAAGGAATCTGTGAAAATCTAACCCTCAACGTTGTTTCAACCAGTCAAATCACATTCATATCTATTCCTCAGAGATCCTAGAAGGTAGCAAGACTCCACTATGTCATTAGGAGTGTAGTATATCCTATAGGACACCATATTTTGGTCAGAGAGCGACGCCTTCATGGCACGCCGATGACGCAGACGGCCATCACTTGAACAACTTTATCTTTGTCAAATGAGCACCAATCGGGGTCAAACAAAGTTAGCTAGATAGCCAATGAGCTGGGCTTTATGGGAGTATCCGGACACCATGTTGTAAAATGTCGGTA
Source organism: Salvelinus alpinus (assembly GCF_045679555.1). NCBI lineage: Eukaryota > Metazoa > Chordata > Actinopteri > Salmoniformes > Salmonidae > Salvelinus > Salvelinus alpinus. The sequence goes on along the minus strand of NC_092086.1, from coordinate 118,805,289 downwards.
CTAACCTTGTACAACTGCATGGCTTTTCATTCTGGACAAAAATGATAAGGCTATTCAGAATTCTGAAGTTATGAAAACTGGTTATTTTGCAAATGTTGAACTTATAATATGGCTACTAATACTTGGAAATCTAAATCAAAGTCCAAGTATACCGATTTGACGATATTCTTGAAGAAAAATTAAATATTAATGCGACTGTCATTTTCACGATTTGCCCAAATGTACCTTGGTTACTTCACACTAAAAGTGTGAAATTATGCTAATACACTGCTGCCATCTTGTGGACACTATCGGAATTACAACCAGAGTGATGGCTATAACAGTGACCTTTCTCTTCCATTTCAAAGATGTTGGTAAGAAAACACTGGTTGGTTTTTTCTTTGTATTGTCTTCTACAAGATCTATTGTGTTATATTCTCCTACATTCAATTCACATTTCCACAAACTTCAAAGTGTTTCCTTTCAAATGGTACCAAGAATATGCATATCCTTGCTTCAGGGCCTGAGCTACAGGCAGTTAGATTTGGGTATTTCATTTAGGCGAAAATTGGGAAAAAAAAGGGGGCTACTGGGTTGATTCTAATGATATTTTGATACACTGTAGGAATGGAAATCCATCTCAGCTCTCTACTGCTCCCTGCTGGACATCCAATATACTGCAACTACTTCCTTACTCACACACAAACACACACTGTTCACATACAGTGGGGCAAAAAAGTATTTAGTCAGCCACCAATTGTGCAAGTTCTCCCACTTAAAAAGATGAGAGAGGCCTGTAATTTTCATCATAGGTACACTTCAACTATGACAGACAAAATGAGGGGAAAAAATCAAGAAAATCACATTGTAGGATTTTTAATGAATTTATTTGCAAATTATGGTGGAAAATAAGTATTTGGTCAGTAACAAAAGTTTATCTCAATACTTTGTTATATACCCTTTGTTGGCAATGACAGAGGTCAAACGTTTTCTGTAACTCTGTTTCCTTATATAATATACTCTACCACAGCAGGAATCTATATTAGTACCTGGTACTCCCTGTATATAGCCATGTTATTACCTGGTACTCCCTGTATATAGCCATGTTATTACCTGGTACACCCTGTATATAGCCATGTTATTACCTGGTATTCCCTGTATATAGCCATGTTATTACCCGGTACTCCCTGTATATAGCCGTGTTATTACCTGGTACTCCCTATATATAGCCGTGTTATTACCTGGTACTCCCTGTATATAGCCATGTTATTACCTGGTACTCCCTGTATATAGCCATGTTATTACCCGGTACTCCCTGTATATAGCCATGTTATTACCCGGTACTCCCTGTATACAGCCATGTTATTACCTGGTACTCCCTGTATATAGCCATGTTATTACCTGGTACTCCCTGTATATAGCCATGTTATTACCCGGTACTCCCTGTATATAGCCATGTTATTACCCGGTACTCCCTGTATATAGCCGTGTTATTACCTGGTACTCCCTGTATATAGCTGTGTTATTACCCGGTACTCCCTGTATATAGCCATGTTATTATCTGGTACTTCCTGTATATAGCCATGTTATTACCCGGTTCTCCCTGTATATAGCCATGTTATTATCTGGTACTTCCTGTATATAGCCATGTTATTACCTGGTACTCCCTGTATATAGCCATGTTTTTACCTGATACTCCCTGTATATAGCCATGTTATTACCTGGTACTCCCTGTATATAGCCATGTAATTACCTGGTACCCTTACACATTCGCTCAGTACTAATATGCCTTCATGCCTCATTATTGTTATTATATTGTGTTACTATTTCCTTACATTTTAGCTCTGCACTATTGGGAAGGGGCTTTTAAGTAGGCATTCACAGTAAAGTCTACACCTGTTGTATTCGGCGCATGTGAACAGTTCAAGTTGATTTGATTTGAAGACCGGGGTACCACACTGCCTGTGCAGCGGACCAACCGGTCCAGCAACATCTTAGTTGTGAATGAATAAACATATGTATGAGAAAGATTACTGAATACATGTTTACTAGATGACCATTGGCCCAAAATACCATCTGAAAGACCAACTTCTTACACAACATGGTCAAAAGTATGTGGACATGCCTTCAAATTAGTGGATTCAGCTATTTCAGCCCCGTTGGTGACAGTGACTTTCAACGTGGCACCGTCATAGGATTAGTGGGCTGCGACAGTGCCACTGTATTATCCTCAAAGCGGGCAAAGAAGGTGTTTAGTTTGTCTGGAAGAGTGAGGTCGATGTCCGTGACGTGGCTGGTTTTCTTTTTGTAATCCGTGATTGTCTGTAGACTCTGCCACATACGTCTCGTGTCTGAGCCGTTGAATTGCGACTCCACCTTGTCCCTGTACCGGTGTAGGGACGGACCAAGTGTGCGGACGGACATTTCGCTTGTTTGATTGTCTTGCGGAGGGAATAGCTACACTGTTTAAATTCAACCATATTCCCAGACCTCTTTCCATGGTTAAATAAAGTGGTTCGCGCTTTCAGATTTGTGCGAATGCCGCCATCCATCCGCGGTTTCTGGTTAGGGTAGGTTTTAATAGTCACAGTGGGTACAACATCTCCAATGCACTTCTTTATAAACTCACTCACCGAATCAGCGTATAGGTCGTTGTTGTTCTCTGAGGCTGACCGGAACATATTCCAGTCTGCGTGATCAAAAAAATCTTGAAGTGTGGCTTCCGATTGGTCAGACCAGCGTTGAATGGTTCTAGTCACTGGTTCATCCTGTTTGAGTTTCTGCCTATAAGACGATAGGAGCAAGATGGCGTCGTGGTCGGATTTGCCAACGGGAGGGCGGGGGAGGGTTAGTATGCATCACGAAAGTTAGAGTAGCAGTGGTCGAGTGTATTACCCCGGCACGTGGTGCAAGCAATATCCTGATAGAATTTAGGTAGCCTTGTTCTCAAATGTGCTTGATAAAATCCCCAGCTACAATAAATGCAGCCTCAGGATACATGGTTTCCAGTTTACATAGAGTCCAGTGAAGTTCCTTGAGGGTCGTCTTGGTGTCTGCTTGAGGGGGAAGGTACACAGCTGTCTTTTGATTGGTCGATTGGTTGATTGATTGGTTGGTTGATTGGTTGATTGGTTGTTAGTTTACCAGGTAGGCAGCAGTGGAGCCAGTTGAGAACTTCAAGTTCCTCAGAGTCCAAATCAGAGTCCACTCTGAAGCCACAACAGTGCCTCTTCCCCCTCAGTAAGATGAAAAGATTTGGCATGAGCTCTCAAATCATCAAAAAGTTCTACAGCTGCGCCATTGAGAGCATTTTGACTGGCTGAATCACTGCTTGCAAGGTATGGCAACAGCACCTCGATCACATGGCTCTACAAAGAGGGGTGCTGACTGCCCAGTACATCACTGGGGCCGAGATCCCTGACATCCAGGACCTCTATATCAGGCAGTGTGAAAGGAAGAACCGGAAAATCGTTAAGTCTCCAGCCACCCGAGCCATGGACTGTTCTCTCTGCTTCCGCACAGCAAGTGGTACCGGTGCATCAATGTGACCCCAATAAACTCCTGAACATCTTCCATAAGAGACTGCTATCTAGCTAACACAAATATGACAGGACTCATTTCTATCCCCAAGACTTAAGACTGCTATCTAGCTAACACAATTACTACAGGACTAATTTGTATCCCCAAGCCACACGACTGCTAACTAGCTAACAAAATGGCTACTGGACTATCTTCTATTCCTAAACCATAAGACTTCTAAATAGCTAGCAGTTTGGCTACACAGAAAATCTGAGGTTACCCTTATACTTCATTTAAATGTGTGCACTGTCTCTATGCACACTCACAGGACTCTATGCACACTCACAGGACTCTACACACACTCACAGGACTCTAAACACACTCACAGGACTCTATGCACACTCACAGGACTCTACACACACTCACAGGACTCTACACACACTCACAGGACTCTATGCACACTCACAGGACTCTACACACACTCACAGGACTCTACACACACTCACAGGACTCTACACACACTCACAGGACTCTACACACACTCACAGGACTCTACGCACACTCACAGGACTCTATGCACACTCACAGGACTCTACACACATACTCACAGGACTCTACACACACTCACAGGACTCTACACACACTCACAGGACTCTACACACACTCACAGGACTCTACACACACTCACAGGACTCTACACACACTCACAGGACTCTACACACACTCACAGGACTCTACACACACTCACAGGACTCTACACAAACACTCACAGGACTCTACACACACTCACAGGACTCTACACACACTCTCACAGGACTCTACACACACTCACAGGACTCTACACACACTCACAGGACTCTACACACACACTCACAGGACTCTACACACACTCACAGGACTCTACACAAACACTCACAGGACTCTACACACACTCACAGGACTCTACACACACTCACAGGACTCTACACACACTCACATGACTCTACACACACTCACAGGACTCTACACACACTCACAGGACTCTACACACACTCACAGGACTCTACACACACTCACAGGACTCTACACACACACTCACAGGACTCTACACACACACTCACAGGACTCTACACACACTCACAGGACTCTACACACACTCACAGGACTCTACACACACTCACGGGTCTCTACACACACTCACAGGACTCTACACACACTCACAGGACTCTACACACACTCTCACAGGACTCTACACACACACTCACAGGACTCTACACACACACTCACAGGACTCTACCCACACACTCACAGGACTCTACCCACACACTCACAGGACACTACCCACACTCACAGGACTCTACACACACTCACAGGACTCTACACACACACTCACAGGACTCTACACACACTCACAGGACTCTACACACACTCACAGGACTCTACGCACACTCACATGACTCTATACACACTCACAGGACTCTACACACACTCACAGGACTCTACACACACTCACAGGACTCTACACACACTCACAGGACTCTACACACACTCACAGGACTCTACACACACTCACAGGACTCTACACACACTCACAGGACTCTACACACACTCACAGGACTCTACACGCACACTCACAGGACTCTACACGCACACTCACAGGACTCTACACGCACACTCACAGGACTCTACACGCACACTCACAGGACTCTACACACACTCACAGGACTCTACACACACTCACAGGACACTACACACACTCACAGGACTCTACACAAACTCACAGGACTCTACACACACTCACAGGACTCTACACACACTCACAGGACTCTACACACACTCACAGGACTATACACACACTCACAGGACTCTACACACACTCACAGGACTCTACACGCACACTCACAGGACTCTACACGCACACTCACAGGACTCTACACGCACACTCACAGGACTCGACACACACTCACAGGACTCGACACACACTCACAGGACTCTACACACACTCACAGGACTCTACACACACTCACAGGACTCTACACACACTCACAGGACTCTACACACACTCACAGGACTCTACACACACTCACAGGACTCTACACACACTCACAGGACTCTACACACACTCACAGGACTCTACACGCACACTCACAGGACTCTACACGCACACTCACAGGACTCTACACGCACACTCACAGGACTCTACACGCACACTCACAGGACTCTACACACACTCACAGGACTCTACACACACTCACAGGACTCTACACACACTCACAGGACTCTACACAAACTCACAGGACTCTACACACACTCACAGGACTCTACACACACTCACAGGACTCTACACACACTCACAGGACTCTACACACACTCACAGGACTCTACACACACTCACAGGACTCTACACGCACACTCACAGGACTCTACACGCACACTCACAGGACTCTACACGCACACTCACAGGACTCGACACACACTCACAGGACTCGACACACACTCACAGGACTCTACACACACTCACAGGACTCTACACACACTCACAGGACTCTACACACACTCACAAGACTCTACATGCACACTCACAGGACTCTACACGCACACTCACAGGACTCTACACACACACTCACAGGACTCTACACACACTCACAGGACTCTACACACACACTCACAGGACTCTACACACACACTCACAGGACTCTACACACACTCACAGGACTCTACACACACTCACAGGACTCTACACACACTCACGGGACTCTACACACACTCACAGGACTCTACACACACTCACAGGACTCTACACACACTCTCACAGGACTCTACACACACTCACAGGACTCTACACACACTCACAGGACTCTACCCACACACTCACAGGACTCTACCCACACACTCACAGGACTCTACACACACACTCACAGGACTCTACCCACACACTGACAGGACTCTACGCACACTCACAGGACTCTACGCACACTCACAGGACTCTACGTACACTCACAGGACTCTACGCACACTCACAGGACTCTACACACACTCACAGGACTCTACGCACACTCACAGGACTCTATACACACTCACAGGACTCTACACACACTCACAGGACTCTACGCACACTCACAGGACTCTACACACACTCACAGGACTCTACGCACACTCACTGGACTCTACGCACACTCACAGGACTCTATGCACACTCACAGGACTCTATACACACTCACAGGACTCTACACACACTCACAGGACTCTACACACACTCACAGGACTCTACACACACTCACAGGACTCTACACACACTCACATGACTCTACACACACTCACAGGACTCTACACACACTCACAGGACTCTACACACACACTCACAGGACTCTACACACACACTCACAGGACTCTACACACACACTCACAGGACTCTACACACACTCACAAGACTCTACACACACTCACAGGACTCTACACACACTCACAGGACTCTACACACACTCACAGGACTCTACACACACTCACAGGACTCTACACACACTCACAGGACTCTAAACACACGCACAGGACTCTACACACACGCACAGGACTCTACACACACGCACAGGACTCTACACACACTCACAGGACTCTACACACACACTCACAGGACTCTACACACACACTCACAGGACTCTACACACACACTCACAGGACTCTACACACACACTCACAGGACTCTACACACACACTCACAGGACTCTACACACACTCACAGGACTCTATACACACTCACAGGACTCTACACACACTCACAGGACTCTACACACACACTCACAGGACTCTACACACACTGACACTCCAAAACAACATGCAAACACATTCATACTGTCTCTACAAAACGCGCATACAATCCAAATTTATGCTGCTGCTACTCTGTTTATCATATATCCTGATGCCTAGTCACCTTCCCCCTATACATATCTACCTCCATCATTCCAGTATCCCTGTACATTGTTAATAAGGTACTGACCCTGTAAATAGATACTGACCCTGGATCTGTCCCTGTATGTAGATACTGACCCTGGATCTGTCCCTGTATGTAGATACTGACCCTGGATCTGTCCCTGTATGTAGATACTGACCCTGGATCTGTCCCTGTATGTAGATACTGACCCTGTATCTGTCCCTGTATGTAGATACTGACCCTGGATCTGTCCCTGTATGTAGATACTGACCCTGGATCTGTCCCTGTATGTAGATACTGACCCTGGATCTGTCCCTGTATGTAGATACTGACCCTGGATCTGTCCCTGTATGTAGATACTGACCCTGGATCTGTCCCTGTACGTAGATACTGACCCTGGATATGTCCCTGTATGTAGATACTGACCCTGGATCTGTCCCTGTATGTAGATACTGACCCTGGATCTGTCCCTGTATGTAGATACTGTATGTAGTTATTGATTGTTCTTGCAGATTACAATTCATTCAGTCTCCGTTTATGATGATATGAACTAGTGAACGTTCATCCGTCCTGCTAGTGACATGTTGACAGGTGTGTTGTGACTAGTGAGAAGTCAGCCAGAAAAATAAAGGGAATTCACATGAGCACCAGAAAGCCTACAGGCTGTACTGAGATGTTATAGTACTGTAACCATTTCCCTCTACTTCTAACAACATGTAGACAGGTTAGGATTCTCAAACAGCCTACAGCGTTCTCTTAGACGAGGGGCTATAACACAATCATGTGATGGACTGCATTGCTTCAACACCTAAGTGTTCTGACATGTTCTGGCAGCCTTCTACCGTCCTCTGATTGGACCTGTGTGATCTCTGCTCTTTTTATTGGCTGTGTCTCTAACTTGCTGTGTCTTATTGGCTGTGTTCCAGACACTACCCCTTCCCCAGCCCCTCCCTCAGCAGAGCCCCATCGGGCGGGCGTCCCAGTGGATGATGCTTCCTCAACTCTCCTCTCACCCCTCCTCTGGTTCTCCTGCTGTCTGCTGCTAGGGGCCCTCATGTGGTGAGTCCTGACTAATATACACTACACTGGTGTCTGCTGCTAGGGGCTCTAATAGTGGCCCTCATGTGGTGAAACCAAAACGAGATTACTGTGAACCAAACAGAACAGGAGGAAGAGGAGGAGAGAGAAGAGAGTAGAGAGAGGAGCGATAGCAACAGGAGAGATGAGAGGATGGAGGAGAGAAGAGAGAGGAGAGATAGCAACAGGGAAAAGAGAAGAGAGAGGAGAGGAGACAGAAGAGAGGAGACAGGAGAGAGCAGAGAGGAGAGAGCAGAGAGTATAGAGGAGAGAGGAGAGAGGAGAGAGGAGATAGGAGAGAGAAGAGAGGCGATAGGAGATAGGAGAGATAGCACCTGGTTAGGAGAGAAGATAGGAAAGAGGAGAGAGGGCAGAGAAGAGAAAAGAGGAAAGTAGGGAGAGAGAAGAGAGAAGAGGGGAGGAAAGAGGAAAGCAGGGAGAGAGAAGAAGGAGGAAAGAGGAGAGGAGAGGAGAGGAGAGGAGAGGAGAGGAGAGGAGAGGAGAGGAGAGGAGAAGAGAAGAGAAGAGAAGAGAAGAGAAGAGAAGAGAAGAGAAGAGAAGAGAAGAGAAGAGAAGAGAAGAGAAGAGAAGAGGAGAAGAGAAGAGAAGAGAAGAGAAGAGAAGAGAAGAGAAGAGAAGAGAAGAGAAGAGAAGAGAAGAGAAGAGAAGAGAAGAGGAGAGGAGAGGAGAGGAGAGGAGAGGAGAGGAGATAAATAGCACCAGGAAAAGAAAGAGAAGAGAGCAGAGAGGAGAGATTAGAGAGGAGATACAGCACCAGGTTAGGAGAGAAGAGAGAGAGAAGAGATGAAAGAGGAGATAGTAAAGAGGAGATAGTAAAGAGGAGAGAGGAGATAGTAAGAGGAGATAGTAAAGAGGAGATAGCAAAGATGAGAAGGGAGAGAGTGAAGAGGAGAGAGGAGATATTAGAGAGGAGATAGTAAAGTGGAGAGATGAGAGAGGAGATAGTAAAGTGGAGAGATGAGATAGTAAAATGGAGAGATGAGATAGTATAGAATATAGAGTAAATAGTATAGAATGTAGAGGAGAAAATATAGTGGAGAGAGTATATCGAAGATAATATAGAGGAGATAGTATAGAATATAGATGAGATAGGAGAGAGTATATCGAAGATAATATAGAGGAGATAGTATAGAATATAGATGAGATAGGAGAGAGGAGAGATGAGATAGGAGAGAGTATATTGAAGATAATATAGAGGAGATAGTATGGAGGGGATAAGAGCGTCTGCTAAATGACTTAAATGTAAATGTAAATAATATAGAGGAGAGAGTAGGGCCTCTGTCTGCCAGTGCAGACATCCTGTCCTTGACTTTATCCAAGCAGACAAATAGGCCGGATGTGACACACTTTGTCAGTCTTTATACACAGTCACACCATTAGTTGATAACAATAGTTGAGTCTTTATTCACATTCAGTACATAAGCTGTTTATTTCAAGAGACGCTGAAATGACTTTGTTGTGCTGTTCCTCAGTTTCTAACTCTGTTTTTTTTGTTTCTCTCTCTCTCTCTCTCTCTCTCTCTCTCTCTCTCTCTCTCTCTCTCTCTCTCTCTCTCTCTCTCTCTCTCTCTCTCTCTCTCTCTCTTTCTCTCTCTCTCTCTTTCTCTCTCTCTCTTTCTCTCTCTCTTTCTCTCTTTCTCTCTTTCTCAGATGTAAATGTTTAATTACTGTGGAAGAAATTAAGGAGAGTCTTCTATTTCTCTGCACATGTTAATGGACATCCTACATTGATCATTTAATTCAAGTTTCACACAACGTTAAGTAGAAAATAAAGAGAGATTATGAAGTCAAAGTTGAAAAGATTTTAAAAAATTAAAAAAATAAGAAAACATCAACAACAACAACAGCAACAACAACGACAATAATAAGAGAAACACCAACAACAGGTACTAACAGACAACAAAGCTACAGAGCTACAGATATCATTGATTGATTGATTACCACGGACTCCAACACAGAAACAGGACTGTCTCCAGGGAAGCTTCGTGGATCTGAGACTGATGAGACTTCTGCTGGGCAGCACAACAGACTGATTTCATTCTCCATCTTTTATTTTGGGTTTTAATTGATTTTGTAAACAATTGTATTCATTATCCAGTGATATTTGAGACACTTGTAAAGATCCCAAGATCCTTTCTTTGACATACAGCTAACTCGTCATGCCAAAGACTTGTCTTGGAGAAGTTTTCCCACAATCCTTAGCTTCCTGAAGCCTGTGCCTGTGTAGAAAGGATGGAACTCGGAGGATTTGGTAACTCCAGGAATCTGCATCTGACCGACTGACAAGAAATTTTCACAACAAAACAGAGAACTAACTAACCCTTTGGAGAAATCCTGAATAAGCCTTCTTTACCTGTTATTGGTTTGTTTTGCTTCTGCTTCACTCAGCGATCACCAAGAGAGTTTAGCTGTAAAAACACTATGGGTTTTTCTATTGAGGAAATACAGTAGAGATCCATCTTTTGGGACCTCAGAGCTCTCAAACAAGGCTCCATACATTAGGCCGTCAGTCCTCCAGAGGAATTAACGCTCTGTGTAAAACACATGAGGTTGCCTTTGACATTAAATACCCATTAAATACCCATTTAATATCACAATTGTTATTGTTGTGCTCTGTCATACAGGACCAGTCCAAAGTTTGAACACCTACTCATTCAAAGGTTTTTCTTTATTTTGACTATTTCCTACATTGTAGAATAATAGTGAAGACGTCAAAACTATGAAATAACACATATGGAATCATGTAGGAATCAAAAAAGTGTTAAACAAATCAAACTATGGAAAGAATTCAGACCCCATCATTTTTCCACATTTTGTTGCATTACAGCTATATTCTAAAAATGAATCAAATAAATAAAAATCCTCAACAATCTACACAATACCCCATGATGACATCACAATACCCCATGATGACATCACAATACCCCATGATGACATCACAATACCCCATGATGACATCACAATACCCAATAAAGACAAAGCAAAAACAAGATTTTAGACATGTTTGCACATTTCTTAAATATAAAAAACACATTTTATATTTACATAAGTATCCAGACCATTTGTCATGAGACTCTAAATTGAGCTCAGTTGTATCCTGTTTCCATTGATCATCCTTGAAATGGTTCTACATCTTGATTAGAGTCCACCTGTGGTAAATTCAATTGATTGGACATGATATGGAAAGGCACACACCTGTCTATATAAGGTCCCACAGGTGACAGTGCATGTCAGAGCAAAAACCAAGACATGAGGTCGAAGGAATTGTCCGTAGGGCTCCGAGGCAGCATTGTGTCGAGGCACAGATCTGGGGAAGCGTACCAAAACATTTCTGCAGCATTGAAGGTCCCCAAGAAGATAGTGGCCTCCATCATTCTTTAATGGAAGAATATTGGAATTACCAAGACTCTTCCTAGAGCTGGCCGCCCGGCCAAACTGAGCAATCGGGGGAGAACGGCTTTGGTCAGGGAGGTGACCAAGAACCCGATGGTCACTCTGACAGAGCTCCAGAGTTCCTCTGTGGAGATGGGAGAACCTTCCAGAAGGACAACTAGCTCTGCAGCACTCCACCAATCAGGCCTTTATGGTAGAATGACCAGACAGAAGCCACTCTTCAGTAAAAGGCACATGACAGCCTGGTTGGAGTTTGCCAAAAGGCACCTAATGTCTCTCAGACCATGAGAAACAAGATGCTCTGGCCTGATGAAACCAAGATTGAACTCTTTGACCTGAATGCAAAGCGCCACATCTGGAGGAAACCAGGCACCATCCCTACGGTGGTGGCAGCATCATGCTGTGGGTATGTTTTTCAGCGGCAGGGACTGGGAGACTAGGCAGGATTTGAGGCAAAGCTGAACGAAGCAAAGTACAGAGATCGTTGATGAAAACCTGGTCCAGAGCGCTCAGGACCTCAGACTGGGGCGAAGGTTCAACTTCCAACAGGGCAACGACCCTAAGCACACAGCCAAGACAACGCAGGAGTGGCTTCAGGACAAGTCTCTGAATGTCCTTGAGTGGCCCAGCCAGAGCCCCGACTTGAACCCAATCGAATATCTCTGGAGAGACCTGAAAATAGCTGTACAGCGACGCTCCCCATCCAACCTGACAGAGCTTGAGAGGATCTACAGAAAAAGGGAGAAACTCCCCAAATACAGGTGTGCCAAGCTTGTAGCGTCCTACCCAAGAAGACTCAAGGCTCTAATCACTGCCAAATGTGTTTCAACAAAGTACTGAGTAAAGGGTCTGAATACTTATGTAAATGTAATATTTCATAATTATTTGTTTTTATAAATTAGAAAGCATTTCTTAAAACCTGTTTTTGCTTTGCCATGATGAGGATTTCTTTAAAATACATTACATAAAATACTTACTCTAACGTAACAAAATGTGAAAAACTTCAAGGGGTCTGAATACTTTCCAAAGCCACTGTATTTTAGATTTGAGATTCTTCACATAGCCTTTGAAATAACACATATGGAATCATGTAGTAACCAAAAAATGTTTGTCAAATCAAAATATATTTTAGATTTTTCAATGTTGCCACCCTTTACCTTGATGACAGCTTTGCACACTCTTGGCATTCTCTCAACCAGCTTCACCTGGAATGTTTTTCCAACAGTCTTGAAGTAGTTCCCACATATGCTTAGCACTTGTTGGCTGCTTGTCCTTCACTCTGCGGTCCAACTCATCCCAAACCATCTCAATTGGGTTGGGATTGGGTGATTGTGGAGGCCATGTCATCTGATGCAGCACTCCATCACTCTCCTTCTTGGTCAAATAGCCCTTACACAGCCTGGAGGTGTGTTGTGTCATTGTCCTGTTGAAAAAAAATGTTTTAGTCCCAGTAAGCGCAAACCAGATGGGATGGCGTATTGCTGCAGAATGCTGTGCCAGCCATGCTGGTTAAGTGTGCCTTGAATTCTAAATAAATCACTGACCGTGTCACCAGCAAAGCACCATCACACCTCCTCCATGCTTCATTCATCACACCTCCTCTTCCCCACAGCACCACACTTCCTCTTCCATGCTTCATTCATCACACCTCCTCCTCCCCACAGCACCACACTTCCTCTTCCATGCTTCCCAGTGGAAACCACACATGCAGAGATCATCCGTTCACCAAAAATCTCAAATTTGGACTCATCAGACCAAAGGACAGATTTCCACCGGTCTAATGTCCATTTCCCATATTGTTTGGCTCAATCAATTCTCTTCTTATTATTGGTGTCCTTTAGTAGTGGTTTCTTTGCAGCAATTCGACCATGAAGACCTGATTCACGCAGTCTCCTCTGAACAGTGAGATGCTGAGATGGGTCTGTTACTTGACCTCTGTGAAGCATTTATTTGGGCTGCAATTTATGAGGCTGGTAACTGTAATGAGCCTATTATCTGCAGCAGAGGTAACTCTGGGTCTTCCTTTCCTGTGGCAGTCCTCATGAGAACCAGTGTCATCATAGCGCTTGATTGTTTTTGCGACTGCACTTGAAGAAACTTTTCAAAGTTCTTGAAATGTTCCGCAATCACTGACCTTAATTTCTTAAAGTAATGATGGACTGTCGTTTCTCTTTGCTTATTTGAGCTGTTCTTTGCATAATATGGACTTGGTATTTTAGCAAGTAGGGCTATCTTCTGTATACCACCCCTACCTTGTCACCCCTACCTGATTGGCTCAAACACATTAAGAAGGAAATAAATTCCACAAATTAACTTTTAACAAGGCACACCTGTTAATTGCAATACATTCCAGGTGACTACATTATGAAGCTGGTTGAGAGAATGCCAAGAGTTTGCAAAGCTGTCCAAAAAGCAAAGGGTGGTTACTTTGAAGAATCTCAAATATAACATATATTTTGATTTGTTTAACACTTATTTTTTTAACTACATGATTCCATATGTGTTATTTCATAGTTTTCACGTCTTCACTATTATTCTACAATGTAGAAAATAGTAAACATGAAGAAAAACCCTTGAATGAGAAGGTGTGTCCAAGCTGCTGACTGGTTCTGTGTTTATAGGATTTTGTTTCTATTCTAAAGCTGAAGCATTATTGCGATAGACATTTAAAGGTAATTTCCGATTGAGCCGACATGTGCAGCGTTTACCGTGAATGCAGTCTCTAAAGCGTGAACATTGCCTTTAAATGTCAATCAGGCCGTAAAGCTGAGGATTGAATAGAGCCCCAAGTTGTTGTTTTTTCAGACATTCAGAATGGATTAATTCTCCATGATCATATTTTGTAAAAACTATGATATGTATCTTTAAAATGAAACATTTATTATTTAATAATGTATGTATTAGCTTTAGATTCTTGTAACCTGTAACTGGGTTATTTTTATAGATATATATACAATGAGAGGTTGTTCATTAAATGTGACCATTTCACAATGAGTAGCGTCTCTCCGTCATTTATTTCTGATCGTAACTGCATAACACATTCCCACATTCCCATACTGTGCAACATGTTATCATATGGCTATAACGGTGATGTTTGAGCTATGTTCATGACAAAAGTCCCGCTCTATGACCAGGAGGCCGCTCCAGATGCCGACGGTACGGAGCTGAAGATCCTTTTCCAAAAGGAGCTAATTGAGCTTGATTGAGCTTGAGCTAATATCAAAGTTCTACCTCTGTATTTTCAGTCAGACAGAGGGAAGAAGCCGCTCCTGGTGCTGTTGAGAGAGAGAGAGCTGAATTTCCCTGTGTAACTATCTCCTAATATTTATTTGTCTGTGTATCAAACAAAAGACGGAAGACTTGTAACAGTGCAGTCTGTGTTCATTACGTTAGATTGTCCCGTCTCTCCAGGTTCATCACTCTCTCCGTCTCTCCAGGTTCATCACTCTCTCCGTCTCTCCAGGTTCATCACTCTCTCCGTCTCTCCAGGTTCACTCTCTCCGTCTCTCCTCTCCCTCTCTCCAGGTTTATCACTCTCTCCGTCTCTCCAGGTTTATCACTCTTTCCGTCTCTCCAGGTTCATCACTCTCTCCGTCTCTCCAGGTTCATCACTCTCTCCGTCTCTCCAGGTTCATCACTCTCTCCGTCTCTCCAGGTTCATTTCTCTCTCCGTCTCTCCAGGTTCATTTCTCTCTCCGTCTCTCCAGGTTCATGACTCTCTCCGTCTCTCCAGGTTCATCACTCTCTCCGTCTCTCCAGGTTCATTTCTCTCTCCGTCTCTCCAGGATCATCACTCTCTCCGTCTCTCCAGGTTCATCACTCTCTCCGTCTCTCCAGGATCATCACTCTCTCCAGGTTCATCACTCTCTCCGTCTCTCCAGGTTCATCACTCTTTCCGTCTCTCCAGGTTCATCACTCTCTCCGTCTCTCCAGGTTCATTACTCTCTCCGTCTCTCCAGGTTCATTTCTCTCTCCGTCTCTCCAGGTTCATTACTCTCTCCGTCTCTCCAGGTCCATCACTCTCTCCGTCTTTCCAGGTTCATCACTCTCTCCGTCTCTCCAGGTTCATTACTCTCTCCGTCTCTCCAGGTTCATCACTCTCTCCGTCTCTCCAGGTTCATTACTCTCTCCGTCTCTCCAGGTTCATTACTCTCTCCGTCTCTCCAGGTTCATTACTCTCGCCGTCTCTCTTGGTTCATTACGCTCTCTGTCTCTCCAGGTTAATTTCTTCGTCAGCTGAATGTGTAGCAGGATGTCGTCTAAAACTCCTATACTTTATACCACAGGCTGCCCTTTATGTCTGTCAATCAATCAATCGCATTTATTTATAAAGGCCTTTTTACATCAGCTGATATCTCAAAGTGCTGTACAGAAACCCAGCCTAAAACCCCAAACAGCAAGAAATGCAGCTGTAGAAGCACAGTGGCTAGGAAAAACTCCCTAGAAAGGCCAGAACCTAGGAAGAAACCTAGAGAGGAACCAGGCTATGAGGGGTGGCCAGTCCTCTTCTGGCTGTGCCGGGTGGAGATTATAACAGAACATGGCCAAGATGTTCAAACGTTCATAGATGAACAGCAGGGTCAGATAATAAAAATCACAGTGGTTGTCGAGGGTGCAACAGGTCAGCACCTCAGGAGTAAATGTCAGTTGGCTTTTCATAGCCAATCATTCAGAGTTAGAGACAGCAGGTGCGATAGAGAGAGAGAGTCTAAAACAGCAGGTCCGGGACAATGTAGCACGTCCAGTGAACAGGTCAGGGTTCCATAGCTGCACGCAGAACAGTTGGAACTGGAGCAGCAGCATGACCAGGTGGACTGGGGACAGCAAGGAATCATCAGGCCAGGAAGCCCTGAGGCATGGTCCGAGGGCTCAGGTCCTCCGATAGAAAGAAAGGAAGAAAGAAAGAAAGAGAGATAGAAAGAGAGAGAAAAGGAGAGAGAGATGATTAGAGGGAGCATACTTAAATTCACACAGGACACCGGATAAGACAGGAGAAATACTCCAGATATAACAGACTGACCCTAGAAACCGACACACAAACTACTGCAGCATAAATACTGGAGGCTGAGATAGGAGGGGTCAGGAGACACTGTGGCTCTGTTCGACGATACCCCCCGGGCAAAACAGGCAGGATATAACCCCACCCACAATGCCAAAGCACAGCCCCCACACCACTAGAGGGATATCTTCAACCACCAACCTACTACCCTGAGACAAGGCCGAGTATAGCCCACAAAGATCTCCGCCACGGCACAAACCCGAGGGAGGCTCCAACCCGGACAGGAAGATCACATCAGTAACTCAACCCACTCAAGCGACGCATCCCTCCTAGGGACGGCATGGAAGAGCACCAGTAAGCCAGTGACTCAGCCCCCGTAATAGGGTTAGAGGCAGAGAATCCCAGTGGAGAGAGGGGAACCGGCCAGGCAGAGACAGCAAGGGCGGTTCGTCGCTCCAGTGCTTTTCCGTTCACCTTCACACCCCTGGGCCAGACTACACTCAATCATAGGATCTACTGAAGAGATGAGTCTTCAATCAAGACTTAAAGGTTGAGACCGCGTCTGCATCTCTCACATAGATAGCAGACCATTCCATAAAAATGGAGATCTATAGGAGAAAGCTCTGCCTCCAGCTGTTTGCTTTGAAATTCTAGGGACAGTAAGGAGGTCTGTGTCTTGTGACCGTAGCGTACGTGTAGGTATGTAGGGCAGGACCAAATCGGAAAGATAGGTAGGAGCAAGCCCATGTAATGCTTTGTAGGTTAGCAGTAAAACCTTAAAATCAGCCCTTGCCTTAACAGGAAGCCAGTGTAGAGAGGCTAGGACTGGAGTAATATGATCCAATTTTTTGGGGTTCTAGTCAAGATTCTAGCAGCCGTGTTTAGCACTAACTGAAGTTTATTTAGTGCTTTATCCGGGTAGCCAGAAAGTAGAGCATTGCAGTAGACTAATCTAGAAGTGTCAAAAGCATCAATAAAACGTTCTGCCTAATGTTGGGACAGAAAGATTCTGATTTTTGCATTGTTACAACAGATGGAAAAATGCTGTCATTTAAAAAAAAACATTTTTGTTGATATGTTCGTCAAAAGAGAGATCAGGGTCCAGAGTAACGCCGAGGTCCTTCACAGTTTTATTTGAGACGACTGTACAACCATCAAGATTAATTGTCAGATCCAACAGAAGATCTCTTTGTTTCTTGGGACCTAAAACTAGCATCTCTGTTTTGTCTGAGTTTAAAAGTAAAACATTTGCCGCCATCCACTTCCTTAAGTCTGAAACACAGGCTTCCAGGAAGGGCAATTTTGGGGCTTCACCATGTTTCATTGAAATGTACAGCTGTGTGTCATCCGCATTAACATGTTTCCAAATGACATCACCAAGAGGTAAAATATATAGTGAAAACAATAGTGGTCCTAAAACGGAACCTTGAGGAACACCGAAATGTACAGTTGATTTGTCAGAGGACAAACCATCCACAAAGACAAACTGATATCTTTCCGACAGATAAGATCTAAACCAGGCCAGAACTTGTGCCTGTAGACCAATTTGGGTTTCCAGTCTCTACAAAAGAATGTGGTGATCGATGGTGTCAAAAGCAGCACTAAGGTCTAGGAGCACGAGGACAGATGCAGAGCCTCGGTCTGACGCCATTAAAAGGTAATTTACCACCTTCACAAGTGCTATGATGGGGTCTAAAACCAGACTGAAGCGTTTCGTATACATTGTTTGTCTTCAGGAAGGCAGTGAGTTGCAGATTTTTCAAAATTCTTTGAGAGGAATGGGAGATACGATACAGGCCGATGGTTTTGTATATTTTTTGGTCAATGTTTGACTTTTTCAAGAGAGGGGTAGGCAAAAGAACGGTCAAAACCAGTTCAGAGTTCCAGAATGGCAGGCAGGCTCGAGGTCAGGGCAGGCAGAATGTTAACTTCACTGCGCTACGGATCCCGTTAGCGAGATCATTTTCCTAAACAACCGCTGAATTGCAGGGCGCCAAATTCAAAAATATTACTAAAAATATTTATAATCATTCAATCACAAGTGAAATATACCAGAACACAGCTTACCTTGTTGTTAATCCACCTATCATGTCAGATTTTGAAAATATGCTTTGCAGCGAAAGCAATCCAAGCTTTTGTGAGTGTATCAATCAATGCTACAACAGCTAGCCCCAAATTAGCATGGTCACAAAAGTCAGAAAAGCAGTAAAATGAATCGCTTACCTTTGATAATCTTCGGATGTTTGCACTCACGAGACTCCCAGTTACACAATAAAGGACACCAGGTTCACCTGACTAGTTTTGAAAATAAATTTTTCAAAATAAAAGCCTGAAACTATGTCTAAAGCCTGGTTACAGCCTGAGGAAGCCATTGGAAAAGGAATCTGGTTGATACCCCTTTAAATGGAAGAAAGACGGGTCAGGAAACACAGATTAAAAAATTAAAAAATCACTCCCGGGTTAGATTTCCTCAGGTTTTCGCCTGCAGAATCAGTTTTGTTATACTCACAGACAATATTTTGACCGTTTTGGAAACTTTGGAGTGTTTTCTATCCTATCCTTTTCTATCTGTAAATTATATGCATATTCTACGATCTGGGCCTGAGAAAATGTCCGTTTACCTTGGGAACTTTATTTTAAGAAAGAAAGAAATCTGACCCCTAGCGCTAAGAAGTTAATGCAGGCGGGAATGGAATCCAGAAAAACAGGCAAAGGTCAGGGGGACTAGTAAAAGGGAATAGAAAGGCAGGGGAAAAACATGCTGGTTGACTTGAACATACAAGACGTCACAGAGAGACAGGAAACACAAGGATAAATACACCAGGGGAAATAATCGACACCTGGAGGGGGTGGAGACAATCAAAAGGGCAGGTGAAACAGATCAGGGCGTGACACTAGGTCCTGGCATTATTGTGCAGACTCAGGGCAACTGAGCTTTGAAGACATACGCAGATTTAAAGAGGAGACCCAGGACAACGGAGAAATACCCAGATTCAAAGAGAAGTCCGTAATTTGCTTTCTAATGATAATGATATTTTCGTCAAAGAAGTTCATGAATTTATCACTGCTGATGTGAAAGCCATCCTCTCTTGGGGAATGCTGCTTTTTAATTAGCTTTGCGACAGTATCAAAAATGAATTTAGGATTGTTCTTATTCTCCTCAATTAAGTTGGAAAAATAGGATGATCGAGCAGCAGTGAGGGCTCTTCAGTACTGCACGGTACTGTCTTTCCAAGCTAGTCGGAAGACTTCCAGTTTGGCGTGGCACCATTTCCGTTCCAATTTTCTGGAAGCTTGCTTCAGGGCTCGGGTATTTTCTATAAATATTTTATTGTGACAAATGTTTTTTGTTTTTAGAGGTGTGACTGCATCAAGGGTCTTACGCAAGGTTAAATTTAGATCCTCGGTCAGGTGGTTAACTGATTTCTGTACTCTGACATCCTTGGGTAGGTGGAGGGAGTCTGGAAGGGCATCTAGGAATCTTTTGGTTGTCCGAGAATTTATAGCACAGCTTTTGATAATTCTTGTTTGGGGTCTGAGCAGATTATTTGTTGAGATTTCAAACGAAATAACATGGTGGTCCGATAGTCCAGGATTATGAGGAAAATTATTCAGATCCACAATATTTATTCCAGGGTATTTCTGTATACCAGAGAGCTAGTTTCTTACTTTTAAATAAAAAAAAATTCACCTTTATTTTACCAGGTAGGCCAGTTGAGAACAAGTTCTCATTTACAACTGCGACCTGGCCAAGATAAAGAAAAGCAGTGCGACAAAAACAACAACACAGAGTTACACATAAACAAACCTACAGTCTATATCACAATGACAGATGTTTTTTTGTTTTTGGGGATGCGACTGCATCTAGGGTATTACGCAAGGTTAAATGTTAAATGTAGTTCCTCAGTTCACCGATTTTTGTACTCTTGTCACGTTCTGACCATAGTTCTTGTGTGTTTTGCTTGTTTTAGTGTTGGTCAGGACATGAGCTGGGTGGGAATTCTATGTTGTGTGTCTAGTTTGTCTGTTTCTATGTTTGGCCTAATATGGTTCTCAATCAGAGGCAGGTGTTTTGTGTTGTCTCTGATTGGGAATCATATATAGGTGGCTTGTTTTGTGTTGGGGTTTGTGGGTGGTTGTTTCCTGTCTTTGTGTTTTCTCTGCACCAGATAGGGCTGTATCGGTTTGCCACATTTGTTATTTTGTATTCGTTGTAAGTGTTCACTGTTTATCGTTTTATTAAACATGTTGAGCACTGGCTACGCTGCGTGTTGGTCCGATCCCTGTTACTTCTCGTGAAGAGGAGAAAGGCTGCCGTTACAACTCTAGTACTCTAGTACTCTGGTCGCTACTCAGTGAGGAACGCTGTATATGGCAGCCCAGGAGGCCTGTAAACAGTAGCTAAAAAAAAGTGATTGAGTAGGCTGGATCGATTTCATTACTAGAAGCTTAAAAGACGAAAACGTCGGGCTGTTTTTTGTAAATTGAAATTTGTTATCATAAATGTTAGCAACACCTCCGCCTTTGCGGGATGCGTGGGGGATATGGTCACTAGTGTAACCAGGAGGAGAGGCCTCATTTAACACAGTAAATTCATCAGGCTTAAGCCATGTTTCAGTCAGGCCAATCACATCAAGATTATGATCAGTGATTAGTTCATTGACTAACTGCCTTGGAAGTGAGGGATCTAACATTAAGTAGCCCTATTTTGAGATGTGAGATATCACAATCTCTTTCAATAATGACAGGAATGGAGGAGGTCTTTATCCTAGTGAGATTGCTAAGGCGAACATCGTCATATTTAGTTTTGCCTGATCTAGATCGAGGCACAGACACGGTCTCAATGGGGATAGCTGAGCTGACTACACTGACTGTGCTAGTGGCAGACTCCACTAAGCTGGCAGGCTGGCTAACAGCCTGCTGCCTGGCCTGCACCATATTTCATATTGGAGCTAGAGGAGTTACAGCCCTGTCTATATTGGTAGATAAGATGAGAGCACCCCTCCAGCTAGGATGGAGTCCGTCACTCCTCAGCAGGCCAGGCTTGGTCCTGTTTGTGGGTGAGTCCCAGAAAGAGGGCCAATTATCCCTAAATGATCGACAAATTCTATCTTTTGGGAGGAGCAGAAAACAGTTTTCAACCAGCGATTGAGTTGTGAGACTCTCCTGTAGAGCTCCCCCTAACTGGGAGGGGGCCAGAGACAATTACTTGATGCCGACACCTCTTTCTAGCTTATTTACACGATGAGGCTGTGTTGCGCTTGGTGACCTCTGACTGTTTCATCCTAACATCGTTGGTGCCGACGTGGATAACAATATCTCTATACTCTCTACACTCGCCAGTTTTAGCTTTAGCCAGCACCATCTTCAGATTAGCCTTAACGTCGGTAGCCCTGGCCCTGGTAAACAGTGTATGATCGCTGGCTGATTCGTTTTAAGTCTAATACTGCGGGTAATGGAGTCGCCAATGACCAGGGTTTTCAATTTGTCAGAGCTAATGGTGGGAAGCTTCGGCGTCTCAGACCCCTTAACGGGAGGAGTAGAGACAAGAGAAGACTCGAAGACTACTTAATGGGGACCGGTTGAATGTTTCTGTCGGCTGAATGAGCCGGTTGAGTATTCCTGCAGCATTTCCCTCCAGAAGCCATGAGAAAGTTCTCCGGCTGCGGGGACTGTGCGGGGGGATTTATACTAACGTTACTATCTGTACTTACTGGTGGCACAGACGCTGTTTCATCCTTTCCTACACTGAAATTACCCTAACGATTGCGTCTGAAGCTGGGCTTGCAGCACAGCTATCCTCGCCGTAAGGCGATCGTTCTCCTGTATATTATGAGTACAGCGACTGCATTAGAAGGCATCATGTTAATGTTACTACTTAGCTTTTGCTGTTGAAGGTTCTGACGAATGACGTCCAGATAAAGCGTCCGGAGTGAAAAAGTTGAATGAAAAAAGTAGAGCGAGGGAAAAAATATATATATAAAACGATAATTAAAAAGTAAAAACCGTAAAGTTGGCAGGTAGCAAAGAAACGTTAGCAACAAACCTCACAGCAGCACGTAAACAAGTCTACACGTTGCGATGACATTGAATCAATGAGAAAAACTGATTGGATTTGCAAAAAGTCATCAACTTGTTTGCTATAGCCAGGATAATCTCTAGACTCTTTCTCCTGTGCTGTGTTGTAGGCTATGGGATGGCCTGGCATCTCTAGTATCCTGCTATAACCAGTACAGTCCATGGGTTTCTGATGGAGGTTGGCCTCTCTAACTGTAACTGTCTACTATAGCCAGTCATTATCTCCTCTCTGTCTGCTATAGCCAGTCATTATCTCCTCTCGAAATATCTGATATAGCCAGTCATTATCTCCACTCTAACTGCCTGGTATAGCCAGTCATTATCTAATCTCTGTCTGCTATAGCCAGTCATTATCTCATCTCTGTCTGCTATAGCCAGTCATTATCTCCTCTCGAACTGTCTGCTACAGCCAGTCATTATCTCCTCTCTAAATGACTGGTATAACCAGTCAGTATCTTCACTCTAAATGTGTAGTATAACCAGTCATTATCTCCACTCTAACTGCCTGGTATAGCCAGTCATTATCTTCTCTCTGTCTGCTATAGCCAGTCATTATCTCCTCTCTAAATATCTGATATAGCCAGTCATTATCTCCACTCTAACTGTCTGCTATAGCCAGTCATTATCTCATCTCTGTCTGCTATAGCCAGTCATTATCTCCTCTCGAACTGTCTGCTACAGCCAGTCATTATCTCCTCTCTAAATGACTGGTATAACCAGTCAGTATCTTCACTCTAAATGTCTAGTATAACCAGTCATTATCTCCACTCTAACTGCCTGGTATAGCCAGTCATTATCCCCTCTCTAACGGTCTGCTATAGCCAGTCATTATCTCTTCTCTGTATGCTATAGCCAGTCATTATCTCCACTCTAACAGTCTGCTATAGCCAGCCGTTATCTCCTCTCTTACTGTCTGCTAAAGCCAGTCATTATCTATTTTCTAACTGTCTGTTATAGCCAGTCATTATCTCCTCTCTAACTGTCTGCTAAAGCCAGTCATGATCTCCTCTTAGACTGGTATAGCCAGTCATTATCTCCTCTCTAACTGTCTGTTATAGCCAGTCATTATCTCCACTCTAACTGTCTGCTATAGCCAGTCATTATCTCCACTCTAACTGTCTGCTATAGCCAGTCATTATCTCCTGTATACCGGTCTGCTATAGCCAGTCATGATCTCCTCTCTGACTGTCTGATCTACCAGTCATTATCTCTTCTCTAACTGTCTGCTATAGTCAGTCATTATCTCCACTCTGTCTGCTGTAGCCAGTCATTATCTCATCTATGTCTGGTATAGCCAGTCATTATCTCATCTCTGTCTGGTATAGCCAGTCATTATCTCCTCTCTGTCTGCTATAGCCAGTCATTATCTCCTCTCTGTCTGCTATAGCCAGTCATTATCTCCACTCTGTCTGCTGTAGCCAGTCATTCTCTCCTCTCTGACTGACTGCTATAGCCGGTCATTATCTCCTCTCTGTCTGGTATAGCCTGTCATTATCTCATCTCTGTCTGGTATAGCCAGTCATCTCATCTCTGTCTGCTATAGCCAGTCATTATCTCCTCTCTAACTGTCTGCTATATTCAGTCATTATCTCCTCTCTGTCTGATATAGCCTGTCATTATACCCTTTTTAAATGTCTGCTATAGCCAGTCATTATCTCCTCTCTAACTGTCTGCTATAGCCAGTCATTATCTCCTCTCTAACTGTCTGCTATAGCAAGTCATTGTCTCCTCTCTAACTGTCTGCTATAGCCATTCATTATCTGTCTGCTATAGCCAGTCATTATCTCCTCTCTGTCTGCTACAGCCAGTCATTATCTCCTCTCTGTCTGCTATAGCCAGTCATCTCATCTCTGTCTGCTATAGCCAGTCATTATATTCTCTCTGTCTGCTATAGCCAGTCATTATCTCCTCTCTAACTCTCTGGTATAGCCAGTCATTATATTCTCTCTGTCTGCTATAGCCAGTCATTATCTTCTCTCTAACTCTCTGGTATAGTCAGTCATTATCTCCTCTCTAACTCTCTGGTATAGCCAGTCATTATCTCCTCTCTAACTCTCTGGTATAGCCAGTCATTATCTCCTCTCTAACTCTCTGGTATAGTCAGTCATTATCTCCTCTCTAACTCTCTGGTATAGTCAGTCATTATCTCCTCTCTAACTCTCTGGTATAGCCAGTCATTATCTCCTCTCTAACTCTCTGGTATAGCCAGTTATTATCTCCTCTCTAACTCTCTGGTATAGCCAGTCATTATCTCCTCTCTAACTCTCTGGTATAGCCAGTCATTATCTCCTCTCTAACTCTCTGGTATAGCCAGTCATTATCTCCTCTCTAACTCTCTGGTATAGCCAGTCATTATCTCCTCTCTAACTCTCTGGTATAGCCAGTCATTATCTCCTCTCTAACTCTCTGGTATAGTCAGTCATTATCTCCTCTCTAGCGGTCTGCTATAGTCAGTCATTATCTCCTCTCTAGTTGTCTGCTATAGGCTCAGAGGAAGGTGTTCAATCAAGACTGGAATGGCTGGTGACGTGGCAGGTGGCAGCGTGGTAGGCACAGCTTGCCCCATGAATTAATCATGGAAATTGAGGATTAGGTGACAAAACAAACATTCTGGATAATATAGAGAATCTTGAACTATGTATTGATCAGCATTTTGATATGCTTGAAAACTAATCAGATACACCGAACCGAAGAGAAGACCTTTCCTCGAGCTTCGAGGAAACGGTCTGCTATAGCCAGTCATTATCTCTTCTCTGTATGCTATAGCCAGTCATTATCTCCACTCTAACAGTCTGCTATAGCCAGCCGTTATCTCCTCTCTTACTGTCTGCTAAAGCCAGTCATTATCTATTTTCTAACTGTCTGTTATAGCCAGTCATTATCTCCTCTCTAACTGTCTGCTAAAGCCAGTCATGATCTCCTCTTAGACTGGTATAGCCAGTCATTATCTCCTCTCTAACTGTCTGTCTAACTGTCTTTCCTCGAGCTTCGAGAGCGAAACTAAATTTGAAACCGCCATCTAAAATTCCAACCCTAACAGTGGAGATGTTTTTATAACGATGTCTCGAAAAGATGGATTACCAGCATGAGAGAGCAGTTGAAAAAACTGGATCTATTGCCTGGGCTGCTGGGGGAGGTTGAGGCCTTAAAAACAGGAATGGATTACAGTAATAAAATGATGGAAGAAATATGAGCGGAAAATAAGATATTGAAAACAAGCGTGGACTCCCTAAAAGACACTACAGAGAAACTACGGTATGATGATAAAACAATGAAAGGTACAATACTTGATCTAAAGTGCAGAAGAATGAAGAATAATACCGTTATTAATTAAGGGAATAAATGAGAATAATACTGTTATTAAGGGAATAAAGGAGAATAATACTGTTCTTAAGGGAATAAAGGAGAATAATACTGTTATTAAGGGAATAAAGGAGAATAATACTGTTATTAAGGGAATAAAGGAGAATAATACTGTTATTAAGGGAATAAAGGAGAATAATACTGTTATTAAGGGAATAAAGGAGAATAAAACTGTTATTAATAAACATTGATAAAAGATACAAGTGTCTTACATTGAACTTTAGATAAACTTCTCCTTAATGCAACCGCTGTGTCAGATTTCAAAAAAACTTTACGGATAAAGCACACCGTGCAATAATCTGAGTACAGTGCTCAGACACAAACAAGCCATGAAGATATCCGCCATGTTGTGGAGTCAACAGAAGCCAGAAATAGCATTATAAATATTCACTTACCTTTGATGATCTTCATCAACCTTTGATGATCTTCATGCACTCCCAGGAATCCCAGTTCCACAATAAATGTTTGTTTTGTTCGATAAAGTCGATAATTTATGTCCAAAGATCTCCTTTTTGTTTGCGCATTTAGTTCAAAAAGAGGCGCAGGCCAGACGAAAAGTAAAACAATTCCATTACAGTTCGTAGAAACATGTCAAACGATGTATGGAATCAATCTTTAGGATGTTTTTAACATAAATCTTCAATAATGTTTCAACTGGAAAATTCCTTTGTCTTTGGAAACGAAAAGGAACGCACCTCTCACGGGGTCATGCCTGAATGAGCTCGTGGTACTCTGCCAGACCCCTTATTCCCTCATCATTCACAGTAGAAGCCTGAAACAAGGTTCTAAAGACTGTTGACATCTAGTGGAAGCCTTAGGAAGTGCAATATGACCCCATAGACACTGTATATTGGATAGGTAAACTTCCAAACCTCAGATTTCCCACTTCCTGGTTGGATTTTTTCTCAAGTTTTTACCTGCCATATGAGTTCTGTTATACTCACAGACATCATTCAAACAGTTTTAGAAACTTCAGAGTGTTTTTTATCCAAATCTACTCAGCTTCTGAGCCTGAGTAACAGGCAGTTTACTCTGGACACTTTATTCATCCAAGCTACTCAATACTGCCCCCAGCCATAAGAAGATAATCTGTTTACGCTACCGTTTATATTGTTGATCATAATGATACAGGCCGAGGCGTAGAACAGCCGAGGTGATAGAGCAACGACCCTGGCATTAAATGTGTGTGGGTGGAGAGAGGGTTTACAGGTTTACTCGTTCTGGATTGTCAGTACCTCATGTATTCTTGGCTATCGTGCCATCACTGTGTCAGGGTCGATTATAAATTCAACTGATACATTCCTTTAAGGCTAGTGTGATGCTTAAAACAAACTTTTACTTACAGTCATTAGCGGCCATTAGAATCTATGTTCCTTTTTACTTCTTCCGTTTAGTCGGAATACAACAGGATATAATGAGGACTACGTGTCTCTGCTGATAGGAATATAACAGGATATAATGAGGACTACGTGTCTCTCTGCTGATAGGAATATAACAGGATATAATGAGGACTACGTGTCTCTCTGCTGATAGGAATATAACAGGATATAATGAGGACTACGTGTCTCTCTGCTGATAGGAATATAACAGGATATAATGAGGACTACATGTCTCTCTGCTGATAGGAATATAACAGGATATAATGAGGACTACATGTCTCTCTGCTGATAGGAATATAACAGGATATAATGAGGACTACGTGTCTCTCTGCTGATAGGAAAATAACAGGATTTAAAGAGGACTACATTTCTCTCTGCTGGACTCCAATGATGGCGCCGACGGAGATGGCAGCGTCGCGACTAACCCATAATCAGACAGGTAATTCTTCCCACAGCAGTGATGTGAATGTACTGGGTCAAAGAGGGGGTGTGAATGTACTGGGTCATAGAGGGGGTGTGAATGGTGTACTGGATCATAGAGGGGGTGTGAATGTACTGGGTCATAGAGGGGGTGTGTATGTACTGGGTCATAGAGGGGGTATGAATGTACTGGGTCATAGAGGGGGTGTGCATGTACTGGGTCATGAGAGGGGGTGTAGCAGGATGTACTGAGGTCTATAGGGCGCGCGGCTGATAGGAATGTAACTGGGTCATAGAGGAGGTGTGACATGTACCTGGGCTCATAGAGGGCGGTGTGAGATGGTACTGGGCTCATGGTCAGGGGGTGTGAATGTACTGGGTCATAGCAGGGGGTGTGAATGTACTGGGTCATAGAGGGGGTGTGAATGTACTGGGTCATAGAGGGGGTGTGAATGGTGTACTGGGTCATAGAGGGGGTGTGAATGTACTGGGTCATAGAGGAGGTGTGAATGTACTGGGTCATAGAGGGGGTGTGAATGTACTGGGTCATGGAGGGGGTGTGAATGTACTGGGTCATAGAGGGGGTGTGAATGTACTGGGTCATAGAGGGGGTGTGAATGTACTGGGTCATAGAGGGGGTGTGAATGTACTGGGTCATAGAGGGGGTGTGAATGTACTGGGTCATAGAGGGGGTGTGAATGTACTGGATCATAGAGTTGGTGTGAATGTACTGGGTCATAGAGGGGGTGTGAATGTACTGGGTCATAGAGGAGGTGTGAAAATACTGGGTCATATAGGGGGGGTGAATGTACTGGGTCATAGAGGGGGTGTGAATGTACTGGTTCATAGAGGAGGTGTGAATGTACTGGTTCATAGAGGGGGTGTGAATGTACTGGGTCATAGAGGGGGTGTGAATGTACTGGGTCATAGAGGGGGTGTGAATGTACTGGTTCATAGAGGAGGTGTGAATGTACTGGGTCATAGAGGGGGTGTGAATGTACTGGTTCATAGAGGAGGTGTGAATGTACTGGTTCATAGAGGGGGTGTGAATGTACTGGGTCATAGAGGGGGTGTGAATGTACTGGGTCATAGAGGGGGTGTGAATGTACTGGGTCATGGAGGGGGTGTGAATGTACTGGGTCATAGAGGGGGTGTGAATGTACTGGGTCATAGAGGAGGTGTGAATGTACTGGATCATAGAGGGGGTGTGAATGTACTGGGTCATAGAGGTGGTGTGAATGATGTACTGGGTCATAGAGGGGGTGTGAACGATGTACTGGGTCATAGAGGGGGTGTGAACGATGTACTGGGTCATAGAGGTTCTGTAATTCATATTCCTGTAATCCCTTTGTCTCTCTAACATCTCGCCTTACTACTCAGTCATGTGATTTGAGAGGTCTGAGCCGAAGCTACAACAGTCTGCTGACATTTTGACATTCTTTTGGCGAAGAGTCAGGGAGGTTGAACTTGAGACAGTGGATTTACAGGAATCAATACTGCGTTATAACCAGACCTGGGTTCAATTACAACAGAACATATTTTAATTATTCATGGTGTTCGCTCTGGTCTACCTGGAGTAGCAGATAGGCGGGGTTTCCACTCATTGCGACTATTCTATTGGTTCCAATGTGCCAAACAAGCTCAACCAAACCGAGATACAGTATTACAATTAGTTAAAATACTATTTGAACCCATGTCATATCGCTTCGGCTGTCTGCCTCATGTCTGCCTCAACCCTGTCTAATGACAACCTTAACCTTTCAGAACAGCTAAGTATGTGACTGACAGCTCCTTGTTGCAGGAATAATCCATATCAACACTCTCAATCTATTTCTCTCTCTTTCTCAACACTCCCCCACTCCCCCTCTCCCTTACCCTCCCACTCACACCGTCCCTCCCCCTGTCCCTGTCCATCTCCCTCCCCAACTCCCCCTGTCCCTCCCTCTCTCTCCCACTCACACTGTCCCTTCCCCCTAAACCTGTCCCTCTCCCTCCCAATCAGAGAACGACACACTATCATACTGACACCTGCTGGCCAAACAGAGAACTACACTCTACCATACTGACACCTGCTGGCCAAACAGAGAACTATACTCTATCATACTGACACCTGCTGGCCAAACAGAGAACTACACTCTACCATACTGACACCTGCTGGCCAAACAGAGAACTATACTCTATCATACTGACACCTGCTGGCCAAACAGAGAACTACACTCTATCATACTGACACCTGCTGGCCAAACAGAGAACTACACTCTATCATACTGACACCTGCTGGCCAAACAGAGAACTATACTCTATCGTACTGACACCTGCTGGCCAAACAGGGAACTACACTCTACCGTACTGACACCTGCTGGCCAAACAGGGACCTACACTCTATCATACTGACAGCTGCTGGCCAAACAGAGAACTATACTCTGTCATACTGACACCTGCCGGCCCAACAGAGAACTACACTCTATCGTACTGACACCTGCTGGCCAAACAGAGAACTACACTCTATCGTACTGACACCTGCTGGCCAAAGACATCGTACTGACACCTGCTGGCCAAACAGAGAACTACACTTTATTCTCACTAACTTAACGCTCCTCATTTAGAAATCTCTTCTGGGATACAGCACTGACATAATACTTTTGGTTCTGCTGAATAATAATAATAGGGATGATTATGATGATGATGATGATGATGATGGCAATTATGGAATGAGTCCCAAATGGTACCCATCACATGTATTGATATCACATAGTGGTTGATTACATCATATGTATTGATATCACATAGTGGTTGATTACATCATATGTATTGATGTCACATAGTGGTTGATTACATCATATGTATTGATATCACATAGTGGTTGATTACATCATATGTATTGATGTCACATAGTGGTTGATTACATCATATGTATTGATATCACATAGTGGTTGATTACATCATATGTATTGATATCACATAGTGGTTGATTACATCATATGTATTGATGTCACATAGTGGTTGATTACATCATATGTATTGATATCACATAGTGGTTGATTACATCATATGTATTGATGTCACATAGTGGTTGATTACATCATATGTATTGATGTCACATAGTGGTTGATTACATCATATGTATTGATGTCACATAGTGGTTGATTACATCATATGTATTGATGTCACATAGTGGTTGATTACATCATATGTATTGATGTCACATAGTGGTTGATTACATCATATGTATTGATATCACATAGTGGTTGATTACATCATATGTATTGATGTCACATAGTGGTTGATTACATCATATGTATTGATATCACATAGTGGTTGATTACATCATATGTATTGATGTCACATAGTGGTTGATTACATCATATGTATTGATGTCACATAGTGGTTGATTACATCATATGTATTGATGTCACATAGTGGTTGATTACATCATATGTATTGATATCACATAGTGGTTGATTACATCATATGTATTGATGTCACATAGTGGTTGATTACATCATATGTATTGATATCACATAGTGGTTGATTACATCATATGTATTGATGTCACATAGTGGTTGATTACATCATATGTATTGATGTCACATAGTGGTTGATTACATCATATGTATTGATATCACATAGTGGTTGATTACATCATATGTATTGATCATATGTATTGATATCATACAGGGGTTATTACAGTGCCTTGCAAAAGTATTCATCCCCCATGGTGTTTTTCATATTTTGTTACATTACAAATTGTAATTTAAATGGATTTTTATTTGGATTTCACGTGATGGACATACACAATATAGCCCTAATTGGTGAAGTGAAATGAAAAAATTTCTTTTTTCAAGAAATTCCCCAAAATAAAAAACGGAAAGTGGTGTGTGCATATGTATTCACCCTCTTTGCTATGAATCCCCTAAATAAGATCTGGTGCAACCAATCAATCAATCAAATGTATTTATAAAGACCTTTTTACATCAGCCGATGTAACCAAGTGCTGTACAGAAACCCAGCATAAAACCCCAAACAGCAAGCAATGCAGGTGTAGAAGCACGGTGGCTAGGAAAAACTCCCTAGAAAGGCCAGAACCTAGGAAGAAACCTAGAGAGGAACCAGGCTCTGAAGGGTGGCCAGTCCTCTTCTGGCTGTGCCGGGTGGAGATTATAACAGAACTTGGCCAAGATGTTCAAATGTTCATAGATGACCAGCAGGGTCAAATAATAATAATCACAGTAGTTGTAGAGGGTGCAACAGGTCAGCACCTCAGGAGTAAATGTCAGTTGGCTTTTCATAGCCGATCATTCAGAGTTAGAGACAGCAGGTGCAGGAGAGATTGAGTATAAAATAGCAGGTCCTAGACAAGGTAGCTCAATCAGTGAACAGGTCAGGCTTGGTTTTTGCTCTGGCATGCACTGCCAAATGTGGGACCTTATATAGACAAGTGTATGCCTTTCCAAATCATGTCCAATCAAATGAATTTAAAACAGGTGGACTCCAATCAAGTTGTAGAAACATCTCAAGGGTGATCATGAGTCTCATAAAAAGGGTCTTGAATGCTTATGTAAATAATTAGCAAAAATCTATAAAAACCTGTTTTTGCTTTGTCATTATGGGATATTGTTTGTACAGTCGTGGCCAAAAGTTTTGAGAATGACACTAATATTAATTTTCACAAAGTCTGCTGCCTCAGTGTCTTTAGATATTTTTGTCAGATGTTACTATGGAATACTGAAGTAGAATTACAAGCATTTCATAAGTGTCAAAGGCTTTTATTGACCATTACATGAAGTTGATGCAAAGAGCCAATATTTGCAATGTTGACCCTTCTTTTTCAAGACCTCTGCAATCCGCCCTGGCATGCTGTCAATTAACTTCTAGGCCACATCCTGACTGATGGCAGCCCATTCTTGCATAATCAATGCTTGGAGTATGTCAGAATGTGTGGGTTTTTGTTTGTCCACCCGCCTCTTGAGGATTAACCACAAGTTCTCAATGGGATTAAGGTCTGGGGAGTTTCCTGGCCATGGACCCAAAATATCGATGTTTTGTTCCCCGAGCCACTTAGTTATCACTTTTGCCTTATGGCAAGGTGCTCCATCATGCTAGAAAATGCACTGTTCATCTCCGAACTGTTCCTGGATGGTTGGGAGAAGTTGCTCTCGGAGGATGTGTTGGTACCATTCTTTATTTATGGCTGTGTTCTTAGGCAAAATTGTGAGTGAGCCCACTCCCTTGGCTGAGAAGCAAACCCACACATGATTGGTCTCAGGATGCTTAACTGTTGGCATGACACAGGACTGATGGTAGCGCTCCGGACAAGCTTTTTCCGGATGCCCCAAACAATCGGAAAGGGGATTCATCAGAGACAATGACTTTACCCCAGTCCTCAGCAGTCCAATCCCTGTCCCTTCTGCAGAATATCATTCTGTCCCTGATGTTTTCCTGGAGAGAAGTGGCTTCTTTGCTGCCCTTCTTGACACCAGGCCATCCTCCAAAAGTCTTCGCCTCACTGTGCATGCAGATGCACTCACACCTGCCTGCTGCCATTCCTGAGCAAGCTCTGTACTGGTGGTGCCCCGATCCCGCAGCTGAATTAACTTTAGGAGACGGTCCTGGCGCTTGCTGTACTTTCTTGGGCGCACTGAAGCCTTCTTCACAACAACAAACTCCTTGAAGTTCTTGATGATCCGATAAATGGTTGATTTAGGTGCAATCTTACTGGCAGCAATATCCTTGCCTGTGAAGACCTTTTTGTGCAAAGTAATGATGACGGCACGTGTTTCCTTGCAGGTAACCATGGTTGACAGAGGAAGAACAATGATTCCAAGCACCACCCCCCTTTTGAAGCTTCGAGTCTGTTATTCGAGCTCAATCAGCATGACAGAGTGATCTCCAGCCTTGTCCTCGTCAACACTCACACCTGTGTTAACCTCTCTGGGATATTTGGGACGCTAGCGTCCCACCTCAACAACAGCCAGTGAAATTGCAGGGCGCCAAATTCAAAATAACAGAAATCCCATAATTGAAATTCCTCAACATACAAGTATTTTACACCATTTTAAAGATAAACTTGTTGTAAATCCAGCCACAGTGTCCGATTTCAAAAAGGCTTTACGACGAAAGCACACCAAACGATTATGTTAGGTCAGCACCTAGTCACACAAAAACACAGCCATTTTTCCAGCCAAAGAGAGGAGTCACAAAAAGCAGAACTAGAGATAAAATGAATCACTAACCTTTGATGATCTTCATCGGATGACACTCATAGGACTTCATGTTACACTTCATGTTCGATAAAGTTCATATTTATATCCAAAAATCTTAGTTTACATTGGCGCGTTATGTTCAGTAATGTTTTGATTTTGCAGAGAGCCACATCAATTTACAGAAATACTCATAATAAACATTGATAAAAGATACAATTGTTATAAATGGAATTATTGATAAACTTCTCCTTAATGCAACCACTGTCAGATTTCAAAAAAGCTTTACGGAAAAAGCACACCATGCAATAATCGGAGTACGGCGCTCAGAGCCCAAACAAGCCATACAAGTACCCGCCATGTTGTGGAGTCAACAGAAGTCAGAAATAGCATTATAAATATTCACTTACCTTTGATGATCTTCATCAGAATGCACTCCCAGGAATCCCATTTCCACAATAAATGTTTG
This sequence comes from Salvelinus alpinus, assembly GCF_045679555.1. NCBI lineage: Eukaryota > Metazoa > Chordata > Actinopteri > Salmoniformes > Salmonidae > Salvelinus > Salvelinus alpinus. The sequence continues at coordinate 118,770,486 of NC_092086.1, read as the reverse complement.
TCTTGTTCGATAAAGTCCATCATTTATGTCCAAATACCTCCTTTTTGTTTGCGCGTTTAGTACACAAATCCAACCTCAGGAGGCGCGGGCAAGTCCAGGCGAAAGTTCAGACGAAAAGTCATATTACAGTTCGTAGAAACATGTCAAACGAAGTATAGAATCAATCTTTAGGATGTTTTTATCATAAATCTTTAATAATGTTTCAACCGGAGAATTCCATTGTCTGTAGAAATGCAATGGAACGCAGCTAACTCTCACGTGAGAAACTGAGCTCACGGCACTCTGCCAGACCCCTGACTCAATCAGCACTCATTCCCCCCTCCTTCACAGTAGAAGCATCAAACAAGGTTCTAAGACTGTTGACATCTAGTGGAAGCCTTAGGAAGTGCAATATGACCCCATAGACACTGTATAATCGATAGGCAATGACTTGAAAAACTACAAACCTCAGATTTCCCACTTCCTGGTTGGATTTTTTCTCAGGTTTTTGCTTGCCATATGAGTTCTGTTATACTCACAGACATTATTCAAACAGTTTTAGAAACTTCAGAGTGTTTTCTATCCAAATTATATGCATATTCTAGCTTTTAGGCCTGAGTAGCAGGCAGTTTACTCTGGGCACCTTTTTATCCAAGCTACTCAATACTGACCCCCTGTCCCAAAGAAGTTAACGAGAGAAGTCAGCTGGTCCTTTTGTGGCAGGGCTGAACTGCAGTGGAAATGTTTTTGGGGGATTCAGTTCATTTGCATGGCAAAGAGGGACATTACAATTAATTGCAATTAATCTGATCACTCTTCATAACATTCTGGAGTATATGCAAATTGCCATCATACAAACTGAAGCAGCAGACTGAAAATGTATATTAGTGTAATTCTCCAAACTTTTGGCCACGACTGTAGAGGGATGAATATTTGTATTTATTTAATCCATTTTAGAATAAGGCTGTAACGTAACAAAATGTGGAAAAAGTCAAGGGGTAGACTACAGTGACCTAAGGTTTTTAAGTAGACTACAGTGACTTAAATGTATTAAAAAACATAAACTTGTGTTTTACATGTAATGCCTAATATTGTCCAGGAGATGTTAGCAGACTGTAGCTCACTGATCCAACCATGTCTACAGCTTACACTGTATATACAAAGTATGTGAACACACCTTCAAATTAGTGGATTCGGGTATTTCAGCCACACCCGTTGCTGACAGGTGTATAATATCAAGCACACTACCATGCAATCTCCATAGACAAACATTGGTATTAGAATGGCCTTACTCGGTGACTTTCAACGTGGCACCGTCATAGGATGCAACCTTTCCAACAAGTCAGTTCATCAAATTTCTGCCCTGCTAGAGCTGCCTCGGTCAACTGTAAGGGCTGTTATTGTGAAGTGGAAACGTCTAGGAGCAACAACAGCTCAGCGGTAGGCCACACAAGCTCACAGAACGGGACCGTCAAGTGCTGATGCGAGTAACGTGTAAGAATTTGGTTGCAACACTCACTACCGAGTTCCAAACTATCTCTGCAAGCAACTTAACTGTTTGTCGGGAGCTTCGTGAAATGGGCCCAAGCGTAGAAAGCCTAAGATCACCATGCGCAATGCCAAGCGTCGGCTGGAGTGGTGTAAAGCTTGCCGCCATTGGACCCTGGAGCAGTGGAAATGCGTTCCCTGGAGTGATGAATCATGCTTCACCATCTGGATTCGGTGGATGCCAGGAGAACGCTACCTGCCCCAATGCATAGTGCCAACTGTAAAGTTTGGTGGAGGAGGAATAATGGTCTGGGGCTGTTTTTCATGTTTCGGGCTAGGCCCCTTAATTCCAGTGAAGGGGATTCTTAACGTTACAGCATACAATGAAATTCTAGATGATTCTGTCACTCCAACTTTGTGGCAACAGTTTGGGGAAGGCCATTTCCTGTTTCAGCATGACAATGGCCCCGTGCACATAGCAAGGTCCATACAAAAATGGTTTGTCGAGATCAATGAGGAAGAACTTGACTGACTGGCCTGCACAGGGCCTTGACCTCGACCCCATCGAACACCTTTGGAAAAAACGGAAAAGTGGTACGTGCATATGTATTCACCCCCTTTGCTATAAAGCCCCTAAATAAGATCTGGTGCAACCAATTACCTTCAAAAGTCACACAATTAGTTAAATAAAGTCCACCTGTGTGCAATCTATGTGTCACTTATACACTAACGTTCAAAAGTTTGGGGTCATTTAGAAATGTCCTTGTTTTTTAAAGAAAAACAAATTTTTTGTCAATTAAAATAACATCAAATTGATCAGAAATACAGTGTAGACATTGTTAATGTTGTAAATTACTATTGTAGCTGGAAACGGCAGATTTTTTATGAAATATCTACATAGGCGTACAGAGGCCCATTATCAGCAACCATCACTCCTGTGTTCCAATAGCACGTTGTGTTAGCTAATCCAAGTTTATAATTTTAAAAGGCTAATTGATCATTAGAAAACACTTTTGCAGTTATGTTAGCACAGCTAAACACTTTTGTCCTGATTAAAGAAGCAATAAAACTGTCCTTCTTTAGATTAGTTGAGTATCTGGAGCATCAGCATTTGTGGGTTCAATCACAGGCTCAAAATGGCCAGAAACAAAGCACTTTCTTCTGAAACTCGTCAGTCTATTCTTGTACTGAGAAATGAAGGCTGTTCCATGCGAGAAATTGCCAAGAACCTGAAGATCTCATACAATGCTGTGTACTACTCCCTTCACAGAACAGCACAAACTGGCTCTAACCAGAATAGAAAGAGGAGTGAGAGGCCCTGGTGCACAACTGAGCAAGACGACAAGTGCATTACCGTGTCTAGTTTGAGAAACAGACGCCTCACAAGTCCTCAACTGGCAGCTTCATTAAATAGAACCTGCAAAACACCAGTCTCAACATCAACAGTGAAGAGGCGACTCCGGTATGTTGGCCTTCTAGGCAGAGTACCTCTGTCCAGTGTCTGTGTTCTTTTGCCCATCTTAATCTTTTCATTTTATTGGCCAGTCTGAGAAATGGCTGTTGACGTTGAGACCATGTTAACATATGTAGCCTGAGAAACAAGGTCCATGAAGTCAATAACTTGCTTGTAACAGATGACATTCATATTCTGACTATCTCTGAAACTCTCTTAGATAATACCTTTGATGATACAGTGGTAGCAAAACATGGTTCTAACATCTACAGAAAAGACAGAAATACCAACGGAGGCGGTGTTGCGGTTTATATTCAGAACCGCATTCCTGTAAAGCGTAGTGTAACGCTTGTCGTCTGGAGGAGAAGAAGAGGACCAAGGTACAGGGTGGGAAGTGTTCATATCATTTAATAAAATATGCAACACTAAACAAAACAACAAACACGACAAACGCACAGTCCTGAAAGGTGACACAAACACTAAACCGGACACAACCACCCACAAACACAGGTGGGAACAGGCTACCTAAATATGATTCTCAATCAGAGACAATGATAGACAGCTGCCTCTGATTGGGAACCACCCCAGGCCAAACACACAGAAATACAAAACAAGGACAACATAGAACACCAGACATAGAATGCCCACCCAAACTCACGCCCTGACCAACCAAACATAAAAAGGATCTCTAAGGTCAGGACGTGACACTTAGAGAGGACCTCATGTTAAATACTGTTGCAGTAATATGGCTACAGGTTCATCTGCCTCACCTAAAGCCCATTCTGGTGGGAAGCTGATATAGACCACCGAGTGCTAACAGTCAGTATCTGGATAACATGTGAAATGCTTGATAATGTATGTGATATCAACAGAGAGGTATATTTTCAGGGTGATTTAAATATTGACTGGCTTTCATCAAGCTGCCCACTCAGGACAAAACTTCAAACTGTAACCAGTGCCTGCAACCTGGTTCAGGTTATCAGTCAACACACCAGGGTAGTTACAAACAGCACATGAATGAAATCATCGACATGTATTGATCACATCTTCACTAATGCTGCAGAAATGTGCTTTAAAGCAGTATCCAAATCCATGGGATGTAGTGATCACAATATAGTAGCCATATCTAGGAAAACCAAAGTTCCAAAGGCTGGGAATAATATAGTGTACAGTGATCCCTCGCCACTTCGCGGTTCACTTATCGCGGATTCGCTATTTCGCGGATTTTCATAATGCATTTTTTATTTTTTTTTGGTGCATTGTGCTCTGCATTCTGATTCGCTAAAAACTCACTCCCGCTTCTTGTATCAAAACATGCTACGAATTGTGCTATCATTTTGTCGTCTCGTGCAGTTATGTGTACGTACATAAAACAGCTTGGCAAATTTACATTAAGTTGGCCAGGAAGGAAGGAAGGACTAACGCTTGGTCGCTTAGCAACCATGGTGCGAATGGCCACTGAACTTAAGCGAGTAGCTGAGGAATGGGACCCTTTGATGAGCCGTTCATTACAGTTCTCCAACGTAATCGATGGTGGCATGTCGGTGTACAAGGATCTTTTTGCAAAGAAGAAAAAAGAGCGACAACAGCTGCCTATCACTATGCTCTTCTCCCGAACAAACACACCTGCACCGCGGGCTTCAGAAGAAGAGAACACTGCAGAGCGCAGTCAGGATGCAGCGGCCCAGTCTGAAGAGCAGTGAAACGGCCTACACGTGAGTCACTGTATTTGTATACATGTAATAGTTGCTAATTGTAAAAAAAAAAGAAGTTTTCTATTTCGCGGATTTCACTTATCGCGGGTCATTTTCGGAACGTAACCCCCGCGATAAACGAGGGATTACTGTATAAGAGGACAAACAATACGTTTTCTAGTGATTTTTTTGTTGTTGTTGATGTAAAGAATATTTGCTGGTCTGTGCTGCACTTGACACATTTATGAAATTGCTTATTCCAGTTACTAATAAGCACGCAACCATTAAGAAAATGACTGTAAAAACTGCTAAATCCTCTTGGATTGATGAGGAATTGAAAAATGATATGGTTGAGAGGGATAATGCAAAAGGTATGGCAAATTGTAACGAACTTCTTCATCTGAAGAACAGGACAGATCGGACCAAAATGCAGCGTGGTACGTGTCCATGTTAATTTATTATAACTGAACACTAAATACAAAATAACAAAAGTGAAACAACGAAAATCGAAACAGTCCTGAAAGGTGACACAACACAAAACAACTACCCACCAACACCAGGTGGGAAAAGGCTACCTAAGTATGGTTCTCAATCAGAGACAGCGATAGACAGCTGCCTCTGATTGGGAACCATACCAGGCCAAACACATAGAAATACAAAACATAGAATGAAAAACATAGAATGCCCACCCCAACTCACGCCCTGACCAAACCAAAATAGAGACATATAAAAGGAACTAATGTCAGGACGTGACACAAATAAGTCTGGCAGCACAATCGATTGGCAAATGTAAGTAAATAAATAGACAAATAAACTATACTATGAAACAAAAATAAATGATATGAAAAGCTTTGGAGCACCTTAATTAAATGAAGTATTGGTGAAAAAAGCCAACTCGGCTCCATCATTCATCTATCAGATGGTTCATTCATCACAAAGCCCTCTGATATTGCCAACTACTTTAATTACTTTTTCATTGGCAAGATAAGCAAACTTCGGGATGACATGTCAGCAACAATCGCTGACACTACACATCCAAGTATATCCGACCAAATTATGAAACACAAGCATTGTACTTTTGAATTCCGTTAAGTCAGTGTGGAAGAGGTGAAAAAATTATTGATGTCCATCAACAATGACAAGCCACCGGGGTCTGACAATCTGGATGGAAAATTACTGAGGATAATAGCAGACGATATTGCCACTCCTATTTGCCACATCTTCAGTTTAAGCCTACTAGAGAGAGTGTGCCCTCAGGCTTGGAGGGAAGCTAAAGTCATTCCGCTACCCAATAATAGTAAAGCACCCTTTACTGGCTCAAATAGCCAACCAATCAGCCTGTTTTCAACCCTTAGTAAACTTTGACCAGATACTGTTGGAAGGCAGTAGACTGACTGACACAGTAGACTGACTGGTAGACTGACTGGCAGGAGACAGTCTCTTCTCACAGTAGACTGAATGGTAGACTGACTGGCAGGAGACAGTCTCTTCTCACAGTAGACTGAATTGTAGACTGACTGGCAGGAGACAGTCTCTTCTCAAAGTAGACTGAATTGTAGACTGACTGGCAGGAGACAGTCTCTTCTCACAGTAGACTGAATTGTAGACTGACTAGCAGGAGACAGTCTCTTCTCACAGTAGACTGAATTGTAGACTGACTGGCAGGAGACAGTCTCTTCTCACAGTAGACTGAATGGTAGACTGACTAGCAGGAGACAGTCTCTTCTCACAGTAGACTGAATCGTAGACTGACTGGCAGGAGACAGTCTCTTCTCACAGTAGACTGAATTGTAGACTGACTGGCAGGAGACAGTCTCTTCTCACAGTAGACTGAATTGTAGACTGACTAGCAGGAGACAGTCTCTTCTCACAGTAGACTGAATTGTAGACTGACTGGCAGGAGACAGTCTCTTCTCACAGTAGACTGAATGGTAGACTGACTGGCAGGAGACAGTCTCTTCTCACAGTAGACTGAATTGTAGACTGACTGGCAGGAGACAGTCTCTTCTCACAGTAGACTGAATGGTAGACTGACTGGCAGGAGACAGTCTCTTCTCACTGCTGTTGTGCAAAAGGTAAATGCACATTCTGTTTGCACACCTTCTCTTCCAGGAGAAACATGACGTCATCTCTGAGTGATACAGCCGACTCAGTAGAGGAACGTTTTTCAACCCCTCAGCAGCAGTAGAGGAACGTTTTTCAACCCCTCAGCAGCAGTAGAGGAACGTTTTTCAACCCCTCAGCAGCAGATCTCAGGAATCACAAAGAATGTTGCCTGTGTCCCAAATGATAGCGTATACCCTATTCCCGCTATAGTGCACAACTTTAGACTAGAGCCCTGTTGGCTTCTATATAGGGCATAGAGTGCACAACTTTAGACTAGAGCCCTGTTGGCTTCTATATAGGGCATAGAGTGCACAACTTTAGACTAGAGCCCTGTTGGCTTCTATATAGGGCATAGAGTGCACAACTTTAGACTAGAGCCCTGTTGGCTTCTATATAGGGCATAGAGTGCACAACTTTAGACTAGAGCCCTGTTGGCTTCTATATAGGGCATATAGTGGCATTTGGGACTCAGTGTTGAAACTCTGGACTCAACTGGGCCTCCAAATACAACAACTTATTATCACTTTTATTATAGCAGAGTCCCATTGTCTTTTACAAGCAAGCCCTGCATCTACACCACAGCATAATACAAATACTAAAAACAAACCTACTCCATTTTCCGTAAACATAGAGGTCCCCATCCCATTCCTCAGCATAGAGGTCCCCAATCAGTATAGAGGTCCCCATCCCATTCCTCAACATAGAGGGCCCCATCCCATTCCTCAGCAAAGAGGTCCCCAATCAGCATAGAGGTCCCCATCCCATTCCTCAACATAGAGGTCCCCATCCCATTCCTCAGCAAAGAGGTCCCCAATCAGCATAGAGGTCCCCAGTCAGCATAGAGGTCCCCAATCAGTATAGAGGTCCCCAATCAACATAGAGGTCCCAAGTCAGCATAGAGGTCCCCAGTCAGCATAGAGGTCCCCAGTCAGCATAGAGGTCCCCAGTCAGCATAGAGGTCCCCAGTCAGCATAGAGGTCCCCAGTCAGCATAGAGGTCCCCAGTCAACATAGAGGTCCACAATCAACATAGAGGTCCCCAGTCAGCATAGAGGTCCCCAGTCAGCATAGAGGTCCCCAGTCAACATAGAGGTCCCCAGTCAGCATAGAGGTCCCCAATCAGCATAGAGGTCCCCAATCAACATAGAGGTCCCCAGTCAGCATAGAGGTCCCCAGTCAGCATAGAGGTCCCCAGTCAACATAGAGGTCCCCAGTCAGCATAGAGGTCCCCAATCAGCATAGAGGTCCACAGTCAGCATAGAGGTCCCCAGTCAGCATAGAGGTCCCCAGTCAGCATAGAGGTCCCCAGTCAGCATAGAGATCCCCAATCAGCATAGAGGTCCCCAGTCAGCATAGAGGTCCCCAGACAGCATAGAGGTCCCCAGTCAACATAGAGGTCCCCAGTCAGCATAGAGGTCCCCAATCAGTATAGAGGTCCCCAGTCAGTATAGAGGTCCCCAGTCAGTATAGAGGTCCCCAGTCAGTATAGAGGTCCCCAGTCAGTATAGAGGTCCCCAGTCAACATAGAGGTCCCCAGTCAGCATAGAGGTCCCCAGTCAGCATAGAGGTCCCCAGTCAGCATAGAGGTCCCCAGTCAGCATAGAGGTCCCCAGTCAGCATAGAGGTCCCCAGTCAGCATAGAGGTCCCCAGTCAACATAGAGGTCCCCAGTCAACATAGAGGTCCCCAGTCAGCATAGAGGTCCCCAGTCAGCATAGAGGTCCCCAGTCAACATAGAGGTCCCCAGTCAGCATAGAGGTCCCCAGTCAACATAGAGGTCCCCAGTCAACATAGAGGTCCCCAGTCAGCATAGAGGTCCCCAGTCAGCATAGAGGTCCCCAGTCAGCATAGAGGTCCCCAGTCAGCATAGAGGTCCCCAGTCAGCATAGAGGTCCCCAGTCAGCATAGAGGTCCCCAGTCAGCATAGAGGTCCCCAGTCAGCATAGAGGTCCCCAGTCAGCATAGAGGTCCCCAGTCAGCATAGAGGTCCCCAGTCAGCATAGAGGTCCCCAGTCAGCATAGAGGTCCCCAGTCAGCATAGAGGTCCCCAGTCAGCATAGAGGTCCCCAGTCAGCATAGAGGTCCCCAGTCAACATAGAGGTCCACAATCAACATAGAGGTCCCCAGTCAGCATAGAGGTCCCCAGTCAGCATAGAGGTCCCCAGTCAACATAGAGGTCCCCAGTCAGCATAGAGGTCCCCAATCAGCATAGAGGTCCCCAATCAACATAGAGGTCCCCAGTCAGCATAGAGGTCCCCAGTCAGCATAGAGGTCCCCAGTCAACATAGAGGTCCCCAGTCAGCATAGAGGTCCCCAATCAGCATAGAGGTCCACAGTCAGCATAGAGGTCCCCAGTCAGCATAGAGGTCCCCAGTCAGCATAGAGGTCCCCAGTCAGCATAGAGGTCCCCAGACAGCATAGAGGTCCCCAGTCAACATAGAGGTCCCCAGTCAGCATAGAGGTCCCCAATCAGTATAGAGGTCCCCAGTCAGTATAGAGGTCCCCAGTCAGTATAGAGGTCCCCAGTCAGTATAGAGGTCCCCAGTCAGTATAGAGGTCCCCAGTCAACATAGAGGTCCCCAGTCAGCATAGAGGTCCCCAGTCAGCATAGAGGTCCCCAGTCAGCATAGAGGTCCCCAGTCAGCATAGAGGTCCCCAGTCAGCATAGAGGTCCCCAGTCAGCATAGAGGTCCCCAGTCAACATAGAGGTCCCCAGTCAACATAGAGGTCCCCAGTCAGCATAGAGGTCCCCAGTCAGCATAGAGGTCCCCAGTCAACATAGAGGTCCCCAGTCAGCATAGAGGTCCCCAGTCAACATAGAGGTCCCCAGTCAACATAGAGGTCCCCAGTCAGCATAGAGGTCCCCAGTCAGCATAGAGGTCCCCAGTCAGCATAGAGGTCCCCAGTCAGCATAGAGGTCCCCAGTCAGCATAGAGGTCCCCAGTCAGCATAGAGGTCCCCAGTCAGCATAGAGGTCCCCAGTCAGCATAGAGGTCCCCAGTCAGCATAGAGGTCCCCAGTCAGCATAGAGGTCCCCAGTCAGCATAGAGGTCCCCAGTCAGCATAGAGGTCCCCAGTCAACATAGAGGTCCCCAGTCAGCATAGAGGTCCCCAGTCAACATAGAGGTCCCCAGTCAGCATAGAGGTCCCCAGTCAACCATTTGAATTAAGACTTAAAGGAGAGGCTCCATCTAGGCTCTTAGATGGCTTTTAGATGGAGCCTCTTGAATTACCCAAGAGGCTCCATCTAGTCACAGGGTGCTCAGTAGATTGGATATCTGCTTTTGGTTTTTGGACCAGATCTTCAGTTAGCCTTCCCTGGGACAAGGTTTGGTCATTCGTCTAAAGTGTATGGATGATGTTGGGTACGGCTGAAGTTTATGTCAGATAGCTTTATACAGTGGGGAGAACAAGTATTTTATACACTGCAGATTTTGCAGGTTTTCCTACTTACAAAGCATGTAGAGGTCAGTGTATTAAATACTTGTTCTCTCCACTGTAAATAAGAAGAGAGCAATGAATCCATCTACGTGACATCAAAGACGGCCGGCCTACTTTCTGGTACAGTGATGTGTACCCAACCGGTCGCTGTAATAAACATTTCACTACACCCACAAGAACATCTGCTTAATATGTGACCAAACAAATTTGATTTGATTTGAATGAATTATGTCACAAGGGTCATCCTTCTTCCAGGCCCTAGGGATGGCACCAGAGGGAGGATATGGACCTTCTTCCAGATCCTAGGGATGGTACCAGAGGGAGGATATGGACCTTCTTCCAGATCCTAGGGATGGCACCAGAGGAGGATATGGACCTTCTTCCAGACCCTAGGGATGGCACCAGAGGAGGATATGGACCTTCTTCCAGACCCTAGGGATGGCACCGGAGGGAGGATATGGACCTTCTTCCAGACCCTAGGGATGGCACCAGAGGAGGATATGGACCTTCTTCCAGATCCTAGGGATGGTACCAGAGGGAGGATATGGACCTTCTTCCAGACCCCAGGGATGGTACCAGAGGGAGGATATGGACCTTCTTCCAGACCCTAGGGATGGCACCAGAGGGAGGATATGGACCTTCTTCCAGACCCTAGGGATGGTACCAGAGGGAGGATATGGGTCTTCTTCCAGACCCTAGGGATGGCACCGGAGGGAGGATATGGACCTTCTTCCAGACCCTAGGGATGGCACCGGAGGGAGGATATGGACCTTCTTCCAGACCCTAGGGATGGCACCAGAGGAGGATATGGACCTTCTTCCAGACCCTAGGGATGGCACCAGAGGGAGGATATGGACCTTCTTCCAGACCCTAGGGATGGCACCCAAGGGAGGATATGGACCTTCTTCCTGACCCTAGAGATGGCACCAGAGGGAGGATATGGACCTTCTTCCAGACCCCAGGGATGGTACCAGAGGGAGGATATGGACCTTCTTCCAGACCCTAGGGATGGCACCAGAGGAGGATATGGACCTTCTTCCAGACCCTAGGGATGGTACCAGAGGGAGGATATGGACCTTCTTCCAGACCCTAGAGATGGCACCAGAGGGAGGATATGGACCTTCTTCCAGACCCTAGGGATGGTACCAGAGGGAGGATATGGACCTTCTTCCAGACCCCAGGGATGGTACCAGAGGGAGGATATGGACCTTCTTCCAGACCCTAGGGATGGTACCAGAGGGAGGATATGGACCTTCTTCCAGACCCTAGGGATGGCACCAGAGGGAGGATATGGACCTTCTTCCAGACCCTAGGGATGGCACCAGAGGGAGGATATGGACCTTCTTCCAGACCCCAGGGATGGTACCAGAGGGAGGATATGGAACTTCTTCCAGACCCTAGGGATGGCACCAGAGGGAGGATATTGACCTTCTTCCAGACCCTAGGGATGGCACCAGAGGAGGATATGGACCTTCTTCCAGATCCTAGGGATGGCGCCAGAGGTAGGATATGGGTCTTCTTCCAGATCCTAGGGATGGCACCAGAGGGAGGATATGGACCTTCCAGACCCTAGGGATGGCACCAGAGGGAGGATATTGGCCTTCTTCCAGACCCTAGGCATGGCACCAGAGGGAGGATATGGGTCTTCTTCCAGACCCTAGGGATGGCACCGGAGGGAGGATATGGACCTTCTTCCAGACCCCAGGGATGGTACCAGAGGGAGGATATGGACCTTCTTCCAGACCCTAGGGATGGCACCAGAGGGAGGATATGGACCTTCTTCCAGACCCTAGAGATGGCACCAGATATAATTGTCAGGCAAAAAATATGTGTCAATGATTCAGGAATCAGGGTAGCACCAAGCTGTAGTAAGTAAGGATCAAGCAAAGCTGCCCAGTGGTTTTTTAATATCAATCTTAGACATCTAGCACATCACAAGTACAACATTGTTTAAATGAAAACAAAAATTATCTAGTAGTTGACAGATTTTTCATCAAGCCAACTAGAGGCTGCTAGAAGGAGGAGCAGTCGACTGACTGACCAGGATCAATTAAACCACCATTTATATCAAATAAAAAGCCAGCTGAGATAAAATGCTGAATAAAATTGACCTTTTTCTCTGAAAATATACCAACATCTTACAGAACTTGCTTAGTCTGTAAAGGAGAGGAATTTCCACACTTCAGTGCATTTACAGTTTTCCAAATGGAGACGGATCACCTGCAGAGTCAGATAAAAAGTACCTTGATTTATCTTTAATTGAGATTGTACATTGGGTTCTCAGTTGTCTGAAAAATTGCCAAACAGTATCAAAGTCAGTTTTCCTACGTTTTGGTCCAGGTCTGGTTTCTCATCAGAATGACTTTGATAGTTCCTTAGAGAACCAAGGCTGTTCTACTGTATTTATAATCCTACTAGTTTCACAGTATGGGGTCTGTTCTACTGTATTTATAATCCTACTAGTTTTACAGTATGTGGTCTGTTCTACTGTATTTATAATCCTACTAGTTTCACAGTATGTGGTCTGTTCAACTGTATCTATAATCCTACTAGTCTACAGTATGTGGTCTGTTCTACTGTATCTATAATCCTACTAGTCTACAGTATGTGGTCTGTTCTACTGTATTTATAATCCTACTAGTTTTACAGTATGTGGTCTGTTCTACTGTATCTATAATCCTACTAGTTTTACAGTATGTGGTCTGTTCTACTGTATTTATAATCCTACTAGTCTACAGTATGTGGTCTGTTCTACTGTATTTATAATCCTACTAGTTTCACAGTATGTGGTCTGTTCAACTGTATCTATAATCCTACTAGTCTACAGTATGTGGTCTGTTCTACTGTATTTATAATCCTACTAGTTTTACAGTATGTGGTCTGTTCTACTGTATCTATAATCCTACTAGTTTTACAGTATGTGGTCTGTTCTACTGTATTTATAATCCTACTAGTCTACAGTATGTGGTCTGTTCTACTGTATTGATAATCCTACTAGTCTACAGTATGTGGTCTGTTCTACTGTATTTATAATCCTACTAGTCTACAGTATGTGGTCTGTTCTACTGTATCTATAATCCTACTAGTCTACAGTATGTGGTCTGTTCTACTGTATCTATAATCCTACTAGTCTACAGTATGTGGTCTGTTCTACTGTATTTATAATCCTACTAGTCTACAGTATGTGGTCTGTTCTACTGTATCTATAATCCTACTAGTTTTACAGTATGTGGTCTGTTCTACTGTATCTATAATCCTACTAGTTTTACAGTATGTGGTCTGTTCTACTGTATTTATAATCCTACTAGTCTACAGTATGTGGTCTGTTCTACTGTATCTATAATCCTACTAGTCTACAGTATGTGGTCTGTTCTACTGTATCTATAATCCTACTAGTTTTACAGTATGTGGTCTGTTCTACTGTATTTATAATCCTACTAGTTTTACAGTATGTGGTCTGTTCTACTGTATCTATAATCCTACTAGTTTTACAGTATGTGGTCTGTTCTACTGAGGTATACAGTATTCAGTCCCCGTGACTTTTTCCTTAGTTTGTTACATTACAGCCTTATTCTAAACTGGATATTTTTTTTAAAATGTCTTGAGGAATCTACATAAAATACCCCATAATGACAGAAGCACCTTCTTTACATAAGTATTCAGACCCTGCTATGAGACTCCAACTTTAGCTCAGGTGCATCCTGTTTCCAATGGTCATGGTTGAGATGTTTCTACAGCTTCATTGGAGTCCATTGGTGTTAAATTCAATTGATTGGACATGATTTGAAAAGGCACACACCTGTCTTTCCAGGTGCATGTCAGAACAAAAACCAAGCCATGAGGTCGAAGGAATTGTCCGAAGAGCTCCGAGACCGGATTGTGTCGAGGCACAGATCTGGGGAAGGGTACAAACACATGTTTGCAGCATTGAAGGTCCTCAAGAACACAGTGGCCTCCATCATTCTTAAATGGGAGAAGTTTGGAACCACCAAGACTCTTCCTAGAGCTGGCCGCCCATCCAAACTGAGCAATTGGGGGAGAAGGGCCTTGGTCAGGGAGGTGACCAAGAACCTGATGGTCACTCTGACAGAGCTCTAGAGTTCCTCTATGGAGGTGGACACAATCACAAAGACAGGTGAAACAGATCAGGGCGTGACAGACAACGACCCTAAGCACACAGCCAAGACAACGCAGGAGTGGCTTCGGGACAAGTCTCTGAATGTCCTTGAGTGGCCCACCCAGAGCCCAGACTTGAACCTGATCGAACATCTCTGGAGAGACCTGAAAATAGCTGTGCAGCGATGCTCCCCATCCAACCTGACAGAGCTTGAGAGGATCTGCAGAGAAGAATGGGAGAAACTCCCCAAATACAGGTGTGCCAAGCTTGTAGTGTCATACCCAAGAAGACTTGAGGCTGTAATCGCTGCCAAAGGTGCTTCAACAAAGTACTGAGTAAAGGGTCTGAATACTTATGTAAATGTGATATTTCAGTTTGTATTTTTTATAAATTAGCAATTGTTTTTTAAATATGTTTTTTCTTCGTCATTATAGGGTATTGTGTGTAGATTGATGAGAAGAAAAAAAACGATTTAATACATTTTAGAATAAGGCTGTAACAAAATGTGGGAAAAAATCTACGGGTCTGAATACTTTCCGAAGGCACTGTAGATTCCGAATGTGTTCATTAGTATTATGTTAAAACGTTTTTCTACTCTATTCTGTTCGATAATGAACTCTTGTTAGTCCTATATATTTACAGCAGGTTTACTGTAGGATCTACCTATCGCTGATAAACGATGTATAAAACATCTAACCAATGTTGACAGCCCCGCTCCTCCAATGCCCACACACGGACACAGCACCGGGACCTGCCCCCCCTTATCCCCCCCTGCAGGAAACACCGTGTCGGCCTCTTCCTTACTGACGCCCCGCTCCTCCAATGGGATCCTGTCTGGAACCCCGCTGGCACCGTTTCACAGCTCAACTTGTCCCGGAGTAGACTATCTGCAGTTCGGGAAGTTAAACTCGACAAAAGTCGAAGTCATGGACCGGGAACACCCGAAAATGCCCTTTTAACTTTTGAAGATATTGAAGGTAAGTTGTTTTATTTTTAAAACTATGTTCGCGAAAGTTATAAATTTAGACACAGAATATGAATTCGTATGACTCCGTTGAGTGTAACCATGGAAAAGGTTTCGTTCTGTAGCCTATCTAGGACTCAATAGTAGTTTCACTATTTTCTACTACAACTACTGCAGGAAATGTCTTATGTTAAATGTTTAGATAGGTCTGTAGATTTAATTTGATTGATTGCGAGAATAATTCATGTTTCAAGCTCCAGCCGATGCGCTTTTAATGATGTTTCAGTAATGTTCAGTAACGTCTCCAATAAACAGCTAACAGCTACTATTGATCCATTTAAACTAAAGCTGCAAAGAAAGATTGAAAACAACACTTTATTGGAAAAGGGGATTTCAAATACATTGTTGTTGTTTTTGTTTATCATCATTGGAACACTTTATAATAACTTTCATCAAAGCCAAAGTGTTTCTAGATTCATTTAAATTATTTAAAAAAATGTATATGTTAGATACACATTTTACATTAACCAATACTATAAAGAAATGCCCATGAATGCTTTATAAGTATTTATAAAATGTTGGGAAAAGTTGCCCGTTTAAAAAAAAAACGTGCTACATCCAAAGAAAGTGTCGCAACGTTTTACACTTGAGAGCAGCCCAGCCATGCAGATATTTATTCTGTTGTAGTCCTGTTTCTCTGAGCTACTCTACCGTTCAAACGTTTGGGCTCATGAAAACAGACATTAAATGAGTTGCAAAATGAATAGGAAATACAGTCAAGACGTTGACAAAGTTATAAATAATGATTTTTAATTGAAATAATAATTGTGTCCTTCAAACTTTTGCTTTCGTCAAAGAATCCTCCATTTGCAGCAATTACAGCCTTGCAGACCTTTGGCATTCTAGTTGTCAATGTGTTGAGGTAATCTGAAGAGATTTCACCCCATGCTTCCTGAAGCACCTCCCACAAGTTGGATTGGCTTGATGGGCACTTCTTACGTACCATACGGTCAAGCTGCTCCCACAACAGCTCAATAGGGTAGAGATCCGGTGGCTGTGCTGGCCACTCCATTATAGACAGAATACCAGCTGACTGCTTCTTCCCTAAATAGTTCTTGCATAGTTTGGAGCTGTGCTTTGGGTCATTGTCCTGTTGTAGGAGGCAGTTTGCACTGTTCTGTGAAGGGAGTAGTACACATCGTTGTACCAGATCTTCAGTTTCTTGGCAATTTCTCACATGGAACAGCCTTCATTTCTCAGAACAAGAATAGACTGACGAGTTTCAGAAGAAAGTGCTTTGTTTCTGGCCATTTTGAGCCTGTAATCGATCCCACAAATGCTGATGCTCCAGATACTCAACTAGTCTAAAGGAGGCCAGTTTTATTGCTTCTTTAATCAGGACAACAGTTTTCAGCTGTGCTAACATAATTGCAAAAGGGTTTTCTAATGATCAATTTAAAATTATGGACTTGGATTAGTGGCAGGTAGCCTAGTGGTTAGAGCGTTGGGCCAGTAACCGAAAGGTTGCTGGATCGAATCCCCAAGTATACATCTGTCGTTCTGCCCCTGAACAATGCAGTTAACCCACTGTTCCCTGGTAGGCTGTCATTGTAAATAAGAATTTGTTCTTTAACTACCTTGCCTAGTTAAGTAAAGGTTAAATAAAACATTTAATTATCTAACTCGACGTGCCATTGGAACACAGGAGTGATGGTTGTTGATAATGGGCCTCTGTACGCTTATGTAGATTTACCATTAAAAAATCTGCTGTTTTCAGCTACAATAGTCATTAACAACGTCTACACTGTATTTCTGATCAATTTTATGTTTTTTTCAAAAACAAGGACATTTCTAAGTGACCCCAAACGTTTGAACGGTAGTGTGTGTCTGAGTCATGTGTCTCTATGCTGTGTGTTTCTGAGCTGGGCGTCTCTGAGCTGTGTGTCTCTGAGCTGTGTGTCTCTATGCTGTGTGTCTCTGAGTTGTGTGTCTCTGAGCTGGGTGTGTCTCTGAGCTGGGTGTCCCTGAACTGGGTGTCTCTGAGCTGGGTGTCTCTGAGCTATGTGTCTCTGTCCATGGTTCTCCACAGTCCACCCTCTACTCCGCTTCACAGTCTTTTTCAAATCCTTTGTTTGTTCATAACTTGATCCAAAACATTGTCTCTTGATATTATGTTGATACACAACAAACAGAAAGGGGAATAGAGAACCTCAGTGCCTGTGTGGGTAACCAGTGTGGTCCTACTTGGGATTGTACCGTTGTAACCAGTGTGGTCCTACTTGGGATTGTACCGTTGTAACCAGTGTGGTCCTACTTGGGATTGTACCGTTGTAACCAGTGTGGTCCTACTTGGCATTGTACCGTTGTAACCAGTGTGGTCCTACTTGGGATTGTACCGTTGTACCCCCATCATGGGTATCATGTTGGAGTTGTATCATGTTGAAGTTGTGTCATGATAGAGTTGTATCATGATAGTTGTATTCTGTTGGAGTTGTGTCATGATAGTTGTGTCATGATAGAGTTGTATCATGTTGGAGTTGTGTCATGATAGAGTTGGATCATGATAGTTGTATTCTGTTGGAGTTGTGTCATGATAGTTGTGTCATGATAGAGTTGTATCATGTTGGAGTTGTATCATGATAGAGTTGTATTATGTTGGAGTTGTATTATGTTGGAGTTGTGTCATGATAGAGTTGGATCATGATAGTTGTATTCTGTTGGAGTTGTGTCATGATAGTTGTGTCATGATAGAGTTGTATCATGTTGGAGTTGTATCATGATAGAGTTGTATTATGTTGGAGTTGTATTATGTTGGAGTGGTATTATGTTGGAGTTGTATCATGATAGTTGTATTCTGTTGGAGTTGTGTCGTGAGAGTTGTGTCATGATAGTTGTATTCTGTTGGAGTTGTGTCATGATAGTTATGTCATGATAGTTGTATTCCGTTGGAGCTGTGTCATGATAGTCGTGTCTGATGGAGTTGTATCATGATAGAGTTGTATTATGTTGGAGTTGTAATATGTTGGAGTTGTGTCATGATAGAGTTGGAGCATGATAGAGTTGTATTATGTTGGAGTGGTATTATGTTGGAGTTGTATCATGATAGTTGTATTCTGTTGGAGTTGTGTCGTAATAGTTGTGTCATGATAGTTGTATCATGTTGGAGTTGTATCATGTTGGAGTTGGATCATGATAGAGTTGTATCATGTTGGAGTTGTGTCATGATAGAGTTGGATCATGATAGAATTGTATTATGTTGGAGTTGTGTCATGATAGAGTTGTATCATGATAGAGTTGTGTCATGATATAGTTGTATCATGATAGAGTTGTGTCATGATAGAGTTGTGTCATGATAGAGTTGTGTCATGATAGAGTTGTGTCATGATAGAGTTGTATAATGTTGGAGTTGTGTCATGATATAGTTGGATCATGATAGAATTGTAATATGTTGGAGTTGTGTCATGTTGGAGTTGTGTCATGATAGAGTTGTATCATGATAGAGTTGTGTCATGATATAGTTGTATCATGATAGAGTTGTGTCGTGATAGAGTTGTATCATGATAGAGTTGTGTCGTGATAGAGTTGTGTCATGAGAGTTGTGTCATGATAGAGTTGTATTATGTTGGAGTTGTGTCATGATATAGTTGGATCATGATAGAATTGTAATATGTTGGAGTTGTGTCATGTTGGAGTTGTGTCATGATAGAGTTGTATCATGATAGAGTTGTGTCGTGATAGAGTTGTGTCATGAGAGTTGTGTCATGATAGATTTGTATTATGTTGGAGTTGTATTATGTTGGAGTTGTATCTTGTTGGAGTTGTTTCTTGTTGGAGTTGTATCTTGTTGGAGTTTTATCATGATAGAGTTGTGTCATGATAGAGTTGTGTCATGATAGAGTTGTATTATGTTGGAGTTGTATTATGTTGGAGTTGTATCTTTTTGGAGTTGTTTCTTTTTGGAGTTGTATCTTGTTGGAGTTGTATCTTGGTAGAGTTGTATCTTGTTTGAGTTGTATCATGATAGAGTTGTATTATGTTGGAGTTGTATCTTGTTGGAGTTGTATCAAGTTGGAGTTGTGTCATGATAGAGTTGTGTCATGATAGAGTTGTGTCATGATAGGGTTGTGTCATGATATAGTTGTGTCATGTTGGAGTTGTATCTTGTTGGAGTTGTTTCTTGTTGGAGTTGTATCATGATAGAGTTGTATTATGATAGAGTTGTGTCATGATATAGTTGTGTCATGATAGAGTTGTGTCATGATAGAGGTATTTCTTGCTGGAGTTGTATCTTGTTGGAGTTGTGTCATGATAGAGTTATATCATGATAGAGTTGTATTATGTTGGAGTTGTATCATGATAGAGTTTTATCATGATAGAGTTGTATCATGATAGAGTTGTGTCATGATAGAGTTGTGTTATGTTGGAGTTGTATTATGTTGGAGTTGTATTATGTTGGAGTTGTGTCATGATAGAGCTGTGTCATGATAGAGTTGTGTTATGTTGGAGTTGTATCATGTTGGAGTTGTGTCATGATAGAGTTGTGTCATGATAGAGTTGTGTCATGATAGGGTTGTGTCATGATATAGTTGTGTCATGTTGGAGTTGTATCTTGTTGGAGTTGTTTCTTGTTGGAGTTGTATCATGATAGAGTTGTATTATGATAGAGTTGTGTCATGATATAGTTGTGTCATGATAGAGTTGTGTCATGATAGAGGTATTTCTTGCTGGAGTTGTATCTTGTTGGAGTTGTGTCATGATAGAGTTATATCATGATAGAGTTGTATTATGTTGGAGTTGTATCATGATAGAGTTTTATCATGATAGAGTTGTATCATGATAGAGTTGTGTCATGATAGAGTTGTGTTATGTTGGAGTTGTATTATGTTGGAGTTGTATTATGTTGGAGTTGTGTCATGATAGAGCTGTGTCATGATAGAGTTGTGTTATGTTGGAGTTGTATTATGTTGGAGTTGTATTATGTTGGAGTCGTGTCATGATAGAGCTGTGTCTTGATAGAGTTTTATAACGTTGGAGTTGCGTCATGATAGAGTTGCGTCATGATAGAGTTGTAATATGTTGGAGTTGTATTATGTTGGAGTTGTGTCATGATAGAGTTGTGTAATGATAGAGTTGTATTATGTTGGAGTTGTATTATGTTGGAGTTGTGTCATGATAGAGTTGTGTAATGATAGAGCTGTGTCATGATAGAGCTGTGTCATGATAGAGTTGTATTATGTTGGAGTTGTATTATGTTGGAGTTGTGTCATGATAGAGTTGTATCATGTTGGAGTTGTGTCATGATAGAGTTGTATCATGTTGGAGTTGTGTCATGATAGAGTTGGATCATGATAGAGTTGTATCATGAAAAACTAGACAAAGAGTCAACATCAAATCTACCGCATATCAAACTCAGTTCAAATATGCTCAGGTTGTGTTTGTCTGTCTGTTTGAAATAGCTGAGATTCGGATCGTCTTCCTATATCACTATGCAATAGACAGGGTTCAGTGTACAACATGCTCTAGGTCTCCTGTAGGTATTTGGTTCTTGTTTGCTAAGCATAATACATAAGTAGAGAAACATCTGTGGTGAGTGTTACTGTGCATACCTTCGCTGTGAACATCTGTGGTGAGTGTTACTGTGCATACCTTCGCTGTGAACATCTGTGGTGAGTGTTACTGTGCATACCTTCGCTGTGAACATCTGTGGTGAGTGTTACTGTGCATACCTTCGCTGTGTGGCTCGTAGGTGTAGATCCTGTCAAAATACACTAGCTGGTATGAAGTCTAATTTCACTGTGGGAAAAATGTATATAGCGTTTGAACCCTCTGTGAGTAAAATAGAAAACAAAATGATATACTGTAAAGAGGAGGATGGCTCGGTTATTCCTCCAGTCTGCAGAAAAGGAGGATGGCTCGGTTATTCCTCCAGTCTGCAGAAGAGGAGGATGGCTCGGTCATATCTCCAGTCTGCAGAAAAGGAGGATGGCTCGGTCATTCCCCCAGTCTGCCCTCCAGTCTGCAGAAGAGGAGGATGGCTCGGTTATTCCTCCAGTCTGCAGAAGAGGAGGATGGCTCGGTCATATCTCCAGTCTGCAGAAGAGGAGGATGGCTCGGTTATTCCTCCAGTCTGCAGAAGAGGAGGATGGCTCGGTCATTCCTCCAGTCTGTAGAAGAGGAGGATGACTCGGTCATATCTCCAGTCTGCAGAAGAGGAGGATGGCTCGGTCATTCCTCCAGTCTGTAGAAGAGGAGGATGGCTCGGTTATTCCTCCAGTCTGCAGAAGAGGAGGATGGCTCGGTCATATCTCCAGTCTGCAGAAAAGGAGGATGGCTCGGTCATATCTCCAGTCTGCAGAAGAGGAGGATGGCTCGGTTATTCCTCCAGTCTGCAGAAGAGGAGGATGGCTCGGTTATTCCTCCAGTCTGCAGAAGAGGAGGATGGCTCGGTCATTCCTCCAGTCTGTAGAAGAGGAGGATGGCTCGGTCATATCTCCAGTCTGCAGAAGAGGAGGATGGCTCGGTCATTCCTCCAGTCTGTAGAAGAGGAGGATGGCTCGGTCCTTCCTCCAGTCTGCAGAAGAGGAGGATGGCTCGGTCATTCCTCCAGTCTGCAGAAGAGGAGGATGGCTCGGTTATTCCTCCAGTCTGCAGAAGAGGAGGATGGCTCGGTTATATCTCAAGTCTGCAGAAGAGGAGGATGGCTCGGTCATATCTCCAGTCTGCAGAAGAGGAGGATGGCTCGTTCATTCCTCCAGTCTGCAGAAGAGGAGGATGGCTCGGTTACTCCTCCAGTCTGCAGAAGAGGAGGATGGCTCGGTCATTCCTCCAGTCTGCCCTCCAGTCTGCAGAAGAGGAGGATGGCTCGGTTATCCCTCCAGTCTGCAGAAGAGGAGGATGGCTCGGTCATTCCTCCAGTCTGCAGAAGAGGAGGATGGCTCGGTTATTCCTCCAGTCTGCAGAAGAGGAGGATGGCTCGGTCATATCTCCAGTCTGCAGAAGAGGAGGATGGCTCGGTCATCTTTCCAGTCTGCAGAAGAGGAGGATGGCTCGGTTATTCCTCCAGTCTGCAGAAGAGGAGGATGGCTCGGTCATCTCTCCAGTCTGCAGAAGAGGAGGATGGCTCAGGTTATATATCCAGTCTGCAGAAAAGGAGGCCTCACTGTAAATAAAGGAGCTCGAATGGAATGCTGACACTAACACATGGGATGCATTCCAAATGGCACCCTATTCGCTATAGTGCCAAATGGCCCATTGTAACAAGTAGTGCACTATACAGGGGATAGGGTGCCATTTAGAACTGAACATAGTAATAAGCTCCACTGTACATTCTCCATCACAACCAAACAGGACCGGAGACATTCAGAGCATAGTTATCTGGGAAACATAGTTCCAACATGAAAGTGAGGAAGCTAGATGGAGACTTTGAATCGTATCTGGACATGAAACGGCAGGCTGGAGTTTTAACTGGTGGTTAAGATTGTTGGAGTCCATGGCCCTGTTTCCATACTGCTCTCGCCTCTCCTCTCCCTTCTTCTTCTCTCCTCTCTTCTCCTCTCTCCTCCTCTCTTCTTTCTATCCTTATAGTTGACTATCATCTCCTGCCAACTCGTAACTCCACATGATCTGTACACACTAATTTCTGTGCTCTTTGAAGCTCAGAGAGAGAGAGAGAGAGAGAGAGAGAGAGAGAGAGAGAGAGAGAGAGAGAGAGAGAGAGAGAGAGAGAGAGAGAGAGAGAGAGAGAGAGAGAGAGAGAGAGAGAGAGAGAGAGAGAGAGAGAGAGAGAGAGAGAGAGAGAGAGACCTGCCCGTGCTGACAGAGACTAGGGTCTGGTTTCAATAAAGAACTCTTTTGGCACAGAAGAACTATATCACTTTCTACTTCAGTCTTCCTGGGTTGGTCCTCTTCAGACAGACAACTCTCCCAACACATCACGAGGCAGACATGTCGGAACATCACCATTCAAAATCAAGTTTTGAAGGCAAAACCTTTGCAGTGGTTTTAGTAACGATAGTTGTTGCAAACTAGCCACTTGTGAAATGCACTCATTAAAAATAACCTCTGATCTCCATCTTGCTAGCTACCATGTAGTATTTTATTCAAGCGTATAGACTAGTGACGTAGGCAGGGACGTTGTTCCTCTATGCCAAAAGAGTCCATAATTTTAACCAGACCCTAGTCAGTACTGTCGAGGGAGATGCAGAGAGAGAGAGAGACTCCGACTGACTCATTTCCAACATCAGTGCTGAGATAGGAGGGTAAATGGAGTCTGAAAGGTTTAATGACTGCTGACTCACAGCCTGTATCTCAAACGGCACCCTATTCCCTATAGGCTCTGGTCAAAAGTAGTGCACTATATAGGGAATAGGGTTCCATAGGGCTCTGGTCTAAAGTAGTGCACTATATAGGGAATAGGGTTCTATAGGGCTCTGGTCTAAAGTAGTACACTATGTAAGGAATAGGGACAAGTGTGTCCTCTGGTTGATATTCACAGAACGAAGGGTAATGAGAGAGTAAATATTAGGATTTTATACAAAGGGCGGGTCTAATGCCTAGTAAATAAAGGTTAAATCAAATTAAATTATCCTGGATGCTGATTGGATAAAACCGCTTTCCAGCCAGTGTCTGTTCCAGAAGTTACCACCGGCTAAAACTATGAGGTTTAAATGCTTGTTCCATCTCACTGCGCATCCACTGTCTTATCAGCCCAGCCAGACAATTTATAAACTTGTAAAACTGTAAAAAGATTTGAGACATTATCTCCCATTTCTTTTAAACGGGCATTTGGTTTTCAACAGCGGAGATTTGTATAAACATTGCTGTCTGTCCCTCTGACATTTACAACATTGTTTGAAGTTAATATTGAAATTCGATCTCCAACTGTCCCATTTGTAAATAAGAATGTATTCTTAACTGACTTGCCTAGTTAAATAAAGGTTACATTTAAAAAAATAAATAAAGAGTAATGAACGTGTCGGGATTGTGAGTCGGGAGTCGGGACGAGAGACAGACAGGCAGCTTTTCTCAACCAGTCAAAATCATGAATCGACATAATTTTTATGGATCTAAATACAAATAAATAAACAGGGCAAAGACAATGAAATGCAGCTAGTTTTCAGTCTTTCCAGTTTCAGTTTGAAGTGATGTTGTTGGCTGTGTTGTTGGCTGTGTTGTTGGCTGTGTTGTTGGCTGTGTTGTTGGCTGTGTTGATAGCTGTGTTGTTGGCTGTGTTGATAGCTGTGTTGTTGGCTGTGTTGTTGGCTGTGTTGTTGACTGTGTTGTTGGCTGTGTTGTTGACTGTGTTGTTGGCTGTGTTGATAGCTGTGTTGATAGCTGTGTTGTTGGCTGTGTTGATAGCTGTGTTGTTGGCTGTGTTGTTGGCTGTGTTGTTGGCTGTGTTGTTGGCTGTGTTGTTGGCTGTGTTGTTGGCTGTGTTGATAGCTGTGTTGATAGCTGTGTTGTTGGCTGTGTTGATAGCTGTTGGTTGTGTTGTTGTTGGCTGTGTTGTTGACTGTGTTGTTGGCTGTGTTGTTGGCTGTGTTGTTGGCTGTGTTGTTGGCTGTGTTGTTGACTGTGTTGTTGGCTGTGTTGTTGGCTGTGTTGTTGGTTGTGTTGTTGGCTGTGTTGATAGCTGTGTTGTTGGCCGTGTTGTTGGCTGTGTTGTTGGCTGTGTTGTTGGCTGTGTTGTTGGCTGTGTTGTTGACTGTGTTGTTGGCCGTGTTGTTGGCTGTGTTGTTGGCTGTGTTGTTGACGGTGTTGTTGGCTGTGTTGTTGACTGTGTTGTTGGCTGTGTTGTTTGCTGTGTTGTTGGCTGTGTTGTTAGCTGTGTTGTTGGCTGTGTTGTTGACTGTGTTGTTGACTGTGTTGTTGGCTGTGTTGTTGGCTGTGTTGTTGACTGTGTTGTTGGCTGTGTTGTTGGCTGTGTTGTTGGCTGTGTTGTTGGCTGTGTTGTTGGCTATATACTACTACACACTACTATGGCCTACACACACTACTACACACTACTACACACTACTACACACTGCTACACACTACTACACACTACTATACACTACTATACACTGCTACACACTACTATACACTGCTATACACTACTACAAACTGCTACACACTACTATACACTACTACACACTACTATACACTGCTATACACTGCTACATACTGCTACACACTACTATACACTGCTATACACTACTACAAACTGCTACACACTACTATACACTACTACACACTACTATACACTACTACACACTGCTACACTGTCTTATCAGCCCAGCCAGACAATTTATAAACTTGTAAAACTGT
The DNA here is from genome assembly GCF_045679555.1 of Salvelinus alpinus. Taxonomy (NCBI): domain Eukaryota; kingdom Metazoa; phylum Chordata; class Actinopteri; order Salmoniformes; family Salmonidae; genus Salvelinus; species Salvelinus alpinus. Next base: position 118,744,941 of record NC_092086.1, on the reverse strand, counting down.
AAAAAGATTTGAGACATTATCTCCCATTTCTTTTAAACGGGCATTTGGTTTTCAACAGCGGAGATTTGTATAAACATTGCTGTCTGTCCCTCTGACATTTACAACATTGTTTGAAGTTAATATTGAAATTCGATCTCCAACTGTCCCATTTGTAAATAAGAATGTATTCTTAACTGACTTGCCTAGTTAAATAAAGGTTACATTTAAAAAAATAAATAAAGAGTAATGAACGTGTCGGGATTGTGAGTCGGGAGTCGGGACGAGAGACAGACAGGCAGCTTTTCTCAACCAGTCAAAATCATGAATCGACATAATTTTTATGGATCTAAATACAAATAAATAAACAGGGCAAAGACAATGAAATGCAGCTAGTTTTCAGTCTTTCCAGTTTCAGTTTGAAGTGATGTTGTTGGCTGTGTTGTTGGCTGTGTTGTTGGCTGTGTTGTTGGCTGTGTTGTTGGCTGTGTTGATAGCTGTGTTGTTGGCTGTGTTGATAGCTGTGTTGTTGGCTGTGTTGTTGGCTGTGTTGTTGACTGTGTTGTTGGCTGTGTTGATAGCTGTGTTGTTGGCTGTGTTGATAGCTGTGTTGTTGGCTGTGTTGTTGGCTGTGTTGTTGACTGTGTTGTTGGCTGTGTTGTTGACTGTGTTGTTGGCTGTGTTGATAGCTGTGTTGATAGCTGTGTTGTTGGCTGTGTTGATAGCTGTGTTGTTGGCTGTGTTGTTGGCTGTGTTGTTGGCTGTGTTGTTGGCTGTGTTGTTGGCTGTGTTGATAGCTGTGTTGATAGCTGTGTTGTTGGCTGTGTTGATAGCTGTGTTGTTGGCTGTGTTGTTGGCTGTAGACTGTGTTGTTGGCTGTGTTGTTGGCTGTGTTGTTAGCTGTGTTGTTGGCTGTGTTGATAGCTGTGTTGTTGGTTGTGTTGATAGCTGTGTTGTTGGCCGTGTTGTTGGCTGTGTTGTTGGCTGTGTTGTTGGCTGTGTTGTTGGCTGTGTTGTTGACTGTGTTGTTGGCCGTGTTGTTGGCTGTGTTGTTGGCTGTGTTGTTGACTGTGTTGTTGGCTGTGTTGTTGACTGTGTTGTTGGCTGTAATGTTGGCTGTGTTGTTGGCTGTGTTGTTAGCTGTGTTGTTGGCTGTGTTGTTGACTGTGTTGTTGACTGTGTTGTTGGCTGTGTTGTTGGCTGTGTTGTTGACTGTGTTGTTGGCTGTGTTGTTGGCTGTGTTGTTGGCTGTGTTGTTGGCTATATACTACTACACACTACTATGGCCTACACACACTACTACACACTACTACACACTACTACACACTGCTACACACTACTACACACTACTATACACTACTATACACTGCTACACACTACTATACACTGCTATACACTACTACAAACTGCTACACACTACTATACACTACTACACACTACTATACACTGCTATACACTGCTACATACTGCTACACACTACTATACACTGCTATACACTACTACAAACTGATACACACTACTATACACTACTACACACTACTATACACTACTACACACTGCTACACACTACTATACACTACTACACACTACTATACACTACTATACACTACTACATACTGCTACACACTACTATACACTGCTATACACTACTACAAACTGCTACACACTACTATACACTACTACACACTACTATACACTGCTATACACTACTATACACTACTACACACTACTATACACTACTATACACTACTATACACTACTACACACTACTATACACTACTACACACTGCTACACACTACTATACACTACTATACACTGCTATACACTACTACAAACTGCTACACACTACTACACACTGCTACACACTACTATACACTACTATACACTACTACACACTACTACAAACTGCTACACACTACTATACACTACTACACACTACTATACACTGCTATACACTGCTACATACTGCTACACACTACTATACACTGCTATACACTACTACAAACTGCTACACACTACTACACACTGTTACACACTACTACACACTGCTACACACTACTACACACTACTTCACCATGGTGGTCTTGGTGATGTGATTATTAATGGACATTGGTACCACTGAACAGTGGCTGGTCAAGACCCTTCTAAAGAGGTATTTAACCAACAGCACCTAAATAAAGGTTAAATACAAATAGATCCAAAAAGTGATTTAGATATTTACTTTATCGCTAATGTAATGATAACAACCTTCATGTTGATATGAAGCTGAACAGGTTTTTATTTGTAGTGCTGTATAGTCCAGATGACTGATGGTGTGGAAGTGAAGGTTCTATATTACTGCTGCTATAACCACATGGTTCAGGACGACACCACTATGGTACAAGTCTGGAATATCAGAATAAAAAGAGGTTTGCATTCCAAATGGCTCCCTAGTTCCTGTTTTAGTGCACTGCCCTTGGTCAAATGTAGTGCACTATATACGGCAAACGTGTTCCATTTGGGACATAGCCAAACATGAACAGATACGTATCAACCTCAACCTCGTTTCGTCTGTCTGCCAAACTTTGTTTGTTGTCTTCATGGAAAATTAACTGTAAGTTGTATCTCTCAGAAAGAGAAATGGCTTGTATCATATATCATAGCTGGAGCTCGTGTCTGATTTGGCACTGTAAGTAGCTGATAGAAATGCTTGGAAAAGTGGCCAAGATTATTCTTTAGAAGGTAGTTTGAGCTCTGAGCTCATGGGGCCCTGTACCGTGCAGATGGACAGGTAGTTGGACAGGTAGTTGGACAGGTAGTTGGACATGCATCATATGCCCTGTACCGTGGAGATGGACAGGTAGTTGGACAGGTAGTTGGACATGCATCATATACCCTGTACCGTGCAGATGGGCAAGTAGTTGGACAGGTAGTTGGACATGCATCATATACCCTGTACCGTGCAGATGGGCAGGTAGTTGGACATGCATCATACACCCTGTACCGTAGAGATGGACAGGTAGTTGGACAGGTAGTTGGACATGCATCATATGCCCTGTACCGTGGAGATGGACAGGTAGTTGGACATGCATCATATACCCTGTACCGTAGAGATGGACAGGTAGTTGGACAGGTAGTTGGACATGCATCATATGCCCTGTACCGTAGAGATGGACAGGTAGTTGGACATGCATCATATGCCCTTTACTGTAGAGATGGGCAGGTAGTTGGACATGCATCATATGCCCTGTACCATCGAGATGGACAGGTAGTTGGACAGGTAGTTGGACATGCATCATATGCCCTGTACCGTAGAGATGGGCAGGTAGTTGGACAGGTAGTTGGACATGCATCATATGCCCTGTACCATGGAGATGGGCAGGTAGTTGGACAGGTAGTTGGACATGCATCATATGCCCTGTACCATGGAGATGGGCAGGTAGTTGGACAGGTAGTTGGACATGCATCATATGCCCTGTACCGTGGAGATGGACAGGTAGTTGGACAGGTAGTTGGACATGCATCATATGCCCTGTACTGTAGAGATGGACAGGTAGTTGGACAGGTAGTTGGACATGCATCATATGCCCTGTACTGTAGAGATGGACAGGTAGTTGGACAGGTAGTTGGACATGCATCATATGCCCTTTACCGTGGAGATGGTCAGGTAGTTGGACATGCATCATATGCCCTGTACCGTAGAGATGGACAGGTAGTTGGACATGCATCATATACCCTGTACCGTGGAGATGGGCAGGTAGTTGGACAGGTAGTTGGACATGCATCATATGCCCTGTACCGTGGAGATGGACAGGTAGTTGGACATGCATCATATGCCCTGTACCGTGCAGATGGGCAGGTAGTTGGACAGGTAGTTGGACATGCATCATATGCCCTGTACCGTGGAGATGGACAGGTAGTTGGACAGGTAGTTGGACATGCATCATATGCCCTGTACTGTAGAGATGGACAGGTAGTTGGACAGGTAGTTGGACATGCATCATATGCCCTGTACTGTAGAGATGGACAGGTAGTTGGACAGGTAGTTGGACATGCATCATATGCCCTTTACCGTGGAGATGGTCAGGTAGTTGGACATGCATCATATGCCCTGTACCGTGGAGATGGGCAGGTAGTTGGACAGGTAGTTGGACATGCATCATATGCCCTGTACCGTGGAGATGGACAGGTAGTTGGACATGCATCATATGCCCTGTACCGTGCAGATGGGCAGGTAGTTGGACAGGTAGTTGGACATGCATCATATACCCTGTACCGTGGAGATGGGCAGGTAGTTGGACAGGTAGTTGGACATGCATCATATGCCCTGTACCGTGCAGATGGGCAGGTAGTTGGACAGGTAGTTGGACAGGTAGTTAGACAGCCCTGTACCGTGGTCAAGCACAATACTGAAGCTGATATATCATGATGAAGCCAGGATGTTTGCTTAAGGAGAGGTGTGTGTGTGTGTGTGTGTGTGTGTGTGTGTGTGTGTGTGTGTGTGTGTGTGTGTGTGTGTGTGTGTGTGTGTGTGTGTGTGTGTGTGTGTGTGTGTGTGTGTGTGTGTGTGTGTGCATGTGCATGTGCATGCATTTCACCCATTTCACCCATTTTATCCAGTCTCTGGTTTGTCTCTCCTCTATCCAGTCTCTGGTTTGGTTCTCCTCTATCCTGTCTCTGGTTTGTCTCTCCTCTATCCAGTCTCTGGGTTGTCTCTCCTCTATCCAGTCTCTGGTTTGTCTCTCCTGTATCCAGTCTCTGGTTTGGTTCTCCTCTATCCAGTCTCTGGTTTGGTTCTCCTCTATCCAGTCTCTGGTTTGTCTCTCCTCTATCCAGTCTCTGGTTTGTCTCTCCTCTATCCAGTCTCTGGTTTGGTTCTCCTCTATCCAGTCTCTGGTTTGGTTCTCCTCTATCCAGTCTCTGGTTTGTCTCTCCTCTATCCAGTCTCTGGTTTGTCTCTCCTCTATCCAGTCTCTGGTTTGTCTCTCCTCTATCCAGTATCTGGTTTGGTTCTCCTCTATCCAGTCTCTGGTTTGTCTCTCCTCTATCCAGTCTCTGGTTTGGTTCTCCTCTATCCAGTCTCTGGTTTGGTTCTCCTCTATCCAGTCTCTGGTTTGTCTCTCCTCTATCCAGTCTCTGGTTTGTCTCTCCTCTATCCAGTCTCTGGTTTGGTTCTCCTCTATCCAGTCTCTGGTTTGTCTCTCCTCTACCCAGTCTCTGGTTTGTCTCTCCTCTATCCAGTCTCTGGTTTGTCTCTCCTCTATCCAGTCTCTGGTTTGTCTCTCCTCTATCCAGTCTCTGGTTTGGTTCTCCTCTATCCAGTCTCTGGTTTGTCTCTCCTCTATCCAGTCTCTGGTTTGTCTCTCCTCTATCCAGTCTCTGGTTTGTCTCTCCTCTATCCAGTCTCTGGTTTGGTTCTCCTCTATCCAGTCTCTGGTTTGTTTCTCCTCTATCCAGTCTCTGGTTTGTCTCTCCTCTATCCTGTCTCTGGTTTGTCTCTCCTCTATCCAGTCTCTGGTTTGTCTCTCCTCTATCCAGTCTCTGGTTTGTCTCTCCTCTATCCAGTCTCTGGTTCGGTTCTTCTCTATCCAGTCTCTGGTTTGTCTCTCCTCTATCCTGTCTCTGGTTTGTCTCTCCTCTATCCTGTCTCTGGTTTGTCTCTCCTCTATCCAGTCTCTGGTTTGTCTCTCCTCTATCCAGTCTCTGGTTTGGTTCTCCTCTATCCAGTCTCTGGTTTGGTTCTCCTCTATCCAGTCTCTGGTTTGTCTCTCCTCTATCCAGTCTCTGGTTTGTCTCTCCTCTATCCAGTCTCTGGTTTGGTTCTCCTCTATCCAGTCTCTGGTTTGTCTCTCCTCTATCCAGTCTCTGGTTTGTCTCTCCTCTATCCAGTCTCTGGTTTGGTTCTCCTCTATCCAGTCTCTGGGTTGTCTCTCCTCTATCCAGTCTCTGGTTTGGTTCTCCTCTATCCAGTCTCCGGTTTGTCTCTCCTCTATCCAGTCTCTGGTTTGTCCCTCCTCTATCCAGTCTCTGGTTTGTTTTTCCTCTATCCAGTCTCCGGTTTGTCTCTCCTCTATCCAGTCTCTGGTTTGGTTCTCCTCTATCCAGTCTCTGGTTTGTCTCTCCTCTATCCAGTCTCTGGTTTGTCTCTCCTCTATCCAGTCTCTGGTTTGGTTCTCCTCTATCCAGTCTCTGGGTTGTCTCTCCTCTATCCAGTCTCTGGTTTGGTTCTCCTCTATCCAGTCTCCGGTTTGTCTCTCCTCTATCCAGTCTCTGGTTTGTCCCTCCTCTATCCAGTCTCTGGTTTGTTTTTCCTCTATCCAGTCTCCGGTTTGTCTCTCCTCTATCCAGTCTCTGGTTTGGTTCTCCTCTATCCAGTCTCTGGTTTGGTTCTCCTCTATCCAGTCTCTGGTCTGGTTCTCCTCTATCCAGTCTCTGGTTTGTCTCTCCTCTATCCAGTCTCTGGTTTGGTTCTCCTCTATCCAGTCTCTGGTTTGTCTCTCCTCTATCCAGTCTCTGGTTTGTCTCTCCTCTATCCAGTCTCTGGTTTGTCTCTCCTCTATCCAGTCTCTGGTTTGTCTCTCCTCTATCCAGTCTCTGGTTTGGTTCTCCTCTATCCAGTCTCTGGTTTGTCTCTCCTCTATCCAGTCTCTGGTTTGGTTCTCCTCTATCCAGTCTCTGGTTTGTCTCTCCTCTATCCAGTCTCTGGTTTGTCTCTCCTCTATCCAGTCTCTGGTTTGTCTCTCCTCTATCCAGTCTCTGGTTTGTCTCTCCTCTATCCAGTCTCTGGTCTGGTTCTCCTCTATCCAGTCTCTGGTTTGTCTCCTCTATCCAGTCTCTGGTTTGTCTCTCCTCTATCCAGTCTCTGGTTTGTCTCTCCTCTATCCAGTCTCTGGTTTGTCTCTCCTCTATCCAGTCTCTGGTTTCGTTCTCCTCTATCCAGTCTCTGGTTTTGTTCTCCTCTATCCAGTCTCTGGTTTGGTTCTCCTCTATCCAGTCTCTGTTTTGGTTCTCCTCTATCCAGTCTCTGGTTTGGTTCTCCTCTATCCTTCCATCTCCAGTTTCAACATGTGTTGTATCTTAATACTGTGTTTAGTTAATTACCCATGTCTTCTAGTGGATCTGTCTGTTTGACAGTCCAGGCTGTTATTGCTGGGAATGCCTTTCCTCTTGACCTCTCCTCCTTTGGCTGTGTGACTTCCTAGAGAACACAAGCAGCTCTTTGTGACTTCCTAGAAAACACAAGCAGCTGAATCATATCCTATTTCTTGGAGCGTAAATCATAATCCACACACGCTAGGACGCGATAGTTCAGCGTCCCATTGCTACGCGGCTCTGAGACCACCATCCACGGGGGATGCACAGCCTGAACGTGCACCCCCCCTACAATTGCCAACTCTGTTACGTGTCCTCTATTCATTTGACAAGACAGTTGGAGAAATTGCTTGATCTCCATTAAGAATTGGAAAAGTATGAAAGCAACGGTCCAATATTGTAGAACACTGCTGTTTGTACGCGTACATGTTTTGGGCTCTGATAAACACGTTACAGAACCGGTTCCAACACGTCCATATTAGTAGATGCAATATGCTTGCCTTGCAGTGAGGGGACCATAGTGGACTCTGATAAACACGTTACAGAACCGGTTCCAACACGTCCATATTAGTAGATGCAATATGCTTGCCTTGCAGTGAGGGGACCATAGTGGACTCTGATAAACACGTTACAGAACCGGTTCCAACACGTCCATATTAGTAGATGCAATATGCTTGCCTTGCAGTGAGGGGAGCAAACTGGACTCTGCTGCTGTCATGTTCTCCATCGCAGCTCATTATAAAATATGACCAGTCGATGTTAAATTAGACCTTACAGTAACTGACCATAATTGATGTATAATAATCACTCAAACTCCCTTCAGCTCAGTCAGTTCCACCCCCATGCTGTGTCTTTAAAAATCTTCCAGTTGTTGTCATGGCCCAGAACATCTCTTTAATTAAGTTGTTGTCATGGCCCAGAACATCTCTTTAATTAAGTTGTTGTCATGGCCCAGAACATCTCTTTAATTAAGTTGTTGTCATGGCCCAGAACATCTCTTTAATTAAGTTGTTTTATGGCCCAGAACATCTCTTTAATTAAGTTGTTTTATGGCCCAGAACATCTCTTTAATTAAGTTGTTGTCATGGCCCAGAACATCTCTTTAGTAAAGTTGTTTTCATGGCCCAGAACATCTCTTTAATTAAGTTGTTTTATGGCCCAGAACATCTCTTCAATGAAGTTGTTGTCATGGCCCAGAACATCTCTTTAGTAAAGTTGTTGTCATGGCCCAGAACATCTCTTTAATAAAGTTGTTTTCATGGCCCAGAACATCTCTTTAATTAAGTTGTTGTCATGGCCCAGAACATCTCTTTAGTAAAGTTGTTGTCATGGCCCAGAACATCTCTTTAATTAAGTTGTTGTCATGGCCCAGAACATCTCTTTAATAAAGTTGTTGTCATGGCCCAGAACATCTCTTTAAGTTGTTGTCATGGCCCAGAACATCTCTTTAATTAAGTTGTTGTCATGGCCCAGAACATCTCTTTAATAAAGTTGTTGTCATGGCCCAGAACATCTCTTTAATTAAGTTGCCTTCATGGCCCAGAACATCTCTTTAATAAAGTTGTTGTCATGGCCCAGAACATCTCTTTAATTAAGTTGTTGTCATGGCCCAGAACATCTCTTTAATAAAGTTGTTGTCATGGCCCAGAACATCTCTTTAATTAAGTTGCCTTCATGGCCCAGAACATCTCTTTAATTAAGTTGTTGTCATGGCCCAGAACATCTCTTTAATTAAGTTGTTGTCATGGCCCAGAACATCTCTTTAATAAAGTTGTTGTCATGGCCCAGAACATCTCTTTAATTAAGTTGCCTTCATGGCCCAGAACATCTCTTTAATAAAGTTGTTGTCATGGCCCAGAACATCTCTTTAATTAAGTTGTTGTCATGGCCCAGAACATCTCTTTAATAAAGTTGTTGTCATGGCCCAGAACATCTCTTTAATTAAGTTGCCTTCATGGCCCAGAACATCTCTTTAATTAAGTTGTTGTCATGGCCCAGAACATCTCTTTAATTAAGTTGTTGTCATGGCCCAGAACATCTCTTTAATTAAGTTGTTGTCATGGCCCAGAACATCTCTTTAATTAAGTTGCCTTCATGGCCCAGAACATCTCTTTAATAAAGTTGTTGTCATGGCCCAGAACATCTCTTTAATTAAGTTGTTGTCATGGCCCAGAACATCTCTTTAATAAAGTTGTTGTCATGGCCCAGAACATCTCTTTAATTAAGTTGCCTTCATGGCCCAGAACATCTCTTTAATTAAGTTGTTGTCATGGCCCAGAACATCTCTTTAATTAAGTTGTTGTCATGGCCCAGAACATCTCTTTAATTAAGTTGTTGTCATGGCCCAGAACATCTCTTTAATTAAGTTGTTGTCATGGCCCAGAACATCTCTTTAATTAAGTTGTTGTCATGGCCCAGAACATCTCTTTAATTAAGTTGTCTTCATGGCCCAGAACATCTCTTTAATTAAGTTGTCTTCATGGCCCAGAACATCTCTTTAAGTTGTTGTCATGGCCCAGAACATCTCTTTAATTAAGTTGTCTTCATGGCCCAGAACATCTCTTTAATTAAGTTGTCTTCATGGCCCAGAACATCTCTTTAATTAAGTTGTTGTCATGGCCTGTCACGTTCCTGACCTGTTTTCTGTTGTTTTGTATGTGTGTGATGGTCAGGGCGTGAGTTTTGGGTGGGCATTCTATGTTGTGTGTTTCTATGTTGGTTTAGGGTTGCCTGGTATGGCTCTTAATTAGAGGCAGGTGTTTTGCGTTCCTCTAATTAGGAGTCATATTTAGGTAGGTTGTTTCACTGTGTTCGTTGTGGGTGGTTGTTACCTGTCTCTGTGTTTGTGTTCTGCACCAGATAGGTCTGTATCGGTTTTGCACGTTTGTTATTTTGTAAGTTGTTTGTAGTGTTCACTTGTTCTTTAATTAAACATGTTGAGCACTGGCTACGCTGCATTTTGGTCCTCTCCTTCACCCCAGGAAGAAAACCTTTACATGGCCCAGAACATCTCTTCAATAAAGTTGTCTTCATGGCCCAGAACATCTCTTTAATACTAAGTCTGTATATGGATTCCTCCTAATTAAAGCTGTAATTCATTTCAACAGTTTAGAATCCAGGGAGGTTAATACTCAAGACTATGGCCAAGGGCAGTGTTGGTCTATGTACTTCATACTATGACCCAGTAACTGGCTAGCTGCTACAAACCTGCTGTATTCCACATAGTAACACTAGCCAGCTACCCTCATCTCTGAAACACAATGCTTCACTAGATTTACCACATAGTAACACTAGCCAGCTACCCTCATCTCTGAAACACAATGCTTCACTAGATTTACCACATAGTAACACTAGCCAGCTACCCTCATCTCTGAAACACAATGCTTCTCTAGATTTACCACATAGTAACACTAGCCAGCTACCCTCATCTCTGAAACTCCATGCTTCACTAGATAGAGCTTCTCTGTCTAAAATACATATTATATTACTTGTTTTTCCTTGAGGAAAGTATATGGGGGAAAAACTTCTGTTGTTCTCTCTCTTTAGCTCTCACGCTGTATCTCTCTCTCTCTCTCCCCTGTATCTCTCTCTCTCTCTCCCCTGTATCTCTCTCTCTCTCTCCCCTGTATCTCTCTCTCTCTCTCCCCTGTATCTCTCTCTCTCTCTCCCCTGTATCTCTCTCTCTCTCTCCCCTGTATCTCTCTCTCTCTCTCCCCTGTATCTCTCTCTCTCTCTCCCCCCTGTATCTCTCTCTCTCTCTCCCCCCTGTATCTCTCTCTCTCTCTCCCCTGTATCTCTCTCTCTCTCTCCCCTGTAGCTCTCTCTCTCTCTCCCCTGTATCTCTCTCTCTCTCTCCCCTGTATCTCTCTCTCTCTCTCCCCTGTATCTCTCTCTCTCTCTCCCCTGTATCTCTCTCTCTCTCTCTCTCTCCCCTGTATCTCGCTCTCTCTCTCTCTCCCCTGTATCTCTCTCTCTCTCCCCTATATCTCTCTCTCTCTCCCCTGTATCTCTCTCTCTCCCCCCTGTATCTCTCTCTCTCTCTCTCTCCCCCCTGTATCTCTCTCTCTCTCCCCTGTATCTCTCTCTCTCTCCCCCCTGTATCTCTCTCTCTCTCTCTCTCCCCTGTATCTCTCTCTCTCTCTCCCCTGTATATCTCTCTCTCTTTCTCCCCCCTGTATCTCTCTCTCTCTCTCCCCTGTATCTCTCTCTCTCTCCCCTGTATCTATCTCTCTCTCTCTCTCCCCTGTATCTCTCTCTCTCTCTCCCCTGTATCTCTCTCTCTCTCCCCTGTATCTCTCTCTCTCTCCCCTGTATCTCTCTCTCTCTCCCCTGTATCTCTCTCTCTCTCTCCCCTGTATCTCTCTCTCTCTCCCCTGTATCTCTCTCTCTCTCTCCCCTGTATCTCTCTCTCTCTCTCCCCTGTATCTCTCTCTCTCTCTCCCCTGTATCTCTCTCTCCCCTGTATCTCTCTCTCTCTCTCCCCTGTATCTCTCTCTCTCTCTCCCCTGTATCTCTCTCTCTCTCCCCTGTATCTCTCTCTCTCTCTCCCCTGTATCTCTCTCTCTCTCTCCCCTGTATCTCTCTCTCTCTCTCCCCTGTATCTCTCTCTCTCTCTCCCCTGTATCTCTCTCTCTCTCCCCTGTATCTCTCTCTCTCTCTCCCCTGTATCTCTCTCTCTCTCTCCCCTGTATCTCTCTCTCTCTCTCCCCTCTATCTCTCTCTCTCTCTCCCCTGTATCTCTCTCTCTCCCTGTGTGTGTGAGTCTTATCCAACACAGAGATAAAAATCCTTGATTGGATCAAAGGGAACGCTCTGGGAGTTCCAGACAGCTGAATTCCTCCTAGATCACAGACGCAGGTGTCTGCAATGCAACAAGCAGTACCTTTGGGAACAGGGAGAGTCGAGGGAGAACACTGGTAATGAGGACTAGTAAGATCAAATCAAATTGTATTTGTCACAAGCACCGAATACAACAGGTGTAGACTTTTCAGTGAAATGCTTACTTGCGAACCTATTCCAAACATCAACAATAAAAAAACACACAAATATTTGCTAAATATTAAAGAAATAGTAACACTGTAATAACAATAACGAGGCTATATACAGGGAGTACTAGTACTGAGTCAATGTGGAGGCTATATACAGGGGGTACTAGTACTGAGTCAATGTGGAGGCTATATACAGGGAGTATTAGTACTGAGTCAATGTGGAGGCTATATACAGGGGGTACCGGTACAGAGTCAATGTGGAGACTATATACAGGGAGTATTATTACTGAGTCAATGTGGAGACTATATACAGGGGGTACCGGTACAGAGTCAATGTGGAGGCTATATACAGGGAGTACTAGTACTGAGTCAATGTGGAGGCTATATACAGGGAGTATTAGTACTGAGTCAATGTGGAGGCTATATACAGGGGGTACCGGTACAGAGTCAATGTGGAGGCTATATACAGGGGGTACCGGTACAGAGTCAATGTGGAGGCTATATACAGGGAGTACTAGTACTGAGTCAATGTGGAGGCTATATACAGGAGGTACCGGTACAGAGTCAATGTGGAGGCTATATACAGGGGGTACCGGTACAGAGTCAATGTGGAGGCTATATACAGGGAGTACTAGTACTGAGTCAATGTGGAGGCTATATACAGGGGGTACCGGTACAGAGTCAATGTGGAGGCTATATACAGGGGGTACCGGTACAGAGTCAATGTGGAGGCTATATACAGGGAGTATTAGTACTGAGTCAATGTGGAGGCTATATACAGGGGGTACAGGTACAGTGTCAATGTGGAGGCTATATACAGGGAGTACTAGTACTGAGTCAATGTGGAGGCTATATACAGGGGGTACTGGTACAGTGTCAATGTGGAGGCTATATACAGGGGGTACCGGTACAGAGTCAATGTGGAGGCTATATACAGGGGGTACCGCTACTGAGTCAATATGGAGGCTATATACAGGGAGTACTAGTACTGAGTCAATGTGGAGGCATACCAGGTAGTAGCATGGCTATATACAGGGAGTACTGAGTCAATGTGGAGGCATACCAGGTAGGTGAGGTAGTTGAGGTAATACAGTATGTAGATGTGGGTAAAAGTGACTAGTCAATCCAGATATACACTACATGGCCAAAAGTATGTGGACACCTGCTCGTCGAACATCTCATTCCAAAATCATGGGCATTAATATGCCATAACAGCCTCCAGTCTTCTGTGAAGGCTTTCCACTAGATGTTGGAACATTGCTGCTATAACAGCCTCCACTCTTCTGGGAAGGCTTTCCACTAGATGTTGGAACATTGCTGCTATAACAGCCTCCACTCTTCTGGGAAGGCTTTCCACTAGATGTTGGAACATTGCTGCTATAACAGCCTCCACTCTTCTGAGAAGGCTTTCCACTAGATGTTGGAACATTGCTGCTATAACAGCCTCCACTCTTCTGGGAAGGCTTTCCACTAGATGTTGGAACATTGCTGCTATAACAGCCTCCGCTCTTCTGGGAAGGCTTTTCACTAGATGTTGGAACATTGCTGCTATAACAGCCTCCACTCTTCTGGGAAGGCTTTCCACTAGATGTTGGAACATTGCTGCTATAACAGCCTCCACTCTTCTGAGAAGGCTTTCCACTAGATGTTGGAACATTGCTGCTATAACAGCCTCCACTCTTCAGGGAAGGCTTTCCACTAGATGTTGGAACATTGCTGCTATAACAGCCTCCACTCTTCTGGGAAGGCTTTCCACTAGATGTTGGAACATTGCTGCTATAACAGCCTCCGCTCTTCTGGGAAGGCTTTTCACTAGATGTTGGAACATTGCTGCTATAACAGCCTCCACTCTTCTGGGAAGGCTTTCCATTAGATGTTGGAACATTGCTGCTATAACAGCCTCCACTCTTCTGAGAAGGCTTTCCACTAGATGTTGGAACATTGCTGCTATAACAGCCTCCACTCTTCTGAGAAGGCTTTCCACTAGATGTTGGAACATTGCTGCTATAACAGCCTCCACTCTTCAGGGAAGGCTTTCCACTAGATGTTGGAACATTGCTGCTATAACAGCCTCCACTCTTCTGGGAAGGCTTTCCACTAGATGTTGGAACATTGCTGCTATAACAGCCTCCACTCTTCTGGGAAGGCTTTCCACTAGATGTTGGAACATTGCTGCTATAACAGCCTCCACTCTTCTGGGAAGGCTTTCCACTAGATGTTGGAACATTGCTGCTATAACAGCCTCCGCTCTTCTGGGAAGGCTTTCCACAGATGTTGGAACATTGCTGCTATAACAGCCTCCACTCTTCTGGGAAGGCTTTCCACTAGATGATGGAACATTGCTGCTATAACAGCCTCCACTCTTCTGGGAAGGCTTTCCACTAGATGTTGGAACATTGCTGCTATAACAGCCTCCACTCTTCTGGGAAGGCTTTCCACTAGATGTTGGAACATTGCTGCTATAACAGCCTCCACTCTTCTGGGAAGGCTTTCCACTAGATGTTGGAACATTGCTGCTATAACAGCCTCCACTCTTCTGGGAAGGCTTTCCACTAGATGTTGGGACATTGCTGCTATAACAGCCTCCACTCTTCTGGGAAGGCTTTCCACTAGATGTTGGAACATTGCTGCTATAACAGCCTCCACTCTTCTGGGAAGGCTTTCCACTAGATGTTGGGACATTGCTGCTATAACAGCCTCCACTCTTCTGGGAAGGCTTTCCACTAGATGTTGGAACATTGCTGCTATAACAGCCTCCACTCTTCTGGGAAGGCTTTCCACTAGATGTTGGAACATTGCTGCTATAACAGCCTCCGCTCTTCTGGGAAGGCTTTCCACAGATGTTGGAACATTGCTGCTATAACAGCCTCCACTATTCTGGGAAGGCTTTCCACTAGATGATGGAACATTGCTGCTATAACAGCCTCCACTCTTCTGGGAAGGCTTTCCACTAGATGTTGGAACATTGCTGCTATAACAGCCTCCACTCTTCTGGGAAGGCTTTCCACTAGATGTTGGAACATTGCTGCTATAACAGCCTCCACTCTTCTGGGAAGGCTTTCCACTAGATGTTGGAACATTGCTGCTATAACAGCCTCCACTCTTCTGGGAAGGCTTTCCACTAGATGTTGGGACATTGCTGCTATAACAGCCTCCACTCTTCTGGGAAGGCTTTCCACTAGATGTTGGAACATTGCTGCTATAACAGCCTCCACTCTTCTGGGAAGGCTTTCCACTAGATGATGGAACATTGTAGTGTAAATAGTCTGGTATCCATTAGATTAACAGTTCAGTAGTCTAATGACTTGGTTGTAGAAACTGTTCAGGAGCCTTTTGGTCCCACATTTGGCGTTTTGGTACCGCTTGTTGTGCGCTAGCAGAAATAACTGTCTATGTCTTAGGTGGCTGGAGTCTGACACCGCCTGGTATAGAGGTCCCAGTGATGTACTGGGCCATATTCAACTGTAATCCTCTGAGAGAGAGAGAGACCTCTTCTGTTTGGGGGACTAGCTGTGTCAGTCTGCCCGCCTGCTGTTAAAGTGCGTAAGGCAGTAGGTCTATGACTGGTACATGTTAGGACAGCAGTAATGGAGTCTAGACAGTCTTCTGGCATGCGTGTAAATGACATGATGTCACTGTGGTACTGTGTTCTAGTCTAGTTAGAGAGCGTCTTGCTTTGTAATGATCTCCTGCACCAACATGGCTCCAGGCTGCCCAGTGGAGAGTAACATGGCTCCAGGCTGCCCAGTGGAGAGTAACATGGCTCCAGGCTGCCTAGTGGAGAGTAACATGGCTCCAGGCTGCCCAGTGGAGAGTAACATGGCTCCAGGCTGCCCAGTGGAGAGTAACATGGCTCCAGGCTGCCTAGTGGAGAGTAACATGGCTCCAGGCTGCCCAGTGGAGAGTAAAATGGCTCCAGGCTGCCCAGTGGAGAGTAACATGGCTCCAGGCTGCCTAGTGGAGAGTAACATGGCTCCAGGCTGCCCAGTGGAGAGTAACATGGCTCCAGGCTGCCCAGTGGAGAGTAACATGGCTCCAGGCTGCCCAGTGGAGAGCAACATGGCTCCAGGCTGCTCAGTGGAGAGTAACATGGCTCCAGGCTGCCCAGTGGAGAGTAACATGGCTCCAGGCTGCCCAGTGGAGAGTAACATGGCTCCAGGCTGCCCAGTGAAGAGTAACATGGCTCCAGGCTGCCCAGTGGAGAGTAACATGGCTCCAGGCTGCCCAGTGGAGAGTAACATGGCTCCAGGCTGCCCAGTGGAGAGTAACATGGCTCCAGGCTGCCCAGTGGAGAGTAACATGGCTCCAGGCTGCCCAGTGGAGAGTAACATGGCTCCAGGCTGCCCAGTGGAGAGTAACATGGCTCCAGGCTGCCTAGTGGAGAGTAACATGGCTCCAGGCTGCCCAGTGGAGAGTAACATGGCTCCAGGCTGCCTAGTGGAGAGTAACATGGCTCCAGGCTGCCCAGTGGAGATTAACATGGCTCCAGGCTGCCCAGTGGAGAGTAACATGGCTCCAGGCTGCCCAGTGGAGAGTAACATGGCTCCAGGCTGCCCAGTGGAGAGCAACATGGCTCCAGGCTGCCCAGTGGAGAGTAACATGGCTCCAGGCTGCCCAGTGGAGAGCAACATGGCTCCAGGCTGCCCAGTGGAGAGTAACATGGCTCCAGGCTGCCCAGTGGAGAGTAACATGGCTCCAGGCTGCCCAGTGGAGAGTAACATGGCTCCAGGCTGCCCAGTGGAGAGTAACATGGCTCCAGGCTGCCCAAGTGGAGAGTAACATGGCTCCAGGCTGCCCAGTGGAGAGTAACATTTCTCCAGGCTGCCCAGTGGAGAGTAACATGGCTCCAGGCTGCTCAGTGGAGAGTAACATTTCTCCAGGCTGCCCAGTGGAGAGTAACATGGCTCCAGGCTGTCCAGTGGAGAGCAACATGGCTCCAGGCTGCCCAGTGGAGAGTAACATGGCTCCAGGCTGCCCAGTGGAGAGTAACATGGCTCCAGGCTGCCCAGTGGAGAGTAACATGGCTCCAGGCTGCCCAGTGGAGAGTAACATGGCTCCAGGCTGCCCAGTGGAGAGTAACATGGCTCCAGGCTGCCCAGTGGTATCCTATCTCAAGGTATCCTATTACCTAAAAATCCACAACTTTATACCAGAGCCGGAGAGAATAGGGTGCCAGCCTTGTCCGAAGTAGTGCACTACTGTATACAGGGAATAGGTTGCCAGCCCTGGTCCAATGTAGTGCACTACTGTATACAGGGAATAGGTTGCCAGCCCTGGTCCAATGTAGTGCACTACTGTATACAGGGAATAGGTTGCCAGCCCTGGTCCAATGTAGTGCACTACTGTATACAGGGAATAGGGAGCCAGCCCTGGTCCAATGTAGTGCACTACTGTATACAGGGAATAGGTTGCCAGCCCTGGTCCAATGTAGTGCACTACTGTATACAGGGAATAGGGAGCCAGCCCTGGTCCAATGTAGTGCACTACTGTATACAGGGAATAGGGAGCCAGCCCTGGTCCAATGTAGTGCACTACTGTATACAGGGAATAGGTTGCCAGCCCTGGTCCAATGTAGTGCACTACTGTATACAGGGAATAGGTTGCCAGCCCTGGTCCAATGTAGTGCACTACTGTATACAGGGAATAGGTTGCCAGCCCTGGTCCAATGTAGTGCACTACTGTATACAGGGAATAGGTTGCCAGCCCTGGTCCAATGTAGTGCACTACTGTATACAGGGAATAGGTTGCCAGCCCTGGTCCAATGTAGTGCACTACTGTATACAGGGAATAGGTTGCCAGCCCTGGTCCAATGTAGTGCACTACTGTATACAGGGAATAGGGAGCCAGCCCTGGTCCAATGTAGTGCACTACTGTATACAGGGAATAGGTTGCCAGCCCTGGTCCAATGTAGTGCACTACTGTATACTACCACTGACCTGACCTGACCTGACCTGTAGTCTACAGAACTACCACTGACCTGACCTGTATCCTACAGAACTACCACTGACCTGACCTGTAGCCTACAGAACTACCACTGACCTGGCCTGTAGCCTACAGAACTACCTCTGACCTGACCTGACCTGACCTGTATCCTACAGAACTACCACTGACCTGACCTGTAGCCTACAGAACTACCACTGACCTGACCTGTAGCCTACAGAACTACCTCTGACCTGACCTGTAGCCTACAGAACTACCACTGACCTGACCTGACCTGTAGCCTACAGAACTACCACTGACCTGACCTGTATCCTACAGAACTACCACTGACCTGACCTGTAGCCTACAGAACTACCACTGACCTGACCTGTAGCCTACAGAACTACCTCTGACCTGACCTGTAGCCTACAGAACTACCACTGACCTGACCTGACCTGTAGTCTACAGAACTACCACTGACCTGACCTGACCTGTATCCTACAGAACTACCACTGACCTGACCTGACCTGTAGCCTACAGAACTACCACTGACCTGACCTGACCTGTAGCCTACAGAACTACCACTGATCTGACCTGTATCCTACAGAACTACCACTGACCTGACCTGACCTGTATCCTACAGAACTACCACTGACCTGGCCTGTAGCCTACAGAACTACCACTGACCTGACCTGTAGCCTACAGAACTACCACTGACCTGACCTGTAGCCTACAGAACTACCTCTGACCTGACCTGTAGCCTACAGAACTACCACTGACCTGACCTGTAGCCTACAGAACTACCACTGACCTGACCTGTAGCCTACAGAACTACCACTGACCTGACCTGACCTGTAGCCTACAGAACTACCACTGACCTGACCTGTATCCTACAGAACTACCACTGACCTGACCTGACCTGTAGCCTACAGAACTACCACTGACCTGACCTGACCTGTATCCTACAGAACTACCTCTGACCTGACCTGTATCCTACAGAACTACCACTACCGCTATACTGTAGTTCTATATTATATATATATATACAGTGGGGAGAACAAGTATTTGATACACTTCCGATTTTGCAGGTTTTCCTACTTACAAAGCATGTAGAGGTCTGTCATTTTTATCATAGGTACACTTCAACTGTGAGAGAAGGAATCTAAAACAAAAATCCAGAAAATCACATTGTATGATTTTTAAGTAATTAATTTGCATTTTATTGCATGACATAAGTATTTGATCACCTACCAACCAGTAAGAATTCCGGCTCTCACAGACCTGTTAGTTTTTCTTTAAGAAGCCCTCCTGTTCTCCACTCATTACCTGTATTAACTGCACCTGTTTGAACTCGTTACCTGTATAAAAGACACCTGTCCACACACAATCAAACAGACTCCAACCTCTCCACAATGGCCAAGACCAGAGAGCTGTGTAAGGACATCAGGGATAAATTGTAGACCTGTACAAGGCTGGGATGGGCTACAGGACAATAGCCAAGCAGCTTGGTGAGAAGGCAACAACTGTTGGCACAATTATTAGAAAATGGAAGAAGTTCAAGATGACGGTCAATCACCCTCGGTCTGGGGCTCCATGCAAGATCTCACCTCGTGAGGCATCAATGATCATGAGGAATGTGAGGGATCAGCCCAGAACTACACGGCAGGACCTGGTCAATGACCTGAAGAGAGCTGGGACCACAGTCTCAAAGAAAACCATTAGTAACACACTACGCCGTCATGGATTAAAATCCTGCAGCGCACGCAAGGTCCCCCTGCTCAAGCCAGCGCATGTCCAGGCCCGTCTGAAGTTTGCCAATGACCATCTGGATGATCCAGAGGAGGAATGGGAGAAGGTCATGTGGTCTGATGAGACAAAAATAGAGCTTTTTGCTCTAAACTCCACTCGCCGTGTTTGGAGGAATAGAAGGATGAGTACAACCCCAAGAACACCATCCCAACCGTGAAGCATGGAGGTGGAAACATCATTCTTTGGGGATGCTTTTCTGCAAAGGGGACAGGACGACTGCACCGTATTGAGGGGAGGATGGATGGGGCCATGTATCGCGAGATCTTGACCAACAACCTCCTTCCCTCAGTAAGAGCATTGAAGATGGGTCGTGGCTGGGTCTTCCAGCATGACAACGACCCGAAACACACAGCCAGGGCAACTAAGGAGTGGCTCCGTAAGAAGCATCTCAAGGTCCTGGAGTGGCCTAGCCAGTCTCCAGACCTGAACCCAATAGAAAATCTTTGGAGGGAGCCGAAAGTCCGTATTGCCCAGCGACAGCCCCGAAACCTGAAGGATCTGGAGAAGGTCTGTATGGAGGAGTGGGCCAAAATCCCTGCTGCAGTGTGTGCAAACCTGGTCAAGAACTACAGGAAACGTATGATCTCTGTAATTGCAAACTAAGGTTTCTGTACCAAATATTCAGTTCTGCTTTTCTGATGTATCAAATACTTATGTCATGCAATAAAATGCAAATTAATTACTTAAAAATCATACAATGTGATTTTCTGGATTTTTGTTTTAGATTCCGTCTCTCACAGTTGAAGTGTACCTATGATAAAAATGACAGACCTCTACATGCTTTGTAAGTAGGAAAACCTGCAAAATCGGAAGTGTATCAAATACTTGTTCTCCCCACTGTATATATATATATATCTATATTAGATGATACAGTCTGCTCTACTGTAGTTCTATATTAGATGATACAGTCTGCTCTACTGTAGTTCTATAATAGATGATACAGTCTGCTCTACTGTAGTTCTATAATAGATGATACAGTCTGCTATATTGTAGTTCCATGTGATGTTCCTTCACTCATTCACATTGTTTAAAGGTAAACAACCCTGGCAGATGGAAATGCACACTGGGACTGTTTACTTACTAGTAGTTCCAGCAGCCCAGTATACTGTATCTCCTCCAGTATGGAAAACAGCCCACAGCTCCCAGACATTTGCATAGAGGAGAAAAACCTGATTGCAGACCGTTAGTCAACTTGATGAAAGCCCGTCCAACTTTAACCATAATTCTGTCTGTTTACTGAGTACTATTGAGAGAGAGAGAGAGAAACTCTCCGCTCTAGGGGATGGTAGAGAGAGAAACTCTCCGCTCTAGGGGATGGTAGAGAGAGAAACTCTCTGCTCTAGGGGATGGTAGAGAGAGAAACTCTCCGCTCTAGGGGATGGTAGAGAGAGAAACTCTCTGCTCTAGGGGATGGTAGAGAGAGAAACTCTCCGCTCTAGGGGATGGTAGAGAGAGAGAAACTCTCCGCTCTAGGGGATGGTAGAGAGAGAAACTCTCTGCTCTAGGGGATGGTAGAGAGAGAAACTCTCCGCTCTAGGGGATGGTAGAGAGAGAAACTCTCCGCTCTAGGGGATGGTAGAGAGAGAGAAACTCTCCGCTCTAGGGGATGGTAGAGAGAGAAACTCTCCGCTCTAGGGGATGGTAGAGAGAGAAACTCTCCGCTCTAGGGGATGGTAGAGAGAGAAACTCTCCGCTCTAGGGGATGGTAGAGAGAGAAACTCTCTGCTCTAGGGGATGGTAGAGAGAGAAACTCTCTGCTCTAGGGGATGGTAGAGAGAGAAACTCTCTGCTCTAGGGGATGGTAGAGAGAGAAACTCTCTGCTCTAGGGGATGGTAGAGAGAGAAACTCTCTGCTCTAGGGGATGGTAGAGAGAGAAACTCTCTGCTCTAGGGGATGGTAGAGAGAGAAACTCTCCGCTCTAGGGGATGGTAGAGAGAGAGAAACTCTCCGCTCTAGGGGATGGTAGAGAGAGAGAAACTCTCCGCTCTAGGGGATGGTAGAGAGAGAGAAACTCTCCGCTCTAGGGGATGGTAGAGAGAGAAACTCTCCGCTCTAGGGGATGGTAGAGAGAGAAACTCTCCGCTCTAGGGGATGGTAGAGAGAGAGAAACTCTCTGCTCTAGGGGATGGTAGAGAGAGAAACTCTCCGCTCTAGGGGATGGTAGAGAGAGAGAAACTCTCCGCTCTAGGGGATGGTAGAGAGAGAAACTCTCCGCTCTAGGGGATGGTAGAGAGAGAGAAACTCTCCGCTCTAAGGGGATGGTAGAGAGAGAAACTCTCCGCTCTAGGGGATGGTAGAGAGAGAGAAACTCTCTGCTCTAGGGGATGGTAGAGTGAGAGAAACTCTCCGCTCTAGGGGATGGTAGAGAGAGAGAAACTCTCCGCTCTAGGGGATGGTAGAGAGAGAGAAACTCTCCGCTCTAGGGGATGGTAGAGAGAGAAACTCTCTGCTCTAGGGGATGGTAGAGAGAGAAACTCTCCGCTCTAGGGGATGGTAGAGAGAGAGAAACTCTCTGCTCTAGGGGATGGTAGAGTGAGAGAAACTCTCCGCTCTAGGGGATGGTAGAGAGAGAGAAACTCTCCGCTCTAGGGGATGGTAGAGAGAGAGAAACTCTCCGCTCTAGGGGATGGTAGAGAGAGAAACTCTCTGCTCTAGGGGATGGTAGAGAGAGAAACTCTCCGCTCTAGGGGATGGTAGAGAGAGAGAAACTCTCCGCTCTAGGGGATGGTAGAGAGAGAAACTCTCCGCTCTAGGGGATGGTAGAGAGAGAAACTCTCCGCTCTAGGGGATGGTAGAGAGAGAAACTCTCCGCTCTAGGGGATGGTAGAGAGAGAAACTCTTCACTCTAGGGGATGGTAGAGAGAGAAACTCTCTGCTCTAGGGGATGGTAGAGAGAGAAACTCTCCGCTCTAGGGGATGGTAGAGAGAGAAACTCTTCACTCTAGGGGATGGTAGAGAGAGAAACTCTCTGCTCTAGGGGATGGTAGAGAGAGAAACTCTCCGCTCTAGGGGATGGTAGAGAGAGAGAAACTCTCTGCTCTAGGGGATGGTAGAGAGAGAAACTCTCCGCTCTAGGGGATGGTAGAGAGAGAAACTCTCCGCTCTAGGGGATGGTAGAGAGATAAACTCTCCGCTCTAGGGGATGGTAGAGAGAGAAACTCTCCGCTCTAGGGGATGGTAGAGAGAGAGAAACTCTCCGCTCTAGGGGATGGTAGAGAGAGAAACTCTCCGCTCTAGGGGATGGTAGAGAGAGAAACTCTCCGCTCTAGGGGATGGTAGAGAGAGAAACTCTCCGCTCTAGGGGATGGTAGAGAGAGAGAAACTCTCTGCTCTAGGGGATGGTAGAGAGAGAAACTCTCCGCTCTAGGGGATGGTAGAGAGAGAGAAACTCTCCGCTCTAGGGGATGGTAGAGAGAGAAACTCTCCGCTCTAGGGGATGGTAGAGAGAGAAACTCTCCGCTCTAGGGGATGGTAGAGAGAGAAACTCTCCGCTCTAGGGGATGGTAGAGAGAGAAACTCTCAGCTCTAGGGGATGGTAGAGAGAGAAACTCTCCGCTCTAGGGGATGGTAGAGAGAGAAACTCTCCGCTCTAGGGGATGGTAGAGAGAGAAACTCTCCGCTCTAGGGGATGGTAGAGAGAGAAACTCTCCGCTCTAGGGGATGGTAGAGAGAGAAACTCTCCGCTCTAGGGGATGGTAGAGAGAGAAACTCTCTGCTCTAGGGGATGGTAGAGAGAGAAACTCTCCGCTCTAGGGGATGGTAGAGAGAGAAACTCTCCGCTCTAGGGGATGGTAGAGAGAGAAACTCTCCGCTCTAGGGGATGGTAGAGAGAGAAACTCTCCGCTCTAGGGGATGGTAGAGAGAGAAACTCTCCGCTCTAGGGGATGGTAGAGAGAGAGAAACTCTCCGCTCTAGGGGATGGTAGTAAAGTGCACTGGATAATTTCAGGGGGTAGACCTTGTTCCCGTGGCAACGACATTCCTGTGTTTGCTTGGATCCCTGCCCTACTCTATGAGACCCAGAACTTCACCTCCCCTCTCCTTCTCCCTCCTCCCCTCTCCCTCTCCTTCTCCCTCCTCCCCTATCCCCCTCCCCTCTCCTTCTCCTCCTCCCCTCCCCTCTCCTTCTCCCTCCTCCCCTATCCCCCTCCCCTCTCCTTCTCCTCCTCCTCCCCCCCTCCCTTCTCCCTCCTCCCATTTTCTTCTCCTTCTCCCTCCTCTCTTTCTCCCTCCTCCCCTATCCTCCTCCCCTCTCCTTCTCCCTCCTCCCCTCTCCTTCTCCCTCCTCCCCTCTCCTTCTCCCTCCTCCCATTTTCTTCTCCCTCTCCCTCCTCTCCTTCTCAATCCTCCCTCCCCATCTCCTTCTCCCTCCTCACCTTTCCCTCTCTTTCACCATCCTCCCCTTGTCTTCTCATTCTCCCTCTCCTTCTCCCTGTCCTGGCTTTGACTCTTTTCAATATACAGTAGTAGCCTAGACCTTTCCTCTCTGTATTACTCTGCTGAACAACTCCTTATTCAATACAACTGTGATGTGAGGAAAGCCACGTTAAAGGAATAGCTGGCATCAGGAATCCATTTTGTGCTGGCTGAAGCCTGGAGGAAATTCCAGCTCTGTGGACTAGGGACTGAGCACAGGAGGCTGCTGAAGGGAGGACTGTTCATGAGACGGAGGGAGAGAGGGGGAGACAGAGAGAGGGGGGGAGAGAGAGGGGGAGAGAGATAGAGGGGGAGGGGGAGGGAGAGAGAGAGGGAGAGAGAGAGAGAGAGAGAGGGGGAGAGAGAGTGAGAGAGGGAGTGAGAGAGGAAGAGAGGGAGTGAGAGAGGAAGAGAGAGAGGGGGGGGGAGAGGGAGAGAGAGGGAGTGAGAGAGAGAGAGAGTGAGGGAGAGGGAGAGAACATTGTAAAAACAACCAATAAAATAAAATAAAATAATATTTTTCACCTGCACCGAATACAACAACTGTACAGTGAAACGCTTACTTACAAGCCCTTAACAAACAATGCAGTTTTAAGAAAATAGCCCCCAAAAAGTAAGAAAGAAAAGTAACAAATAATTACAAATCTTCAGTAAAATAACAATAGCGGTGCTATATTCAGGGTATTACGGTACAGAGTCAATGTGGAGGCTATATACAGGGTATTACGGTACAGATTCAATGTGGAGGCTATATACAGGGTGTTACGGTACAGATTCAATGTGGAGGCTATATACAGGGTATTACGGTACAGAGTCAATGTGGAGGCTATATACAGGGTGTTACGGTACAGAATCAATGTGGAGGCTATATACAGGGTGTTACGGTACAGAGTCAATGTGGAGACTATATACAGGGTATTACGGTACAGAGTCAATGTGGAGGCTATATACAGGGTATTACGGTACAGAGTCAATGTGGAGGCTATATACAGGGTATTACGGTACAGAGTCAATGTGGAGGCTATATACAGGGTATTACGGTACAGAGTCAATGTGGAGGCTATATACAGGGTATTACGGTACAGAGTCAATGTGGAGGCTATATACAGGGTATTACGGTACAGAGTCAATGTGGAGGTTATATACAGGGTATTACGGTACAGAGTCAATGTGGAGGCTATATACAGGGTATTACGGTACAGAGTCAATGTGGAGGCTATATACAGGGTATTACGGTACAGAGTCAATGTGGAGGCTATATACAGGGTGTTACGGTACAGAGTCAATGTGGAGGCTATATACAGGGTATTACGGTACAGAGTCAATGTGGAGGCTATATACAGGGTGTTACGGTACAGAGTCAATGTGGAGGCTATATACAGGGTGTTACGGTACAGAGTCAATGTGGAGGCTATATACAGGGTGTTACGGTACAGAGTCAATGTGGAGGCTATATACAGGGGGTACCGGTACAGAATCTATGTGGAGGCTATATACAGGGTGTTACGGTACAGAGTCAATGTGGAGGCTATATACAGGGTATTACGGTACAGAGTCAATGTGGAGGCTATATACAGGGGGTACCGGTACAGAGTCAATGTGGAGGCTATATACAGGGTGTTACGGTACCGAGTCAATGTGGAGGCTATATACAGGGTGTTACGGTACAGAGTCAATGTGGAGGCTATATACAGGGTGTTACGGTACAGAGTCAATGTGGAGGCTATATACAGGGGGTACCGGTACAGAATCTATGTGGAGGCTATATACAGGGGGTACCGGTACAGAGTCAGTGTGGTGGCTATATACAGGGGGTACAGGTACAGAGTCAATGTGGAGGCTATATACAGGGGGGTACCGGTACAGAGTCAATGTGGAGGCTATATACAGGGTATTACGGTACAGAGTCAATGTGGAGGCTATATACAGGGTGTAACGGTACAGAGACAATGTGGAGGCTATATACAGGGGGTACCGGTACAGAGTCAATGTGGAGGCTACATACATGGGGGTACGGGTACAGAGTCAATGTGGAGGCTATATACAGGGGGTACCATTACAGAGTCAATGTGGAGACTATATACAGGGTGTACGGGTACAGAGTCAATGTGGAGGCTATATACAGGGGGTACCGGTACAGAGTCAATGTGGAGTCTATATACATGGGGGTACGGGTACAGAGTCAATGTGGAGGCTATATACAGGGGGTACCAGTACAGAGTCAATGTGCGGGGGCACCGGTGAGTTGAGGTAATATGTACATGTGGGTAGAGTTATTAAAGGGACTATGCATAGATGACAACAACAGTGAGTAGCAACGGTGTAAAAGAGGGGCAGGGGGGGGGGAATAAAAATAGTCTGTGTAGCCATTTGATTAGGTGTTCATGGGGGGGTAGAAGCTGTTTAGAAGCCTCTTGGACCTAGACTTGGTGCCCCGGTACCGCTTGCCGTGCGGTAGCAGAGAGAACAGTCTGACTAGGGTGGCTGGAGTCTTTGACAATTTTAGGGCCTTCCTCTGACACCGCCTGGTATAGAGATCCTGGATGGCAGGGATTTTTTTTTTTACCTTTGTTTAACTAGGCAAGTCACTTAAGAACAAATTCTTATTTTCAATGACGGCCTAGGAACAGTGGGTTAACTCCTTGTTCAGGGGCAGAACGACAGATTTTTACCTTCTCAGCTCGGGGATTCAATCTTTCAACCTTTCGGTTACTACTATGTGCTAACCACTAGGCTACCAGCTTGGCCCCAGTGATGTACCGGTCCGTTCGCACTACCCTCTGTAGTGCCTTGTAGTCAGGAGGCCTAGCAGGTGCCATACCAGGCAGTGATGCAACCAGTCAAGATGCTCTCGATGGTGCAGCTGTAGAACCTTTTGAGGATCTCAGGACCCATGCCAAATCTTTTCAGTCTCCTGAGGGGGAATAGGTTTTGTCGTGCCCTCTTCACGACTGTCTTGGTGTGTTTAGACCATGTTAGTTTGTTGTTGATGTGGACACCGAGGAACTTGAAGTTCTCAACCTGCTCTACAATATTCATCTGTTTACTTATATTCCCCTACTATTTATATTACAACTATATTAAAATCGTAAAAACTCTGTGCATAACTGATAATATAACATTAGAAAAGTCTTTATCGTTTAAAAGCTTTTATAAGTTCAATTCTTTTTTGTTTATTCCACTTGTTTGGCAATGTAAACATATGTTTCCCATGCCAATACATCCATCTGAATTGAATTTAGTGAGATAGTGATAGAGAGAGAGAGAGAGAGAAAAGAGAGAGAGCGTGACGGAGCGAGAGAAAGAGAGAGAGAAACTCTTCGCTCTAGGGGATGGTAGTAAAGTGCACTGGATAATTTCAGGGGGTAGACCTTGTTCCCGTGGCAACGACATTCCTGTGTTTGCTTGGATCCCTGCCCTACTCTATGAGACCCAGAACTTCACCTCCCCTCTCCTCCTCCCCTCTCCTTCTTGCTCCTCCCCTCTCCTCCCTCTCCCCGTCCTGGCTTTGACTCTGTTTAGTATATAGTAGTAGCCTCTCTATTTAGCTCTGTTGAACAACTCCTTATTCAATACAATAGAAATAATTTGTGACTTGAAGCCAGGCACGCTGGCCTGTAATGTGATTGTCCTGGGAGGAAAGCCACATTGAGAAAGAAAGAGAGAGAGAGAGAGAGACAGAGAGACAGACAGAGAGAGGTAGAGAGAGAGAGAGAGGTAGAGACAGAGACAGAGAGACAGAGAGAGAGACAGAGAGAGAGACAGAGAGAGAGACAGAGACAGAGACAGAGACAGAGACAGAGAGGTAGGTAGAGAGAGACAGAGAGAGAGACAGAGAGAGAGAGAGAGAGAGACAGAGAGACAGACAGAGAGAGGTAGAGAGAGAGAGAGAGGTAGAGACAGAGACAGAGAGACAGAGAGACAGAGACAGAGACAGAGACAGAGACAGAGACAGAGACAGAGAGGTAGGTAGAGAGAGAGAACATAATGTGTGCTGACAGATACAACTCCTTATATCATTGTCCCTCTAAAACACAACAACAGCATTTATTTTATTGACATACTGGTCTGTCTGTACCGGCACACCGTTCATGTAACCTCCTAATAGCTCATACAGGTGTGAATTCTGAATCACTTTCTATATATTTGTTTCTGGTGAGAGGGCTTCACTCCAGTCTGTGAACAGCTTGTGTCCTTCTGACTGAAGCAGCTCGGGTTTTGGACCAGGTGTGTTAAACTAGCCAGGTCTGGTCTGAGGCAGGGCAGACAGGTGTGTTAAGCTAGCCAGGTCTGGTCTGAGGCAGGGCAGACAGGTGTGTTAAGCTAGCCAGGTCTGGTCTGAGGCAGGGCAGACAGGTGTGTTAAGCTAGCCAGGTCTGGTCTGAGGCAGGGCAGGGCAGACAGGTGTGTTAAGCTAGCCAGGTCTGGTCTGAGGCAGGGCAGGGCAGACAGGTGTGTTAAGCTAGCCAGGTCTGGTCTGAGGCAGGGCAGGGCAGACAGGTATGTTAGGCTGTAGAGTACGTGGCCACAAGCATTCACAGATTTGCTAAAAAATATTTTTTTCAAATCCAATGTATTTTCCACATAGATTCCATGTGACAATAGATTGACAAAGACAAATTACAATGAAGCAACGTTGACTGAACCAGTTTGTGGCCAGTGGGATGGATGCTAATGCAGTTCCATGTCAATACCATGTGAACACCATCAACTGATGGGCCCAGGTCACTACTTCTGGCCTTCGTCTGGACAGGGCTCTGGTCTAAAGTAGTGCACTATATAGGGAATAGGGTTCTATAGGGCTCTGGTCTAAAGTAGTGCACTATATAGGGAATAGGAATCTATGGGGCTCTGGTCTAAAGTAGTGCAATACATAGGGAATAGGGTTCCATAGGGCTCTGGCCTAAAGTAGTGCACTATATAGGGAATAGGGTTACATAGGGCTCTGGTCTAAAGTAGTGCACTATATAGGGAATAGAGTGCAATTTGTGTCTCGTCCAATATATTGTTATCTGCAGTAAAGGTCAGTGGTGACCTAGCGTTCCTGCTCTAGAGGAGACATGCTGCCTGGGTGAATAAGCTCTTTGTTCCCAGTTACATGGCCGGCAGCCATCTTAGTTCCCCTCAGTGTTGGTTTAACACATCATATGACCTTCATGTGTTCTGTGTGCTCTGGGGGCTGTAAACAACAGATTGGGAGTTTGGAACTGCAGGTGCAGGGGATTGATTGCAAGGTGTTGAAATCTGCCGCCCTCTTTGTCTTGAAAGTCCCAAGTCCAAACATGGGTGTTATATAAAAACAAACTAAAGCTGTAGTTGATTTGACTTTTCTAGATGGAATTGATTGCATTGATTTGTGCTGCTTTGTCCTTGTTGATGGTAATGGTATCTGTTTTATCTGTAACTTTAACTTTACAACCTCCAAGTCTGTTGTTATTCCATAAACACCAAGTCCATTAGTGTCTGTTGTTATTCCGTAAACACCACGTCCAAGTCTGTTGTTATTCCATAAACACCAAGTCCATTAGTGTCTGTTGTTATTCCGTAAACACCACGTCCAAGTCTGTTGTTATTCCATAAACACCAAGTCCATTAGTGTCTGTTGTTATTCCGTAAACACCACGTCCAAGTCTGTTGTTATTCCATAAACACCAATATTAGTCTAGTCACCATTGCAATGCTTGTTAGTTACTGGTTTACAGTCCACCATTGCAATACTTGTTAGTTACGTGTTTACAGTCCACCATTGCAATGCTTGTTAGTTACTGGTTTACAGTCCACCATTGCAATGCTTGTTAGTTACTGGTTTACAGTCCACCATTGCAATGCTTGTTAGTTACCAGTTTACAGTCCACCATTGCAATGCTTGTTAGTTACTGGTTTACAGTCCACCATTGCAATACTTGTTAGTTACTGGTTTACAGTCCACCATTGCAATGCTTGTTAGTTACTGGTTTACAGTCCACCATTGCAATGCTTGTTAGTTACTGGTTTACAGTCCACTACTGCAATGCTTGTTAGTTACTGGTTTACAGTCCACTATTGCATTGCTTGTTAGTTACTGGTTTACAGTCCAACATTGCATTGCTTGTTAGTTACTGGTTTACAGTCCACTATTGCAATACTTGTTAGTTACTGGTTTACAGTCCACTATTGCAATGCTTGTTAGTTACTGGTTTACAGTCCACTATTGCAATGCTTGTTAGTTACTGGTTTACAGTCCACCATTGCAATGCTTGTTAGTTACTGGTTTACAGTCCACCATTGCAATACTTGTTAGTTACTGGTTTACAGTCCACCATTGCAATGCTTGTTAGTTACTGGTTTACAGTCCACCATTGCAATGCTTGTTAGTTACTGGTTTACAGTCCACCATTGCAATACTTGTTAGTTACGTGTTTACAGTCCACCATTGCAATGCTTGTTAGTTACCAGTTTACAGTCCACCATTGCAATGCTTGTTAGTTACTGGTTTACAGTCCACCATTGCAATACTTGTTAGTTACTGGTTTACAGTCCACCATTGCAATGCTTGTTAGTTACTGGTTTACAGTCCACCATTGCAATGCTTGTTAGTTACTGGTTTACAGTCCACCATTGCAATACTTGTTAGTTACGTGTTTACAGTCCACCATTGCAATGCTTGTTAGTTACGTGTTTACAGTCCACCATTGCAATGCTTGTTAGTTACGTGTTTACAGTCCACCATTGCAATGCTTGTTAGTTACTGGTTTACAGTCCACCATTGCAATACTTGTTAGTTACTGGTTTACAGTCCACCATTGCAATACTTGTTAGTTACTGGTTTACAGTCCACCATTGCAATGCTTGTTAGTTACTGGTTTACAGTCCACCATTGCAATGCTTGTTAGTTACTGGTTTACAGTCCACTATTGCAATACTTGTTAGTTACTGGTTTACAGTCCACCATTGCAATACTTGTTAGTCACTTGTTTACAGTCCACCATTGCAATACTTGTTAGTTACTGGTTTACAGTCCACCATTTCTTTGTGCAGCTTTGTCTAGTTGATATTTGTCTTCAGGACATCCAATGATGTATTTTAAAAACATGAAAGTTGCAGTACAATGTGTCTGTGAAAGGATTACATGTAGAAGGATCCAATGCATTCCTGTTGCAATCTCTGCCCTGTATTTAAAGCCATCATTAGACGATGTCTGTCTTTCTTTTCCCTCGTAAACCTGTGCGTATGTAGCAGCTAGTCAGGCCAGAGTAAACTAGGGGTTAGCTGGGACAGCACTGAAGGGGTTCTGACAGTTACTGACAAGAGTTACTGACAAGAGTTACTGACAAGAGTTACTGACAATCGTTAATGACAATCGTTACTGACAAGAGTTACTGTTACTGACAAGAGTTACTGACAATCGTTACTGACAAGAGTTACTGACAAGAGTTACTGACAATCGTTACTGACAATCGTTACTGACAATCGTTACTGACAATAGTTACTGACAATCGTTACTGACAATCGTTACTGTTACTGACAAGAGTTACTGACAAGAGTTACTGACAAGAGTTACTGTTACTGACAAGAGTTACTGACAAGAGTTACTGTTACTGACAAGAGTTACTGACAAGAGTTACTGACAAGAGTTACTGACAAGAGTTACTGTTACTGACAAGAGTTACTGACAAGAGATACTGACAAGAGTTACTGACAAGAGATACTGACAAGAGATACTGACAAGAGATACTGACAAGAGTTACTGACAAGAGTTACTGACAAGAGTTACTGACAAGAGTTACTGACAAGAGTTACTGTTACTGACAAGAGATACTGTTACTGACAAGAGTTACTGACAAGAGTTACTGTTACTGACAAGAGTTACTGACAAGAGATACTGTTACTGACAAGAGTTACTGACAAGAGATAGTGACAAGAGATACTGTTACTGACAAGAGATACTGTTACTGACAAGAGTTACTGACAAGAGATAGTGACAAGAGTTACTGACAAGAGTTACTGTTACTGACAAGAGTTACTGTTACTGACAAGAGTTACTGACAATAGTTACTGACAAGAGTTACTGTTACTGACAAGAGTTACTGTTACTGACAAGAGTTACTGACAAGAGTTACTGTTACTGACAAGAGTTACTGTTACTGACAAGAGTTACTGACAAGAGTTACTGTTACTGACAAGAGTTACTGTTACTGACAAGAGTTACTGACAAGAGTTACTGACAAGAGATACTGTAACTGACAAGAGTTACTGACAAGAGTTACTGACAAGAGTTACTGACAAGAGTTACTGTTACTGACAAGAGTTACTGACAAAAGTTACTGTTACTGACAAGAGTTACTGACAGGAGTTACTGACAAGAGTTACTGTTACTGACAAGAGTTACTGACAAGAGTTACTGTTACTGACAAGAGTTACTGTTACTGACAAGAGTTACTGACAAGAGTTACTGACAAGAGTTACTGACAAGAGTTACTGACAAGAGTTACTGTTACTGACAAGAGATACTGTTACTGACAAGAGTTACTGACAAGAGTTACTGACAAGAGCTACTGTTACTGACAAGAGTTACTGTTACTGACAAGAGTTACTGACAAGAGTTACTGTTACTGACAAGAGTTACTGACAAGAGTTACTGACAAGAGTTACTGTTACTGACAAGAGATACTGACAAGAGTTACTGTTACTGACAAGAGTTACTGACAAGAGTTACTGACAAGAGTTACTGTTACTGACAAGAGTTACTGTTACTGACAAGAGTTACTGACAAGAGTTACTGTTACTGACAAGAGTTACTGACAAGAGTTACTGACAAGAGTTACTGACAAGAGTTACTGACAAGAGTTACTGACAAGAGTTACTGTTACTGACAAGAGTTACTGACAAGAGTTACTGACAAGAGTTACTGACAAGAGTTACTGACAAGAGCTACTGTTACTGACAAGAGTTACTGTTACTGACAAGAGTTACTGACAAGAGATACTGTTACTGACAAGAGTTACTGACAAGAGTTACTGTTACTGACAAGAGTTACTGACAAGAGTTACTGACAAGAGTTACTGTTACTGACAAGAGATACTGACAAGAGTTACTGTTACTGACAAGAGTTACTGACAAGAGTTACTGTTACTGACAAGAGTTAGTTACTGACAAGAGTTACTGACAAGAGTTACTGACAAGAGTTACTGACAAGAGTTACTGACAAGAGTTACTGTTACTGACAAGAGTTACTGACAAGAGTTACTGACAAGAGTTACTGACAAGAGTTACTGTTACTGACAAGAGTTACTGACAAGAGTTACTGACAAGAGTTACTGACAAGAGTTACTGTTACTGACAAGAGTTACTGACAAGAGTAACTGACAAGAGTTACTGACAAGAGTTACTGACAAGAGTTACTGTTACTGACAAGAGTTACTGACAAGAGATAGTGACAAGAGAAACTGTTACTGACAAGAGATACTGTTACTGACAAGAGTTACTGACAAGAGATACTGACAAGAGTTACTGTTACTGACAAGAGTTACTGTTACTGACAAGAGATACTGACAAGAGTTACTGTTACTGACAAGAGATACTGTTACTGACAAGAGTTACTGACAAGAGTTACTGACAAGAGATACTGTTACTGACAAGAGTTACTGTTACTGACAAGAGTTACTGACAAGAGTTACTGTTACTGACAAGAGTTACTGACAAGAGATACTGTTACTGACAAGAGATACTGACAAGAGTTACTGTTACTGACAAGAGTTACTGACAAGAGTTACTGACAAGAGTTACTGTTACTGACAAGAGTTACTGACAAGAGTTACTGTTACTGACAAGAGTTACTGACAAGAGTTACTGACAAGAGTTACTGTTACTGACAAGAGTTACTGTTACTGACAAGAGTTACTGACAAGAGTTACTGTTACTGACAAGAGTTACTGACAAGAGTTACTGACAAGAGTTACTGACAAGAGTTACTGACAAGAGTTACTGACAAGAGTTACTGACAAGAGTTACTGTTACTGACAAGAGTTACTGACAAGAGTTACTGACAAGAGTTACTGACAAGAGTTACTGACAAGAGTTACTGTTACTGACAAGAGTTACTGACAAGAGTTACTGACAAGAGTTACTGACAAGAGTTACTGACAAGAGTTACTGACAAGAGTTACTGACAAGAGTTACTGTTACTGACAAGAGTTACTGACAAGAGTTACTGACAAGAGTTACTGACAAGAGTTACTGACAAGAGTTACTGTTACTGACAAGAGTTACTGACAAGAGTTACTGACAAGAGTTACTGACAAGAGTTACTGTTACTGACAAGAGTTACTGACAAGAGTTACTGTTACTGACAAGAGTTACTGACAAGAGTTACTGACAAGAGTTACTGACAAGAGTTACTGACAAGAGTTACTGTTACTGACAAGAGTTACTGACAAGAGTTACTGACAAGAGTTACTGTTACTGACAAGAGTTACTGACAAGAGTTACTGACAAGAGTTACTGACAAGAGTTACTGTTACTGACAAGAGATACTGACAAGAGTTACTGTTACTGACAAGAGTTACTGACAAGAGTTACTGACAAGAGTTACTGACAAGAGTTACTGACAAGAGTTACTGACAAGAGTTACTGTTACTGACAAGAGTTACTGACAAGAGTTACTGACAAGAGTTACTGACAAGAGTTACTGACAAGAGTTACTGTTACTGACAAGAGTTACTGACAAGAGTTACTGTTACTGACAAGAGTTACTGACAAGAGATACTGACAAGAGTTACTGACAAGAGTTACTGACAAGAGTTACTGACAAGAGTTACTGTTACTGACAAGAGATACTGACAAGAGTTACTGACAAGAGTTACTGTTACTGACAAGAGTTACTGACAAGAGTTACTGACAAGAGTTACTGTTACTGACAAGAGTTACTGACAAGAGATACTGTTACTGACAAGAGTTACTGACAAGAGTTACTGGTACTGACAAGAGTTACTGACAAGAGATACTGACAAGAGTTACTGACAAGAGTTACTGACAAGAGTTACTGTTACTGACAAGAGATACTGACAAGAGTTACTGACAAGAGTTACTGTTACTGACAAGAGTTACTGACAAGAGTTACTGACAAGAGTTACTGACAAGAGTTACTGACAAGAGATACTGACAAGAGTTACTGACAAGAGTTACTGACAAGAGTTACTGACAAGAGTTACTGTTACTGACAAGAGATACTGACAAGAGTTACTGTTACTGACAAGAGTTACTGTTACCGACAAGAGATACTGACAAGAGATACTGAGCTGGTCCTGGGGCTCTGTTCACAAACACACCCCCACATAGGCCCTGGACAGCAACACAATTAGACCCAACCAAATCATAAGAAAACAAAAATATAATTTCTTGACACATTGGAAAGAATTAACAAAAGAAAAAAACGAGCAAACTAGAATGCTACTTGGCCCTAAACAGAGAGTACACAGTGGCCACTGTGACTGACCCCAAATGAAAACAATCTGTGATTATGTACAGACTCAGTGAGCATAGTCTTGCTATTGAGAGAGGCCACCGTAGGAAGACTTGGCTCTCAAGAGGAGAGGGCACACTGCCCAAAAAATGAGGTTGAAACTGAGCTGCACTTCCTAACCTCCTGCCAAATGTATGACAATAGTAAAGACACATTCCCTGAGATTACACAGACACACAAAGCATATGAAAACACATCCAAGTTGATAACCTCCCATATCTACTGGGTGAAATACCACAGTGTGCAATCACAACAGCAAGATTTGTGACCTTTTGCCACAAGATATTTGCACGTCGATAGAATACTGTAAATAGATAATATGATATTTGAAGTATCTCTATTCCTTTGGAACTTCTGTGAGTGTAATGTTAACTGTTCAATTTTTATTATTTATTTCATGTTTCTTTATTATCTATTCCACTTGCTTTGGCAATGTAAACATATGTTTCCCATGCCAATAAAGCCCTTTGCATTGAATTGAATTGAGAGGGAGGGAGGAAGTGAGAGGGATAATTTTGAATTTTTATTAGGATCCCCATTAGCTAACACCGTTACGCTATCTAATCTTCCTGGGGTCCAACACCAATTAATAAGACATTACAAGAATTACAAATTAAGACTTTACAAACATGTAACAAGTAGACAAATACAGACAATTAAATACCTGACAGGAAACACATTTGGGCATTCAGTTGATGCTTTCTATTTCCTGTCCAGTCATATGGTCTATCTCATTAGATGTTCTTTCTATTTCCTGTCCAGTCATATGGTCTATCTCATTAGATGTTCTTTCTATTTCCTGTCCAGTCATATGGTCTATCTCATTAGATGTTCTTTCTATTTCCTGTCCAGTCATATGGTCTATCTCATTAGATGTTCTTTCTATTTCCTGTCCAGTCATATGGTCTATCACATTAGATGTTCTTTCTATTTCCTGTCCAGTCATATGGTCTATCACATTAGATGTTCTTTCTATTTCCTGTCCAGTCATATGGTCTATCTCATTAGATGTTCTTTCTATTTCCTGTCCAGTCATATGGTCTATCACATTAGATGTTCTTTCTACTTCCTGTCCAGTCACATGGTCTATCACATTAGATGTTCTTTCTATTTCCTGTCCAGTCATATGGTCTATCACATTAGATGTTCTTTCTACTTCCTGTCCAGTCATATGGTCTATCACATTAGATGTTCTTTCTACTTCCTGTCCAGTTATATGGTCTATCACATTAGATGTTCTTTCTATTTCCTGTCCAGTCATATGGTCTATCACATTAGATGTTCTTTCTATTTCCTGTCCAGTCATATGGTCTATCTCATTAGATGTTCTATCCATTTCCTGTCCAGTCATATGGTCTATCACATTAGATGTTCTTTCTATTTCCTGTCCAGTCATATGGTCTATCTCATTAGATGTTCTTTCTACTTCCTGTCCAGTCATATGGTCTATCACATTAGATGTTCTTTCTATTTCCTGTCCAGTCATATGGTCTATCACATTAGATGTTCTTTCTATTTCCTGTCCAGTCATATGGTCTATCACATTAGATGTTCTTTCTACTTCCTGTCCAGTCACATGGTCTATCACATTAGATGTTCTTTCTATTTCCTGTCCAGTCATATGGTCTATCTCATTAGATGTTCTTTCTATTTCCTGTCCAGTCATATGGTCTATCTCATTAGATGTTCTTTCTATTTCCTGTCCAGTCATATGGTCTATCACATTAGATGTTCTTTCTATTTCCTGTCCAGTCATATGGTCTATCTCATTAGATGTTCTTTCTATTTCCTGTCCAGTCATATGGTCTATCTCATTAGATGTTCTATCTATTTCCTGTCATACCGGTCCTATCAGTGAACGTTCTGGTTGGTGATGTCATACCGGACCTATCAGTGAACGTTCTGGTTGGTGATGTGATACAGGACCTATCAGTGAACGTTCTGGTTGGTGATGTCATACCGGACCTATCAGTGAACGTTCTGGTTGGTGATGTCATACCGGACCTATCAGTGAACGTTCTGGTTGGTGATGTAATACAGGACCTATCAGTGAACGTTCTGGTTGGTGATGTCATACCGGACCTATCAGTGAACGTTCTGGTTGGTGATGTCATACAGGACCTATCAGTGAACGTTCTGGTTGGTGATGTGATACAGGACCTATCAGTGAACGTTCTGGTTGGTGATGTGATACCGGACCTATCAGTGAACGTTCTGGTTGGTGATGTCATACCGGACCTATCAGTGAACGTTCTGGTTGGTGATGTCATACCGGACCTATCAGTGAACGTTCTGGTTGGTGATGTCATACCGGACCTATCAGTGAACGTTCTGGTTGGTGATGTCATACCGGTCCTATCAGTGAACGTTCTGGTTGGTGATGTCATACCGGTCCTATCAGTGAACGTTCTGGTTGGTGATGTCATACCGGTCCTATCAGTGAACGTTCTGGTTGGTGATGTCATACCGGTCCTATCAGTGAACGTTCTGGTTGGTGATGTCATACCGGTCCTATCAGTGAACGTTCTGGTTGGTGATGTCATACCGGACCTATCAGTGAACGTTCTGGTTGGTGATGTGATACCGGTCCTATCAGTGAACGTTCTGGTTGGTGATGTGATACCGGACCTATCAGTGAACGTTCTGGTTGGTGATGTAATACAGGACCTATCAGTGAACGTTCTGGTTGGTGATGTGATACCGGACCTATCAGTGAACGTTCTGGTTGGTGATGTAATACAGGACCTATCAGTGAACGTTCTGGTTGGTGATGTGATACCGGACCTATCAGTGAACGTTCTGGTTGGTGATGTAATACAGGACCTATCAGTGAACGTTCTGGTTGGTGATGTCATACCGGTCCTATCAGTGAACGTTCTGGTTGGTGATGTCATACCGGACCTATCAGTGAACGTTCTGGTTGGTGATGTCATACCGGTCCTATCAGTGAACGTTCTGGTTGGTGATGTCATACCGGACCTATCAGTGAACGTTCTGGTTGGTGATGTCATACCGGTCCTATCAGTGAACGTTCTGGTTGGTGATGTGATACCGGTCCTATCAGTGAACGTTCTGGTTGATGATGTGATACCGGTCCTATCAGTGAACGTTCTGGTTGGTGATGTCATACCGGACCTATCAGTGAACGTTCTGGTTGGTGATGTCATACCGGACCTATCAGTGAACGTTCTGGTTGGTGATGTCATACCGGACCTATCAGTGAACGTTCTGGTTGGTGATGTAATACAGGACCTATCAGTGAACGTTCTGGTTGGTGATGTCATACCGGACCTATCAGTGAACTTTCTGGTTGGTGATGTCATACCGGTCCTATCAGTGAACGTTCTGGTTGGTGATGTCATACCGGACCTATCAGTGAACGTTCTGGTTGGTGATGTCATACCGGACCTATCAGTGAACGTTCTGGTTGGTGATGTCATACCGGTCCTATCAGTGAACGTTCTGGTTGGTGATGTCATACCGGACCTATCAGTGAACGTTCTGGTTGGTGATGTAATACAGGACCTATCAGTGAACGTTCTGGTTGGTGATGTGATACCGGACCTATCAGTGAACGTTCTGGTTGGTGATGTAATACAGGACCTATCAGTGAACGTTCTGGTTGGTGATGTCATACCGGACCTATCAGTGAACGTTCTGGTTGGTGATGTAATACAGGACCTATCAGTGAACGTTCTGGTTGGTGATGTGATACCGGTCCTATCAGTGAACGTTCTGGTTGGTGATGTCATACCGGACCTATCAGTG
Organism: Salvelinus alpinus; assembly: GCF_045679555.1. NCBI lineage: Eukaryota > Metazoa > Chordata > Actinopteri > Salmoniformes > Salmonidae > Salvelinus > Salvelinus alpinus. The sequence goes on along the minus strand of NC_092086.1, from coordinate 118,705,493 downwards.
AACGTTCTGGTTGGTGATGTCATACCGGACCTATCAGTGAACGTTCTGGTTGGTGATGTCATACCGGACCTATCAGTGAACGTTCTGGTTGGTGATGTCATACCGGACCTATCAGTGAACGTTCTGGTTGGTGATGTCATACCGGACCTATCAGTGAACGTTCTGGTTGGTGATGTCATACCGGACCTATCAGTGAACGTTCTGGTTGGTGATGTCATACCGGACCTATCAGTGAACGTTCTGGTTGGTGATGTGATACCGGTCCTATCAGTGAACGTTCTGGTTGGTGATGTCATACCGGTCCTATCAGTGAACGTTCTGGTTGGTGATGTGATACCGGTCCTATCAGTGAACGTTCTGGTTGGTGATGTGATACCGGTCCTATCAGTGAACGTTCTGGTTGGTGATGTGATACCGGTCCTATCAGTGAACGTTCTGGTTGGTGATGTCATACCGGACCTATCAGTGAACGTTCTGGTTGGTGATGTGATACCGGTCCTATCAGTGAACGTTCTGGTTGGTGATGTCATACCGGACCTATCAGTGAACGTTCTGGTTGGTGATGTCATACCGGTCCTATCAGTGAACGTTCTGGTTGGTGATGTCATACCGGTCCTATCAGTGAACGTTCTGGTTGGTGATGTCATACCGGTCCTATCAGTGAACGTTCTGGTTGGTGATGTCATACCGGACCTATCAGTGAACGTTCTGGTTGGTGATGTCATACCGGACCTATCAGTGAACGTTCTGGTTGGTGATGTCATACCGGTCCTATCAGTGAACGTTCTGGTTGGTGATGTAATACAGGACCTATCAGTGAACGTTCTGGTTGGTGATGTGATACCGGACCTATCAGTGAACGTTCTGGTTGGTGATGTCATACCGGTCCTATCAGTGAACGTTCTGGTTGGTGATGTCATACCGGACCTATCAGTGAACGTTCTGGTTGGTGATGTCATACCGGTCCTATCAGTGAACGTTCTGGTTGGTGATGTCATACCGGTCCTATCAGTGAACGTTCTGGTTGGTGATGTCATACCGGACCTATCAGTGAACGTTCTGGTTGGTGATGTCATACCGGACCTATCAGTGAACGTTCTGGTTGGTGATGTGATACCGGTCCTATCAGTGAACGTTCTGGTTGGTGATGTCATACCGGACCTATCAGTGAACGTTCTGGTTGGTGATGTCATACCGGTCCTATCAGTGAACGTTCTGGTTGGTGATGTCATACCGGACCTATCAGTGAACGTTCTGGTTGGTGATGTGATACCGGTCCTATCAGTGAACGTTCTGGTTGGTGATGTCATACCGGACCTATCAGTGAACGTTCTGGTTGGTGATGTCATACCGGTCCTATCAGTGAACGTTCTGGTTGGTGATGTCATACCGGTCCTATCAGTGAACGTTCTGGTTGGTGATGTCATACCGGTCCTATCAGTGAACGTTCTGGTTGGTGATGTCATACCGGTCCTATCAGTGAACGTTCTGGTTGGTGATGTCATACCGGTCCTATCAGTGAACGTTCTGGTTGGTGATGTCATACCGGTCCTATCAGTGAACGTTCTGGTTGGTGATGTCATACCGGTCCTATCAGTGAACGTTCTGGTTGGTGATGTCATACCGGTCCTATCAGTGAACGTTCTGGTTGGTGATGTCATACCGGACCTATCAGTGAACGTTCTGGTTGGTGATGTCATACCGGACCTATCAGTGAACGTTCTGGTTGGTGATGTCATACCGGACCTATCAGTGAACGTTCTGGTTGGTGATGTCATACCGGACCTATCAGTGAACGTTCTGGTTGGTGATGTCATACCGGTCCTATCAGTGGACGTTCTGGTTGGTGATGTGATACCGGACCTATCAGTGAACGTTCTGGTTGGTGATGTCATACCGGACCTATCAGTGAACGTTCTGGTTGGTGATGTAATACAGGACCTATCAGTGAACGTTCTGGTTGGTGATGTCATACCGGACCTATCAGTGAACGTTCTGGTTGGTGATGTCATACCGGTCCTATCAGTGAACGTTCTGGTTGGTGATGTCATACCGGACCTATCAGTGAACGTTCTGGTTGGTGATGTCATACCGGACCTATCAGTGAACGTTCTGGTTGGTGATGTAATACAGGACCTATCAGTGAACGTTCTGGTTGGTGATGTCATACCGGACCTATCAGTGAACGTTCTGGTTGGTGATGTAATACAGGACCTATCAGTGAACGTTCTGGTTGGTGATGTCATACCGGTCCTATCAGTGAACGTTCTGGTTGGTGATGTCATACAGGACCTATCAGTGAACGTTCTGGTTGGTGATGTAATACAGGACCTATCAGTGAACGTTCTGGTTGGTGATGTCATACCGGACCTATCAGTGAACGTTCTGGTTGGTGATGTCATAACGTGGGTCAAGGTTACATACATTAGCAACAGAAATACGTTTCTTTCTCATTGGACAGTTGGTGAAACAAAATATCCATATTCATATCTCTCAACCAAAATATATTTCCCTATTTTCCATCAGATACCGTATTCAACATTTATCAAATGTCATCAAGATATTTGACATCAGCACTAGGTGGCCTATAGCAGCAACCAACTAGTTTCAGATGAGGTAAATGCATCTGTACCCATAGTGCCTCTAACCCATTCAACATTATGTCCTGACGTTGTTTTGATAGAATATGACTCTGGATGTAAACGGCAACTCCACCCCCCATATCTATTTATGTCCCTCCTGAACATATTGTCTCCATGTATAGAGATCTCAGCAACCTCAACAGAAGAGTCCAAGTGAGTCTCTGATATTCCCAATACATGAATATTGTTTGACTGCACTAGACAGCGTATTTCATGAATTGTGTTCCTTTAAACTGCATATATTCAAGTGAGCAATGAACAGACCTTTATTTGGTAAATTTACAGTATATTTTCCAAACATGAATCAGCAGTTGGAATCTGAGAGAGAGATAGTCAGTCTGTGTGTGTGTGTGTGTGTGTGTGTGTGTGTGTGTGTGTGTGTGTGTGTGTGTGTGTGTGTGTGTGTGTGTGTGTGTGTGTGTGTGTGTGTGTGTGTGTGTGTGTGTGTGTGTGTGTGTGTGTGTGTGTGTGTGGAGGGAGGGGGGAGGGTGGAATTGCTTGTGTCTGTCTCTCCTAGAGAATGAGAGAGAGTCAGTCAGTCTGTGTGTCTGTCTCTCCTAGAGAATGAGAGAGAGTCAGTCAGTCGTCCCTTTTGGAGGAGAATATGGGCTTTTGGCACCAGAGGGTATTTGAAAGACGTTGACTGATTTTGAAGCAAATACAAGCAGAGCTGTAGTTTCTGGGCAGAGCTCTCCACTCCTGAGTAAGAACTCCTTTCTGAGCAGCCTGCAGTAACACAGTAACATTGCTGCTTAGTGTTTTAACACAGCTGATCTGTTACTTAGAAATACATGGGAACAAAAGAGAGTTAGGCTTTTCAACATTCCTTCCTGAAGTCGTTGCCTACCCCCCCCCCTTTACTCCCAGCTGATCTGTTACCTAGAAATTCACAGGACCAATAGAGAGCCTCAGCATTCCTTCCTGAAGTCGTTGCCTACCCCTCCCCTCACTCCCCCACCACCCCTCCCATGTAGCTTTGACCTCCCCCAACCTTCCCCTTATGTCCCCCCCTCTCCCTCCCTCCCATGTAGCTTTGACCTGCCCCAACCTTCCCCTTATGTCCCCCCCTCTCCCTCCCTCCCATGTAGCTTTGACCTCCCCCAACCTTCCCCTTATGTCCCCCCCTCTCCCTCCCTCCCATGTAGCTTTGACCTCCCCCAACCTTCCCCTTATGTCCCCCCCTCTCCCTCCCTCCCATGTAGCTTTGACCTCCCCCAACCTTCCCCTTATCTCCCCCCCTCTCCCTCCCTCCCATGTAGCTTTGACCTCCCCCAACCTTCCCCTTATGTCCCCCCCTCTCCCTCCCTCCCATGTAGCTTTGACCTCCCCCAACCTTCCCCTTATGTCCCCCCCTCTCCCTCCCTCCCATGTAGCTTTGACCTCCCCCAACCTTCCCCTTATGTCCCCCCCTCTCCCTCCCTCCCATGTAGCTTTGACCTCCCCCAACCTTCCCCTTATGTCCCCCCCTCTCCCTCCCTCCCATGTAGCTTTGACCTCCCCCAACCTTCCCCTTATCTCCCCCCCTCTCCCTCCCTCCCATGTAGCTTTGACCTCCCCCAACCTTCCCCTTATGTCCCCCCCTCTCCCTCCCTCCCATGTAGCTTTGACCTCCCCCAACCTTCCCCTTATGTCCCCCCCTCTCCCTCCCTCCCTCACATCTGCTACTCTGTTTCCTCACTCAGTGGTGATAAGAGTATATTTTTAGAAATATTTTTGTTTCCAGTTGGTACTACTACTGTACTGTGTGGTGGAGTCAACCAATCAAATGTATTTATAAAGCCCTTCTTACATCACTATACTACTGTACTGTGTGGTGGAGTCAACCAATCAAATGTATTTATAAAGCCCTCCTTACAACACTATACTACTGTACTGTGTGGTGGAGTTAACCAATCAAATGTATTTATAAAGCACTCCTTACATCACTATACTACTGTACTGTGTGGTGGAGTCAACCAATCAAATGTATTTATAAAGCCCTCCTTACAACACTATACTACTGTACTGTGTGGTGGAGTCAACCAATCAAATGTATTTATAAAGCACTCCTTACATCACTATACTACTGTACTGTGTGGTGGAGTCAACCAATCAAATGTATTTATAAAGCCCTCCTTACAACACTATACTACTGTACTGTGTGGTGGAGTCAACCAATCAAATGTATTTATAAAGCCCTTCTTACAACACTATACTACTGTACTGTGTGGTGGAGTCAACCAATCAAATGTATTTATAAAGCCCTCCTTACAACACTATACTACTGTACTGTGTGGTGGAGTCAACCAATCAAATGTATTTATAAAGCACTCCTTACATCACTATACTACTGTACTGTGTGGTGGAGTCAACCAATCAAATGTATTTATAAAGCCCTCCTTACAACACTATACTACTGTACTGTGTGGTGGAGTCAACCAATCAAATGTATTTATAAAGCACTCCTTACATCACTATACTACTGTACTGTGTGGTGGAGTCAACCAATCAAATGTATTTATAAAGCCCTCCTTACAACACTATACTACTGTACTGTGTGGTGGAGTCAACCAATCAAATGTATTTATAAAGCCCTTCTTACAACACTATACTACTGTACTGTGTGGTGGAGTCAACCAATCAAATGTATTTATAAAGCCCTTCTTACATCACTATACTACTGTACTGTGTGGTGGAGTCAACCAATCAAATGTATTTATAAAGCCCTTCTTACATCACTATACTACTGTACTGTGTGGTGGAGTCAACCAATCAAATGTATTTATAAAGCCCTTCTTACAACACTATACTACTGTACTGTGTGGTGGAGTCAACCAATCAAATGTATTTATAAAGCCCTTCTTACATCACTATACTACTGTACTGTGTGGTGGAGTCAACCAATCAAATGTATTTATAAAGCCCTTCTTACAACACTATACTACTGTACTGTGTGGTGGAGTCAACCAATCAAATGTATTTATAAAGCCCTCCTTACAACACTATACTACTGTACTGTGTGGTGGAGTCAACCAATCAAATGTATTTATAAAGCCCTTCTTACATCACTATACTACTGTACTGTGTGGTGGAGTCAACCAATCAAATGTATTTATAAAGCCCTTCTTACATCACTATACTACTGTACTGTGTGGTGGAGTCAACCAATCAAATGTATTTATAAAGCACTCCTTACAACACTATACTACTGTACTGTGTGGTGGAGTCAACCAATCAAATGTATTTATAAAGCCCTCCTTACAACACTATACTACTGTACTGTGTGGTGGAGTCAACCAATCAAATGTATTTATAAAGCATTCCTTACAACACTATACTACTGTACTGTGTGGTGGAGTCAACCAATCAAATGTATTTATAAAGCCCTTCTTACATCAGCTGATGTCTCAAAGTGCTGTACAGAAACCCAGCCTAAAACCCCAAACAGCAAGCAATGCAGGTGTAGAAGCACAGTGCCTAGGAAAAACTCCCTAGATAGGCCAAAACCTAGGAAGAAACCTAGAGAGGAACCAGGCTATGAGGGGTGGCCAGTCCTCTTCTGGCTGTGCCGGGTGGAGATTATAACAGAACATGGCCAAGATGTTCAAATGTTCATAGATGACCAGCATGGTCAAATAATAATAATCACAGTAGTTGTCGAGGGTGCAACAAGTCAGCACCTCAGGAGTAAATGTCAGTTGTCTTTTCATAGCCGATCATTGAGAGTATCTCTACCGCTCTTGCTGTCTCTAGAGAGTTGAAAACAGCAGGTCTGGGACAGGTAGCACGTCCGGTGAACAGGTCAGGGTTCCATAGCCGCAGGCAGAACAGTTGAAACTGGAGCAGCAGCACGGCCAGGTGGACTGGGGACAGCAAGGAGTCATCATGCCAGGTCGTCCTGAGGACTGAAGAGAGAGGGATGTGACTCAGTGGAAGGACTGACTGAACTGAGGAGAGAGGGATGTGACTCAGTGGAAGGACTGAGGAGAGAGGGATGTGACTCAGTGGAAGGACTGAGGAGAGAGGGACGTGACTCAGTGGAAGGACTGACTGGACTGAGGAGAGAGGGATGTGACTCAGTGGAAGGACTGACTGGACTGAGGAGAGAGGGATGTGACTCAGTGGAAGGACTGAGGAGAGAGGGACGTGACTCAGTGGAAGGACTGACTGAACTGAGGAGAGAGGGATGTGACTCAGTGGAAGGACTGAGGAGAGAGGGATGTGACTCAGTGGAAGGACTGAGGAGAGAGGGATGTGACTCAGTGGAAGGACTGACTGGACTGATGAGAAAGGGACGTGACTCAGTGGAAGGACTGACTGGACTGATGAGAGAGGGACGTGACTCAGTGGAAGGACTGACTGGACTGAGGAGAGAGGGATGTGACTCAGTGGAAGGACTGAGGAGAGAGGGATGTGACTCAGTGGAAGGACTGAGGAGAGAGGGACGTGACTCAGTGGAAGGACTGACTGGACTGAGGAGAGAGGGATGTGACTCAGTGGAAGGACTGACTGAACTGAGGAGAGAGGGATGTAACTCAGTGGAAGGACTGACTGGACTGAGGAGAGAGGGATGTGACTCAGTGGAAGGACTGACTTGACTGAGGAGAGAAGGATGTGACTCAGTGGAAGGACTGAGGAGAGAGGGACGTGACTCAGTGGAAGGACTGACTGGACTGAGGAGAGAGGGATGTGACTCAGTGGAAGGACTGAGGAGAGAGGGACGTGACTCAGTGGAAGGACTGAGGAGAGAGGGATGTGACTCAGTGGAAGGACTGAGGAGAGAGGGATGTGACTCAGTGGAAGGACTGATGAGAGAGGGATGTGACTCAGTGGAAGGACTGACTGGAGTGAGGAGAGAGGGATGTGACTCAGTGGAAGGACTGACTGGACTGAGGAGAGAGGGATGTGACTCAGTGGAAGGACTGACTGGACTGATGAGAGAGGGATGTGACTCAGTGGAAGGACTGACTGGACTGAGGAGAGAGGGATGTGACTCAGTGGAAGGACTGAGGAGAGAGGTATGTGACTCAGTGGAAGGACTGACTGAACTGAGGAGAGAGGGACGTGACTCAGTGGAAGGACTGACTGGACTGAGGAGAGAGGGATGTGACTCAGTGGAAGGACTGACTGGACTGATGAGAGAGGGATGTGACTCAGTGGAAGGACTGACTGGACTGAGGAGAGAGGGATGTGACTCAGTGGAAGGACTGAGGAGAGAGGGATGTGACTCAGTGGAAGGACTGAGGAGAGAGGGATGTGACTCAGTGGAAGGACTGATGAGAGAGGGATGTGACTCAGTGGAAGGACTGACTGGACTGAGGAGAGAGGGATGTGACTCAGTGGAAGGACTGATGAGAGAGGGATGTGACTCAGTGGAAGGACTGACTGGACTGAGGAGAGAGGGATGTGACTCAGTGGAAGGACTGAGGAGAGAGGGATGTGACTCAGTGGAAGGACTGACTGGACTGATGAGAGAGGGATGTGACTCAGTGGAAGGACTGACTGAACTGAGGAGAGAGGGATGTGACTCAGTGGAAGGACTGACTGGACTGAGGAGAGAGGGATGTGACTCAGTGGAAGGACTGACTGGACTGAGGAGAGAGGGATGTGACTCAGTGGAAGGACTGACTGGACTGAGGAGAGAGGGATGTGACTCAGTGGAAGGACTGACTGGACTGATGAGAGAGGGATGTGACTCAGTGGAAGGACTGAGGAGAGAGGGACGTGACTCAGTGGAAGGACTGATGAGAGAGGGATGTGACTCAGTGGAAGGACTGATGAGAGAGGGATGTGACTCAGTGGAAGGACTGCGGAGAGAGGGATGTGACTCAGTGGAAGGACTGATGAGAGAGGGACGTGACTCAGTGGAAGGACTGACTGGACTGATGAGAGAGGGATGTGACTCAGTGGAAGGACTGACTGGACTGAGGAGAGAGGGATGTAACTCAGTGGAAGGACTGAGGAGAGAGGGATGTGACTCAGTGGAAGGACTGACTGGACTGATGAGAGAGGGATGTGACTCAGTGGAAGGACTGACTGGACTGATGAGAGAGGGATGTGACTCAGTGGAAGGACTGACTGGACTGAGGAGAGAGGGATGTGACTCAGTGGAAGGACTGACTGGACTGAGGAGAGAGGGATGTGACTCAGTGGAAGGACTGACTGGACTGATGAGAGAGGGATGTGACTCAGTGGAAGGACTGAGGAGAGAGGGACGTGACTCAGTGGAAGGACTGAGGAGAGAGGGACGTGACTCAGTGGAAGGACTGAGGAGAGAGGGACGTGACTCAGTGGAAGGACTGACTGGACTGATGAGAGAGGGATGTGACTCAGTGGAAGGACTGAGGAGAGAGGGATGTGACTCAGTGGAAGGACTGACTGGACTGATGAGAGAGGGATGTGACTCAGTGGAAGGACTGAGGAGAGAGGGACGTGACTCAGTGGAAGGACTGACTGGACTGATGAGAGAGGGATGTGACTCAGTGGAAGGACTGACTGGACTGAGGAGAGAGGGATGTGACTCAGTGGAAGGACTGACTGGACTGATGAGAGAGGGATGTGACTCAGTGGAAGGACTGAGGAGAGAGGGATGTGACTCAGTGGAAGGACTGAGGAGAGAGGGATGTGACTCAGTGGAAGGACTGACTGGACTGAGGAGAGAGGGATGTGACTTAGTGGAAGGACTGACTGGACTGAGGAGAGAGGGATGTGACTCAGTGGAAGGACTGAGGAGAGAGGGATGTGACTCAGTGGAAGGACTGACTGGACTGATGAGAGAGGGATGTGACTCAGTGGAAGGACTGACTGAACTGAGGAGAGAGGGATGTGACTCAGTGGAAGGACTGACTGGACTGAGGAGAGAGGGATGTGACTCAGTGGAAGGACTGACTGGACTGAGGAGAGAGGGATGTGACTCAGTGGAAGGACTGTGGAGAGAGGGATGTGACTCAGTGGAAGGACTGATGAGAGAGGGACGTGACTCAGTGGAAGGACTGACTGGACTGATGAGAGAGGGATGTGACTCAGTGGAAGGACTGACTGGACTGAGGAGAGAGGGATGTAACTCAGTGGAAGGACTGAGGAGAGAGGGATGTGACTCAGTGGAAGGACTGACTGGACTGATGAGAGAGGGATGTGACTCAGTGGAAGGACTGACTGGACTGATGAGAGAGGGATGTGACTCAGTGGAAGGACTGACTGGACTGAGGAGAGAGGGATGTGACTCAGTGGAAGGACTGACTGGACTGATGAGAGAGGGATGTGACTCAGTGGAAGGACTGAGGAGAGAGGGACGTGACTCAGTGGAAGGACTGAGGAGAGAGGGACGTGACTCAGTGGAAGGACTGACTGGACTGATGAGAGAGGGATGTGACTCAGTGGAAGGACTGAGGAGAGAGGGATGTGACTCAGTGGAAGGACTGACTGGACTGATGAGAGAGGGATGTGACTCAGTGGAAGGACTGAGGAGAGAGGGACGTGACTCAGTGGAAGGACTGAGGAGAGAGGGACGTGACTCAGTGGAAGGACTGACTGGACTGATGAGAGAGGGATGTGACTCAGTGGAAGGACTGATGAGAGAGGGATGTGACTCAGTGGAAGGACTGAGGAGAGAGGGACGTGACTCAGTGGAAGGACTGAGGAGAGAGCGATGTGACTCAGTGGAAGGACTGACTGGACTGATGAGAGAGGGATGTGACTCAGTGGAAGGACTGAGGAGAGAGGGATGTGACTCAGTGGAAGGACTGAGGAGAGAGGGATGTGACTCAGTGGAAGGACTGAGGAGAGAGGGATGTGACTCAGTGGAAGGACTGAGGAGAGAGGGACGTGACTCAGTGGAAGGACTGAGGAGAGAGGGACGTGACTCAGTGGAAGGACTGACTGGACTGATGAGAGAGGGATGTGACTCAGTGGAAGGACTGAGGAGAGAGGGATGTGACTCAGTGGAAGGACTGAGGAGAGAGGGATGTGACTCAGTGGAAGGACTGAGGAGAGAGGGACGTGACTCAGTGGAAGGACTGACTGGACTGATGAGAGAGGGATGTGACTCAGTGGAAGGACTGAGGAGAGAGGGATGTGACTCAGTGGAAGGACTGACTGGACTGATGAGAGAGGGATGTGACTCAGTGGAAGGACTGAGGAGAGAGGGACGTGACTCAGTGGAAGGACTGACTGGACTGATGAGAGAGGGATGTGACTCAGTGGAAGGACTGACTGGACTGAGGAGAGAGGGATGTGACTCAGTGGAAGGACTGACTGGACTGATGAGAGAGGGATGTGACTCAGTGGAAGGACTGAGGAGAGAGGGATGTGACTCAGTGGAAGGACTGAGGAGAGAGGGATGTGACTCAGTGGAAGGACTGACTGGACTGAGGAGAGAGGGATGTGACTCAGTGGAAGGACTGACTGGACTGAGGAGAGAGGGATGTGACTCAGTGGAAGGACTGTGGAGAGAGGGATGTGACTCAGTGGAAGGACTGATGAGAGAGGGACGTGACTCAGTGGAAGGACTGACTGGACTGATGAGAGAGGGATGTGACTCAGTGGAAGGACTGACTGGACTGAGGAGAGAGGGATGTAACTCAGTGGAAGGACTGAGGAGAGAGGGATGTGACTCAGTGGAAGGACTGACTGGACTGATGAGAGAGGGATGTGACTCAGTGGAAGGACTGACTGGACTGATGAGAGAGGGATGTGACTCAGTGGAAGGACTGACTGGACTGAGGAGAGAGGGATGTGACTCAGTGGAAGGACTGACTGGACTGATGAGAGAGGGATGTGACTCAGTGGAAGGACTGAGGAGAGAGGGACGTGACTCAGTGGAAGGACTGAGGAGAGAGGGACGTGACTCAGTGGAAGGACTGACTGGACTGATGAGAGAGGGATGTGACTCAGTGGAAGGACTGAGGAGAGAGGGATGTGACTCAGTGGAAGGACTGACTGGACTGATGAGAGAGGGATGTGACTCAGTGGAAGGACTGAGGAGAGAGGGACGTGACTCAGTGGAAGGACTGAGGAGAGAGGGACGTGACTCAGTGGAAGGACTGACTGGACTGATGAGAGAGGGATGTGACTCAGTGGAAGGACTGATGAGAGAGGGATGTGACTCAGTGGAAGGACTGAGGAGAGAGGGACGTGACTCAGTGGAAGGACTGAGGAGAGAGGGATGTGACTCAGTGGAAGGACTGACTGGACTGATGAGAGAGGGATGTGACTCAGTGGAAGGACTGAGGAGAGAGGGATGTGACTCAGTGGAAGGACTGATGAGAGAGGGATGTGACTCAGTGGAAGGACTGAGGAGAGAGGGACGTGACTCAGTGGAAGGACTGACTGGACTGATGAGAGAGGGATGTGACTCAGTGGAAGGACTGAGGAGAGAGGGATGTGACTCAGTGGAAGGACTGAGGAGAGAGGGATGTGACTCAGTGGAAGGACTGAGGAGAGAGGGATGTGACTCAGTGGAAGGACTGAGGAGAGAGGGACGTGACTCAGTGGAAGGACTGAGGAGAGAGGGACGTGACTCAGTGGAAGGACTGACTGGACTGATGAGAGAGGGATGTGACTCAGTGGAAGGACTGAGGAGAGAGGGATGTGACTCAGTGGAAGGACTGAGGAGAGAGGGATGTGACTCAGTGGAAGGACTGAGGAGAGAGGGATGTGACTCAGTGGAAGGACTGAGGAGAGAGGGATGTGACTCAGTGGAAGGACTGAGGAGAGAGGGATGTGACTCAGTGGAAGGACTGAGGAGAGAGGGATGTGACTCAGTGGAAGGTGCCATAATAATGGACTCACACACAGAAACTCACAGATGGAAACAGAGACATGGACGGTCAGTCTTCCTCCTCCTTTCCTTTAGCCTGACAGTTCATTCTGGTGGTTCTGGAAACATTTATTTTATAGCTACCTCTCCCTGATGGCAGAAAGCCAATACCTCAGGAATATCTTTATATGGAATACTAGTTATCCAGTCTCTGTCTTAAGAGTGAGGGCTCTATTCAATCTGGATGGCTGAAGTGATAGAGATTTGCGCGTTATTAATTTAAAGGTCATTTCCAATTGATCTGACGTACGCAGCGTTTAGCGTGAATGCAGTCTCTGCTAACACGGTAACATTACCTTTAAATTTCAGTCACGCTGTAACACTGAACTTCTGCTATAGGGATTGAATAGAGCCCTGAGTAGAGACCAGGGCCTGAATTGACGTCTCAAAGTAGGACTACTGATTTAGGATCATTATGACCCAGAAGACATATTTTTATATAGATTATTTTATTTGAACCTTATTTTAACTTTAAGAACAAAGTCTTATTTACAATGACGGCCTCTTACTGTGACGGGGGCTAGGATTTAAAAATAAAAATAAATAAATATAGTAAAAACACCACAACACTACATAAACATAGTTGTCCCCACATGCTTCAAGATGGCCACCATTGTTCCTGTACCCAAGAAAGTCGTCATGAAGTGCTTTGAGAGACTAGTCAAGGACCATATCACCTCCACCCTACCTGACACCCTAGACCCACTCCAATTTGCTTACATTGACTTCAGCTCAGCATTCAACACCATAGTACCCTCCAAACTCATCATTAAGCTTGAGACCCTGGGTCTTGACCCCGCCCTGTGCAACTGGGTCCTGGACTTCCTGACGTGCCGGCCTCAGAAGGTTGAGGATCAACTCCGCTGATCCTCAACACCGGGGCCCCACAAGGGTGCGTGCTCAGCCCCCTCCTGTACTCCCTGTTCACCCACGACTGCGTGGTCATGTACGCCTCCAACTCAATCATGAAGTTTGCAGACGACACTACAGTGGTAGGCTTGATTACTATCAACGACGAGACGGCCTACAGGGAGGAGGTGAGGGCCCTCGGAGTGTGGTGTCAGGAAAATAACCCCTTACTCAATGTCAACAAAACAAAGGAGATGATTGTGGACTTCAGGAAACAGCAAAGGGTGCACCTCCCTATCCACATCGACGGGACAGCAGTGGAGAAGGTGGAAAGTTTTATGGTCCTCGTGTACATATCACCAACAAACTGAAATGGTCCATCCACACAGACAGTGTGGTGAAGAAGGAGCAACAGCACCTCATCAACCTCAGGAGGTTGAAAAAATTTGGAGGCTTGTCATCAAAAACCCTCACTAACTTTTACAGGTGCACAATCGAGAGCATCCTGTCGGGTTGTATCACCACCTGGTAAGGTAACTGCACCGCCCACAACCGCAGGGCTCTCCAGAGGGTGGTGAGGTCTGCACAACGCATCACCGGGGGCAAACTACCTGCCCTCCAGGACACCTACACCACCCGATGTCACAGGAAGGCCATAAAGATCATCAAGGACAACAACCACCCGAGCCACTACCTGTTCACCCCGCTATCATCCAGAAGGCGAGGTCAGTACAGGTGCATCAAAGCTGGGACCGAGAGACTGAAAAACAGCTTCTATCTCAAGGCCATCAGACTGTTAAACAGCCATCACTAACACAGAGATGCTGCTGCCTACATACAGACTCAAATCATTGGCCACTTTATTAAATGGATCACTAGTCACTTTAATAATGTCACTTTAGTAATGTTTACATATCTCATATTACTTATCTCATATGTATATAATGTATACTACACTATCTATACTATCTATTGCATCTCAGCCGCTCTGTCACTGCTCATCCATATATTTTATATTTATATATTCTCATCCCATTCCTTTAGTAGATTGTGTATATTAGGTTTTGTTGTGGAATTTGTTACATACTGCTGCACTGTCGGAACTAGAAGCACAAGCATTTCGCTACACTCGCAATAACATCTGCTAACCATGTGTATGTGACCAATAAAATAGGATTTTATTTTATTTGATAAGAGAGTCTGCTAAATGACTCACTACTATAAGTGGCTGTGGATAAGTGACTCTGCTTAAATGACTAACATGTCAATGTACCCTACAGTACTCTACTGCACACTTCTCTACAGTACACTAGAGTACACTCACTACAGAGGCATATGAAAAGGGTAGAGATAGAGGGAGAGACATAGACAGAGAAATAGAGAGAGCAGTCTGAGAGGGTAGCTAGCTGGCTGCAGTATACTACCCATGTCTGAGAGGGTAGCTAGCTGGCTGAAAGTACACTACCCATGTCTGAGAGGGTAGCTAGCTGGCTGCAGTATACTACCCATGTCTGAGAGGGTAGCTAGCTGGCTGAAAGTACACTACCCATGTCTGAGAGGGTAGCTAGCTGGCTGAAAGTACACTACCCATGTCTGAGAGGGTAGCTAGCTGGCTGCAGTATACTACCCATGTCTGAGAGGGTAGCTAGCTGGCTGCAGTACACTACCCATGTCTGAGAGGGTAGCTAGCTGGCTGAAAGTACACTACCCATGTCTGAGAGGGTAGCTAGCTGGCTGAAAGTACACTACCCATGTCTGAGAGGGTAGCTAGCTGGCTGCAGTACACTACCAATGTCTGAGAGGGTAGCTAGCTGGCTGCAGTACACTACCCATGTCTGAGAGGGTAGCTAGCTGGCTGAAAGTACACTACCCATGTCTGAGAGGGTAGCTAGCTGGCTGAAAGTACACTACCCATGTCTGAGAGGGTAGCTAGCTGGCTGAAAGTACACTACCCATGTCTGAGAGGGTAGTTAGCTGGCTGAAAGTACACTACCCATGTCTGAGAGGGTAGCTAGCTGGCTGCAGTACACTACCCATGTCTGAGAGGGTAGCTAGCTGGCTGCAGTACACTACCCATGTCTGAGAGGGTAGCTAGCTGGCTGCAGTACACTACCCATGTCTGAGAGGGTAGCTAGCTGGCTGCAGTATACTACCCATGTCTGAGAGGGTAGCTAGCTGGCTGCAGTATACTACCCATGTCTGAGAGGGTAGCTAGCTGGCTGCAGTATACTACCCATGTCTGAGAGGGTAGCTATATGGCTGCAGTACACTACCCATGTCTGAGAGGGTAGCTAGATGGCTGCAGTACACTACCCATGTCTGAGAGGGTAGCTAGCTGGCTGCAGTACACTACCCATGTCTGAGAGGGTAGCTATCTGGCTGCAGTATACTACCCATATCTGAGAAGGTAGCTAGCTGGCTGCAGTACACTAACCATTTCTGAGAGGGTAGCTATCTGGCTGCAGTACACTACCCATGTCTGAGAGGGTAGCTAGCTGGCTGCAGTACACTACCCATGTCTGAGAGGGTAGCTAGCTGGCTGCAGCACACTACCGATGTCTGAGAGGGTAGCTAGCTGGCTGCAGTACACTACCCATGTCTGAGAGGGTAGCTAGCTGGCTGCAGTACACTACCCATGTCTGAGAGGGTAGCTAGCTGGCTGCAGTACACTACCCATGTCTGAGAGGGTAGCTATCTGGCTGCAGTACACTACCCATGTCTGAGAGGGTAGCTATCTGGCTGCAGTACACTACCCATGTCTGAGAGGGTAGCTAGCTGGCTGCAGTACACTACCCATGTCTGAGAGGGTAGCTAGCTGGCTGCAGTACACTACCCATGTCTGAGAGGGTAGCTAGCTGGCTGCAGTACACTACCAATGTCTGAGAGGGTAGCTAGCTGGCTGCAGGACACTGCCTGGGAGCTGAATATAACCCGTGTAAGATTAGAACATTGTGATGAGCCAGTAGGAATCCTGTATGTTCAGATGAGCCAGTAGAAATCCTGTATGTTCAGATGAGCCAGTAGAAATCCTGTATGTTCAGATGAGCCAGTAGAAATCCTGTATGTTCAGATGAGCCAGTAGAAATCCTGTATGTTCAGATGAACCAGTAGAAATCCTGTATGTTCAGATGAACCAGTAGAAATCCTGTATGTTCAGATGAGCCAGTAGAAATCCTGTATGTTCAGATGAGCCAGTAGAAATCCTGTATGTTCAGATGAGCCAGTAGAAATCCTGTATGTTCAGATGAGCCAGTAGAAATCCTGTATGTTCAGATGAGCCAGTAGAAATCCTGTATGTTCAGATGAGCCAGTAGAAATCCTGTATGTTCAGATGAGCCAGTAGAAATCCTGTATGTTCATCTGTCTGAAGAAGACTGATGGGTATTGGTATCTTGATGACAACACCAGATCATTCTTTATAAATGTTTTCCTA
Source organism: Salvelinus alpinus (assembly GCF_045679555.1). Taxonomy (NCBI): domain Eukaryota; kingdom Metazoa; phylum Chordata; class Actinopteri; order Salmoniformes; family Salmonidae; genus Salvelinus; species Salvelinus alpinus. The sequence goes on along the minus strand of NC_092086.1, from coordinate 118,688,773 downwards.
GCCTGAGTGCCAATCTGTTCGAGCTATCATACCAACTCATTGTCAATCATTGTCATGCCAAACATAGATGGACAAGGAGCACAAACACATCTTGTCAAAAGTAGTGCACTATATAGGGAATAGGGTTCTATAAGGCTCTGGTCTAAAGTAGTGCACTATATAGGGAATAGGGTTCTATAGGGCTCTGGTCTAAAGTGGTGCACTATATAGGGAATAGGATTCTATAAGGCTCTGGTCTAAAGTAGTGCACTATATATAGGGAATAGGGTTCTATAGGGCTCTGGTCTAAAGTAGTGCACTATATAGGGAATAGGGTTCTATAAGGCTCTGGTCTAAAGTAGTGCACTATATATAGGGAATAGGGTTCTATAGGGCTCTGGTCTAAAGTAGTGCACTATATAGGGAATAGGGTTCTATAAGGCTCTGGTCTAAAGTAGTGCACTATATATAGGGAATAGGGTTCTATAGGGCTCTGGTCTAAAGTAGTGCACTATATAGGGAATAGGGTTCTATAAGGCTCTGGTCTAAAGTAGTGCACTATATATAGGGAATAGAGTTCTATAGGGCTCTGGTCTAAAGTAGTGCACTATATAGGGAATAGGGTGCTATTTGGGATGCAGCCTGAGCTATGTCTCTCTGTGTATCAGTGTTTTCTCCTTTCAACCTGCAGACCAGAGCATCCCGTCAACCATAAACCTGCTCTGCACAGGCAGGCAGGGAGAAGTAACCATCTGGGTTTTATTCTCATCGTTGGCTCTCCATCAAGTCCTCTGAAGAACCATCTGTCATGTTTTCCATGGCTTGATTTTGACTGAATAGTTCTGAACCGTTTGTCAGTCAGTTTTTATTGTTTAGGTGCAGTTTCCCGGACTGTTTCCCGGACACAGATTAAGTCGTGGCTAAAAAGCATGATGGTGATGATTATGGTGATGATTATGGTGATGATTATGGTGATGATTATGGTGATGATTATGGTGATGATTATGGTGATGATTATGGTGTTGATTATGGTGTTGATTATGGTGTTGATTATGGTGATGATTATGGTGTTGATTATGGTGATGATTATGGTGATGATTATGGTGATGATTATGGTGATGATTATGGTGATGATTATGGTGTTGATTATGGTGTTGATTATGGTGTTGATTATGGTGTTGATTATGGTGATGATTATGGTGTTGATTATGGTGATGATTATGGTGATGATTATGGTGATGATTATGGTGATGATTATGGTGTTGATTATGGTGATGATTATGGTGTTGATTATGGTGATGATTATGGTGATGATTATGGTGATGATTATGGTGATGATTATGGTGATGATTATGGTGATGATTATGGTGTTGATTATGGTGATAGTGATGATTATGGTGATGATTATTGTGATGATTATGGTGATGATTATGGTGATGATTATGGTGTTGATTATGGTGTTGATTATGGTGATAGTGATGATTATGGTGATGATTATGGTGATAGTGATGATTATGGTGATGGTGATGATTATGGTGATAGTGATGATTATGGTGATGATTATGGTGGTAGTGATGATTATGGTGATGATTATGGTGATAGTGATGATTATGGTGATGATTATGGTGTTGATTATGGTGTTGATTATGGTGATGGTGATGATTATGGTGATGGTGATGATTATGATCATAGTGATGATTATGGTGATAGTGATGATTATGATGTGATGATGATTATGATGTGATGTTAATGATAGTGATGATTATGGTGATGATTATGATGATAGTGATGATTATGGTGATAGTGATGATTATGATGTGATGATGATTATGATGTGATGATGATTATGATGTGATGGTAATGATGGTGATTATAATGGTGATGATGAGTGTCCTGTAGATTTGCTCATGGTTTCCATTGTCTCCAGTACCAGGGTCAGGAATGATAATGGTTCCTGTCTGTCTCTACTACCAGGGTCTGGGTCAGGGCTGATAATGGTTCCTGTCTGTCTCTAGTACCAGGGTCAGGGCTGATAATGGTTCCTGTCTGTCTCCAGTACCAGGGTCAGGACTGATAATGGTTCCTGTCTGTCTCTAGTACCAGGGTCTGGGCTGATAATGGTTCCTGTCTGTCTCTAGTACCAGGGTCAGGGCTGATAATGGTTCCTGTCTGTCTCTAGTACCAGGGTCAGGGCTGATAATGGTTCCTGTCTGTCTCTAGTACCAGGGTCAGGGCTGATAATGGTTCCTGTCTGTCTCCAGTACCAGGGTCAGAGCTGATAATGGTTTCTGTCTGTCTCTAGTAACAGGGTCAGGGCTGATAATGGTTCCTGTCTGTCTCTAGTACCAGGGTCAGGGCTGATAATGGTTCCTGTCTGTCTCTAGTACCAGGGTCAGGGCTGATAATGGTTCCTGACTGTCTCTAGTACCAGTGTCTGGGCTGATAATGGTTCCTGTCTGTCTAAAGTACCAGGGTCAGGGCTGATAATGGTTCCTGTCTGTCTCTACTACCAGGGTCAGGGTTGATAATGATTCCTGACTGTCTCTAGTACTGGGGTCTGGGTCAGGGCTGATAATGGTTCCTGACTGTCTCTAGTACCAGGGTCTGGGCTGATAATGGTTCCTGACTGTCCCTAGTACCAGGGTCTGGGCTGATAATGGTTCCTGTCCGTCTCCAGTACCAGGGTAACGGCTGATAATGGTTCCTGTCTGTCTCTAGTACCAGGGTCATGGCTGATAATGGTTCCTGACTGTCTCCAGAACCAGGGTCTGGGTCAGGGCTGATAATGGTTTCCACTGTCTCTAGTACCAGGGGTCTGGGTCAGGGCTGATAATGGTTCCTGTCTGTCTCTAGTACCAGGGTCAGGGCTGATAATGGTTCCTGACTGTCTCTAGTACCAGTGTCTGGGCTGATAATGTTTCCTGTCTGTCTCTAGTACCAGGGTCAGGGCTGATAATGGTTCCTGTCTGTCTCTAGTACCAGGGTCTGGGACAGGGCTGATAATGGTTCCTGTCTGTCTCTAGTACCAGGGTCAGGGATGATAATGGTCCCTGTCTGTCTCTAGTACCAGGGTCAGGGCTGATAATGATTCCTGACTGTCTCCAGTACCAGGGTCAGGGCTGATAATGGTTCCTGACTGTCTCTAGTACCAGGGTCAGGACTGATAATGGTTCCTGACTGTCTCTAGTACCAGGGTCTGGGCTGATAATGGTTCCTGACTGACCCTAGTACCAGGGTCTGGGCTGATAATGGTTCGTGTCCGTCTCCAGTACCAGGGTCACGGCTGATAATGGTTCCTGTCTGTCTCTAGTACCAGGGTCATGGCTGATAATGGTTCCTGACTGTCTCCAGAACCAGGGTCTGGGTCAGGGCTGATAATGGTTTCCACTGTCTCTAGTACCAGGGGTCTGGGTCAGGGCTGATAATGGTTCCTGTCTGTCTCTAGTACCAGGGTCAGGGCTGATAATGGTTCCTGGCTGTCTCTAGTACCAGGGTCTGGGTCAGGGCTGATATTGGTTCCTGTCTGTCTCTAGTACCAGGGTCAGGGCTGATAATGGTTCCTGTCTGTCTCCAGTACCAGGGTCACGGCTGATAATGGTTCCTGTCTGTCTCTAGTACCAGGGTCATGGCTGATAATGGTTCCTGACTGTCTCCAGAACCAGGGTCTGGGTCAGGGCTGATAATGGTTTCCACTGTCTCTAGTGCCAGGGGTCTGGGTCAGGGCTGATAATGGTTCCTGTCTGTCTCTAGTACCAGGGTCAGGGCTGATAATGGTTCCTGACTGTCTCTAGTACCAGGGTCAGGGCTGATAATGGTTCCTGACTGTCTCTAGTACCAGGGTCAGGGCTGATAATGGTTCCTGACTGTCTCTAGTACCAGGGTCTGGGTCAGGACTGATAATGGTTCCTGACTGTCTCTAGTACCAGGGTCTGGGCTGATAATGGTTCCTGACTGTCCCTAGTACCAGGGTCTGGGTCAGGGCTGATAATGGTTATTGACTGTCTCTAGTACCAGGGTCTGGGTCAGGGCTGATAATGGTTCCTGTCTGTCTCTAGTACCAGGGTCAGGGCTGATAATGATTACTGACTGTCTCTTGTACCAGGGTCAGGGCTGATAATGGTTCCTGTCTGTCTCTAGTACCAGGGTCTGGGTCAGGGCTGATAATGGTTCCTGTCTGTCTCCAGTACCAGGGTCAGGGCTGATAATGGTTCCTGTCTGTCTCTAGTACCAGGGTCAGGGCTGATAATGGTTCCTGTCTGTCTATAGTACCAGGGTCAGGGCTGATAATGGTTCCTGACTGTCTCTAGTACCAGGGTCTGGGTCAGGGCTGATAATGGTTCCTGTCTGTCTCTAGTACCAGGGTCAGGGCTGATAATGGTTCCTGTCTGTCTCTAGTACCAGGTTCAGGGCTGATAATGGTTCCTGTCTGTCTCTAGTACCAGGGTCAGGGCTGATAATGGTTCCTGACTGTCTCTAGTACCAGTGTCTGGGCTGATAATGGTTCCTGTCTGTCTCTAGTACCAGGGTCAGGGCTGATAATGGTTCCTGTCTGTCTCTAGTACCAGAGTCTGGGTCAGGGCTGATAATGGTTCCTGTCTGTCTCTAGTACCAGGGTCAGGGATGATAATGGTTCCTGTCTGTCTCTAGTACCAGGGTCAGGGCTGATAATGATTCCTGACTGTCTCTAGTACCAGGGTCAGGGCTGATAATGGTTCCTGTCTGTCTCTAGTACCAGGGTCAGGGATGATAATGGTTCCTGTCTGTCTCTAGTACCAGGGTCAGGTCTGATAATGATTCCTGACTGTCTCTAGTACCAGGGTCAGGGCTGATAATGGTTCCTGTCTGTCTCTAGTACCAGGGTCAGGGCTGATAATGGTTCCTGTCTGTCTATAGTACCAGGGTCAGGGCTGATAATGGTTCCTGACTGTCTCTAGTACCAGGGTCTGGGTCAGGGCTGATAATGGTTCCTGTCTGTCTCTAGTACCAGGGTCAGGGCTGATAATGGTTCCTGTCTGTCTCTAGTACCAGGTTCAGGGCTGATAATGGTTCCTGTCTGTCTCTAGTACCAGGGTCAGGGCTGATAATGGTTCCTGACTGTCTCTAGTACCAGTGTCTGGGCTGATAATGGTTCCTGTCTGTCTCTAGTACCAGGGTCAGGGCTGATAATGGTTCCTGTCTGTCTCTAGTACCAGAGTCTGGGTCAGGGCTGATAATGGTTCCTGTCTGTCTCTAGTACCAGGGTCAGGGATGATAACGGTTCCTGTCTGTCTCTAGTACCAGGGTCAGGGCTGATAATGATTCCTGACTGTCTCTAGTACCAGGGTCAGGGCTGATAATGGTTCCTGTCTGTCTCTAGTACCAGGGTCAGGGATGATCAATGGTTCCTGTCTGTCTCTAGTACCAGGGTCAGGTCTGATAATGATTCCTGACTGTCTCTAGTACCAGGGTCAGGGCTGATAATGGTTCCTGACTGTCTCTAGTACCAGGGTCTGGGCTGATAATGGTTCCTGTCCGTCTCCAGTACCAGGGTCACGGCTGATAATGGTTCCTGTCTGTCTCTACTACCAGGGTCAGGGATGATAATGGTTCCTGTCTGTCTCTAGTACCAGGGTCATGGCTGATAATGGTTCCTGACTGTCTCCAGAACCAGGGTCTGGGTCAGGGCTGATAATGGTTTCCACTGTCTCTAGTACCAGGGTCTGGGCTGATAATGGTTCCTGACTGTCTCCATTACCAGGGTCTGGGCTGATAATGATTCCTGACTGTCTCCATTACCAGGGTCTGGGCTGATAATGATTCCTGTCTGTCTCTAGTACCAGGGTCAGGGCTGATAATGGTTATTGACTGTCTCTAGTACCAGTGTCAGGGCTGATAATAGTTCCTGTCTGTCTCTAGTACCAGGGTCTGGGCTGATAATGTTCCTGTCTGTCTCTAGTACCAGGGTCTGGGCTGATAATAGTTCCTGTCTGTCTCTAGTACCAGGGTCTGGGTCAGGGCTGATAATGGTTCCTGTCTGTCTCTAGTACCAGTGTCAGGGCTGATAATAGTTCCTGTCTGTCTCCAGTACCAGTGTCAGGGCTGATAATGGTTCCTGTCTGTCTCTAGTACCAGGGTCAGGGCTGATAATGGTTCCTGACTGTCTCTAGTACCAGGGTCAGGGCTGATAATGGTTCCTGTCTGTCTCTAGTACCAGGGTCAGGGCTGATAATGGTTCCTGACTGTCTCTAGTACCAGGGTCTGGGTCAGGGCTGATAATGGTTATTGACTGTCTCTAGTACCAGGGTCAGGGCTGATAATGGTTCCTGTCTGTCTCTACTACCAGGGTCTGGGTCAGGGCTGATAATGGTTCCTGTCTGTCTCTAGTACCAGGGTCAGGGCTGATAATGGTTCCTGGCTGTCTCTAGTACCAGGGTCTGGGTTAGGGCTGATAATGGTTCCTGTCTGTCTCTAGTACCAGGGTCAGGGCTGATAATGGTTCCTGTCTGTCTCTAGTACCAGAGTCTGGGTCAGGGCTGATAATGGTTTCCACTGTCTCTAGTACCAGGGTCTGGGCTGATAATGGTTCCTGACTGTCTCCATTACCAGGGTCTGGGCTGATAATGATTCCTGACTGTCTCCATTACCAGGGTCTGGGCTGATAATGATTCCTGTCTGTCTCTAGTACCAGGGTCAGGGCTGATAATGGTTATTGACTGTCTCTAGTACCAGGGTCAGGGCTGATAATAGTTCCTGTCTGTCTCCAGTACCAGTGTCAGGGCTGATAATGGTTCCTGTCTGTCTCTAGTACCAGGGTCAGGGCTGATAATGGTTCCTGACTGTCTCTAGTACCAGGGTCAGGGCTGATAATGGTTCCTGTCTGTCTCTAGTACCAGGGTCAGGGCTGATAATGGTTCCTGACTGTCTCTAGTACCAGGGTCTGGGTCAGGGCTGATAATGGTTATTGACTGTCTCTAGTACCAGGGTCAGGGCTGATAATGGTTCCTGTCTGTCTCTACTACCAGGGTCTGGGTCAGGGCTGATAATGGTTCCTGTCTGTCTCTAGTACCAGGGTCAGGGCTGATAATGGTTCCTGGCTGTCTCTAGTACCAGGGTCTGGGTCAGGGCTGATAATGGTTCCTGGCTGTCTCTAGGTCCAGGGTCAGGGTTGATAATTGTTCCTGACTGTCTCTAGTACCAGGGTCTGGGTCAGGGCTGATAATGGTTCCTGACTGTCTCTAGTAGCAGGGTCAGGGCTGATAATGATTCCTGTCTGTCTCTAGTACCAGGGCCAGGGCTGATAATGGTTCCTGACTGTCTCTAGTACCAGGGTCTGGGTCAGGGCTGATAATGGTTCCTGTCTGTCTCTAGTTACAGGGTCTGGGTCAGGGCTGATAATGGTTCCTGACTGTCTCTAGTACCAGGGTCTGGGTCAGGGCTGATAATGGTTCCTGACTGTCTCTAGTACCAGGGTCTGGGTCAGGGCTGATAATGGTTCCTGACTGTCTCTAGTACCAGGGTCTGGGTCAGGGCTGATAATGGTTCCTGACTGTCTCTAATATCACATTTACATCACACATTCAGACCCTTTACTCAGTACTTTGTTGAAGCACCTTTGGCAGCGATTACAGCCTCGAGTCTTCTTGGGTATGATGCTACAAGCTTGGCACACCTGTATTTGGGGAGTTTCTCCCATTGTTCTCTGCAGATCCTCTCAAGCTCTGTCAGGTTGGATTGGGAGCGTTGCTGCACAGCTATTTCCAGGTCTCTCCACAGAGGTTCCATCTGGGTGGTACACCTCCTATAGCTGGACTGTATTGCCTCTTCGGAAAGTTGAAGGAAAATACAAATCACTGATGCATTTCGTTAATGTCGTATGAAAATATTTGCCATAATAATTGATTTTCTAATAAGTTCCATACATTTAGTTGATTTCCTGCTACATTTTTAAATATTGTTGAATTTGGTTTGAATGTCTACTCTCTGGATTCTGTGATTCTGTTCTCTCCAGATTTTAATGGTGATGGTTTTCCCACATCATTACTGCTGCTGTAGAGCTTTCCAGAACACCTTCAGGCTATGTGATGTGGTGTCGAACTATAGTGGGGCGGCAGCGTAGCCTAGTGGTTAGAGCATTGGACTAGTAACCGCAAGGTTGCAAGATCGAATCCCCGAGCAGACAAGGTGAAAATCTGTCAGCGTTGTATGGCATAGGATGATGTTCCTGACTGTAGTGTTCACTTCTGGATAACGTCCTGACCCCCTGACCCAGTGTTGTCTGCTGTACGATGATGTCCTGACCCCTGACCCAGTGTTGTCTGCTGTACGATGATGTCCTGACCTCTGACCCAGTGTTGTCTGCTGTACGATGATGTCCTGACCTCTGACCCAGGACATCATCATTGTCTGCTGTATGATGATGTCCTGACCCGGTGTTGTCTGCTGTATGAGGATGTCCTGACCTCTGACCCCTGTTGTCTGCTGTATGATAATGTCCTGACCCCTGACCCCGTGTTGTCTGCTGTACAATGATGTACCCCTTAACTCTCACTCTCTTTCTCCAGATGACCTGTCTTGTGCCATGTCCCAGTGGTCTGCTAGTCATTGTCCACCTCCTCGCACTATCCTCCGTCAACACCCAGTCAGAGATATGGACCAATGAAGGTAAGAGACCCAAACCCCTGTAAGATATGGACCAATGATGTAAAGACAGACTCATCCCTAAATCAGCCATACTGTATAACAGAGCTGTATCCCCCGGTACTCTACCCTGCACCTTAGAGACTGTTACTACCGGCTACCCCCCGTACTCTACCCTGTACACTGTTACTACCGGCTACCCCCGGTACTCTACCCTGCTCCTTAGAGACTGCTGCCCTATGCCCATAGTCATTGGTCACTTTAATACTGTGTACAGAGCCTTCAGAAAGTATTCACACCCCTTGACGTTTTTTACAAATTGTTGTGTTACAGATTGGGATTAAAATTGAGATTTTGAGTAAAAGTCTGAAAATATCTGTTTTCAACTGTACTTAAATGCAGTGGTGGAAAAAGTACTCAATATAATTCTAGTAAAAGGCAAATTCCTTACCAAGCAAACCAGACGACAACATTTTCAGTTTTTTTATTTGATTTACGGACTGTTACAGGTTTTGGTTTCTCCGTTTATATTTAGAGATTGCACGTTGAACGTAGGGCGCACCGATTGGCGTCACCTCCTTACTAATGTGTTACACCTGTGCTGGCATGTCCATCTTGTTAGTCGGAAGGGGTTTCACCTGTGCTGGCCCAGGTGATATTTAGGAGTGGCTGGCCCAGGTGATATTTAGGAGTGGCTGGCCCAGGTGATATTTAAGAGTGGCTGGCCCAGGTGATATTTAAGAGTTGTTGGCCCAGGTGATATTTAAGAGTGGCTGGCCCAGGTGATATTTAAGAGTGGCTGGCCCAGGTGATATATAAGAGTGGCTGGCCCAGGTGATATTTAGGAGTGGCTGGCCCAGGTGATATTTAGGAGTTGCTGGCCCAGGTGATATTTAGGAGTGTCTGGCCCAGGTGATATTTAGGAGTGGCTGGCCCAGGTGATAAATAAGAGTGGCTGGCCCAGGTGATAAATAAGAGTGGCTGGCCCAGGTGATAAATAAGAGTGGCTGACCCAGGTAATATTTAAGAGTAGGTGACCCTGGTGATATGTAAGATTGGCTGGCCCAGGTGATATGTAAGAGTGGCTGGCCCAGGTGATATTTAAGACTGGCTGGCCCAGTTGATATTTAAGAGCTGCTGGCCCGGGTGATATTTAAGAGCGGCTGGCCCAGTTGTTATTTAAGAGCGGCTGGCCCAGGTGATATTTAAGAGCGGCTGGACCAGGTGATATTTAAGAGCGGCTGGCCCAGGTGATATTTTAGAGTGGCTGGCCCAGGTGATATTTAAGAGTGGCTGGCCCAGGTGATATTTAAGAGTGGCTGGCCCAGGTGATATTTAAGAGTGGCTGGCCCAGGTGATATTTTAGAGTGGCTGGCCCAGGTAATATTTAAGAGTGGCTGGCCCAGTGCTCCAGATAAGCTTGAGAGATGTTGGGGAGAGATGTTGGGGGAGAGATGTTGAGGAGAGATGTTGGGGAGAGATGTTGGGGAGAGATGTTGCGGGAGAGATGTTGGGGAGAGATGTTGAGGAGAGATGTTGGGGGAGAGATGTTGAGGAGAGATGTTGGGGACAGATGTTGGGGAGAGATGTTGAGGAGAGATGTTGGGGAGAGATGTTGGGGAGAGATGTTGGGGGAGAGATGTTGGGGAGAGATGTTGGGGGAGAGATGTTGAGGAGAGATGTTGAGGAGAGATGTTGGGGAGAGATGTTGGGGGAGAGATGTTGGGGAGAGATGTTGGGGAGAGATGTTGGGGGAGAGATGTTGGGGAGAGATGTTGGGGAGAGATGTTGGGGAGAGCTGTTGGGGAGAGATGTTGGGGAGAGATGTTGGGGGAGAGATGTTGGAGAGAGATTTTGGGGAGAGCTGTTGGGGAGAGATGTTGGAGAGAGATTTTGGGGAGAGCTGTTGGGGAGAGATGTTGGGGAGAGATGTTGGGGAGAGATGTTGGGGAGAGATGTTGGGGGGAGATGTTGGGGAGAGATGTTGGGGAGAGCTACACTTCACATCAGCTCAACCTTCTAAGTTTGAAATAAGCCTGATTATTGGTGTTTCCCCTGTTTGTTTTTGCTCCATATTATTTTTACTCTCTATCCTAAGTTGTTGTGGCCTTTTATTTTAGTTTGTCTTTCTGGGAGGCAAACCTAGTGGGTTATCCATGGTGGGTGTCTGTTAGAACCACTTACTAGTGGGTTATCCATGGTGGGTGTCTGTTAGAACCACTTACTAGTGGGTTATCCATGGTGGGTGTCTGTTAGAACCACTTACTAGTGGGTTATCCATGGTGGGTGTCTGTTAGAACCACTTACTAGTGGCTTATCCATGGTGGGTGTCTGTTAGAACCACTTACTAGTGGCTTATCCATGGTGGGTGTCTGTTAGAACCACTTACTAGTGGGTTATCCATGGTGGGTGTCTGTTAGAACCACTTACTAGTGGGTTATCCATGGTGGGTGTCTGTTAGAACCACTTACTAGTGGCTTATCCATGGTGGGTGTCTGTTAGAACCACTTACTAGTGGGTTATCCATGGTGGGTGTCTGTTAGAACCACTTACTAGTGGGTTATCCATGGTGGGTGTCTGTTAGAACCATTTACTAGTGGGTTATCCATGGTGGGTGTCTGTTAGAACCATTTACTAGTGGGTTATCCATGGTGGGTGTCTGTTAGAACCACTTACTAGTGGGTTATCCATGGTGGGTGTCTGTTAGAACCACTTACTAGTGGGTTATCCATGGTGGGTGTCTGTTAGAACCATTTACTAGTGGGTTATCCATGGTGGGTGTCTGTTAGAAGCATTTACTAGTGGGTTATCCATGGTGGGTGTCTGTTAGAACCACTTACTAGTGGGTTATCCATGGTGGGTGTCTGTTAGAACCACTTACTAGTGGCTTATCCATGGTGGGTGTCTGTTAGAACCACTTACTAGTGGCTTATCCATGGTGGGTGTCTGTTAGAACCACTTACTAGTGGGTTATCCATGGTGGGTGTCTGTTAGAACCACTTACTAGTGGCTTATCCATGGTGGGTGTCTGTTAGAACCACTTACTAGTGGGTTATCCATGGTGGGTGTCTGTTAGAACCACTTACTAGTGGGTTATCCATGGTGGGTGTCTGTTAGAACCACTTACTAGTGGGTTATCCATGGTGGGTGTCTGTTAGAACCACTTACTAGTGGGTTATCCATGGTGGGTGTCTGTTAGAACCACTTACTAGTGGGTTATCCATGGTGGGTGTCTGTTAGAACCACTTACTAGTGGGTTATCCATGGTGGGTGTCTGTTAGAACCACTTACTAGTGGCTTATCCATGGTGGGTGTCTGTTAGAACCACTTACTAGTGGCTTATCCATGGTGGGTGTCTGTTAGAACCACTTACTAGTGGGTTATCCATGGTGGGTGTCTGTTAGAACCACTTACTAGTGGGTTATCCATGGTGGGTGTCTGTTAGAACCACTTACTAGTGGGTTATCCATGGTGGGTGTCTGTTAGAACCACTTACTAGTGGGTTATCCATGGTGGGTGTCTGTTAGAACCACTTACTAGTGGGTTATCCATGGTGGGTGTCTGTTAGAACCACTTACTAGTGGGTTATCCATGGTGGGTGTCTGTTAGAACCACTTACTAGTGGGTTATCCATGGTGGGTGTCTGTTAGAACCATTTACTAGTGGGTTATCCATGGTGGGTGTCTGTTAGAACCACTTACTAGTGGGTTATCCATGGTGGGTGTCTGTTAGAACCATTTACTAGTGGGTTATCCATGGTGGGTGTCTGTTAGAACCACTTACTAGTGGGTTATCCATGGTGGGTGTCTGTTAGAACCATTTACTAGTGGGTTATCCATGGTGGGTGTCTGTTAGAACCACTTACTAGTGGGTTATCCATGGTGGGTGTCTGTTAGAACCATTTACTAGTGGGTTATCCATGGTGGGTGTCTGTTAGAACCACTTACTAGTGGGTTATCCATGGTGGGTGTCTGTTAGAACCACTTACTAGTGGCTTATCCATGGTGGGTGTCTGTTAGAACCACTTACTAGTGGGTTATCCATGGTGGGTGTCTGTTAGAACCACTTACTAGTGGGTTATCCATGGTGGGTGTCTGTTAGAACCACTTACTAGTGGCTTATCCATGGTGGGTGTCTGTTAGAACCACTTACTAGTGGCTTATCCATGGTGGGTGTCTGTTAGAACCACTTACTAGTGGGTTATCCATGGTGGGTGTCTGTTAGAACCACTTACTAGTGGGTTATCCATGGTGGGTGTCTGTTAGAACCACTTACTAGTGGGTTATCCATGGTGGGTGTCTGTTAGAACCACTTACTAGTGGGTTATCCATGGTGGGTGTCTGTTAGAACCACTTACTAGTGGCTTATCCATGGTGGGTGTCTGTTAGAACCACTTACTAGTGGCTTATCCATGGTGGGTGTCTGTTAGAACCACTTACTAGTGGGTTATCCATGGTGGGTGTCTGTTAGAACCACTTACTAGTGGGTTATCCATGGTGGGTGTCTGTTAGAACCACTTACTAGTGGGTTATCCATGGTGGGTGTCTGTTAGAACCACTTACTAGTGGGTTATCCATGGTGGGTGTCTGTTAGAACCACTTACTAGTGGGTTATCCATGGTGGGTGTCTGTTAGAACCACTTACTAGTGGGTTATCCATGGTGGGTGTCTGTTAGAACCACTTACTAGTGGGTTATCCATGGTGGGTGTCTGTTAGAACCATTTACTAGTGGGTTATCCATGGTGGGTGTCTGTTAGAACCACTTACTAGTGGGTTATCCATGGTGGGTGTCTGTTAGAACCACTTACTAGTGGGTTATCCATGGTGGGTGTCTGTTAGAACCACTTACTAGTGGGTTATCCATGGTGGGTGTCTGTTAGAACCACTTACTAGTGGGTTATCCATGGTGGGTGTCCACTATCCACATGGCTGCCTTTCAGAAGCTTCTTTCTGTTTTGGTTGGTTGTAAATTATTGTCTTTGTTAGTTCCCTTTGTTGTGAGCGACATTTTGAATTTGTCTTGTGCGAACGTAACAGGACAGCCAGGGGCATACTTCAAACACTTGTGTTTAGTGAGTCCGCCAGATCAGAGGCAGTAGGGACGACCAGGGAGGTTCTCTGTTTAGTGAGTCCTCCAGATCAGAGGCAGTAGGGAAGACCAGGGATGTTCTCTGTTTAGTGAGTACTCCAGATCAGAGGCAGTAGGGATGACCAGGGATGTTCTCTGTTTAGTGAGTCCTCCAGATCAGAGGCAGTAAGGATGACCAGGGATGTTCTCTGTTTAGTGAGTCCTCCAGATCAGAGGCAGTAGGGATGACAAGGGATGTTCTCTGTTTAGTGAGTCCTCCAGATCAGAGGCAGTAGGGATGTTTAGTGAGTCCTCCAGACCAGAGGCAGTAGGGATGTTTAGTGAGCTCTCCAGACCAGAGGCAGTAAGGATGTTTAGTGAGTCCTCCAGACCAGAGGCAGTAAGGATGTTTAGTGAGTCCTCCAGACCAGAGGCAGTAAGGATGTTTAGTGAGTCCTCCAGACCAGAGGCAGTAAGGTTGACAACGTGTTATGTTGATAGGTGTATGAATTGGACCATTTGCTGTTCTGTTAAGAATTCAAAATGTATGGAGTAAAAAGTACATTATTTTCTTTAGGAAAGTAGTGGAGTAAAAGTAAAAATTTAGCAGAAATATAAATAGTTAAGAAAAGTACATATTTCCCCCAAAAAATATTATTGTGATTTTGCCAGCAGTAAGTGGAATTCAATTTCCAAAAATACAAGGCCTGTAGCTTTCAAATTATATGTCACTTTCTGACGACATAGAATGTTCCCGAGTGGCCTTGTTATAGTTTTGACTTAAATCAGTTTCAGAATCTATGGCAAGATTTGAAAATGTTTCTCTTGCAATGGTGAAACCAACTTGACAGAGCTTAAATCATTTTAATAAGAATAATGTGTAAATATTGTACAATCCAGATTTGAAAAGGACTTTTACCCAGAAAGACTCACAGCTGTAATCGCTGCCAAATATGATTCTAACATGTGTTGACTTAGAGGTGTGAATTCTTATGTAAATGAGATATTTCAGTATTTCATTTTGAATACATTTGCAAACATTTCTAAAAACATGTTTTCACTTTGTCATTATGGGGTATTGTGATGTCATTATGGGGTATTGTGATGTCATTATGGGGTATTGTGATGTCATTATGGGGTATTGTGATGTCATTATGGGGTATTGTGATGTCATTATGGGGTATTGTGATGTCATTATGGGGTATTGTGATGTCATTATGGGGTATTGTGATGTCATTATGGGGTATTGTGATGTCATTATGGGGTATTGTGATGTCATTATGGGGTAGTGAGTATAGATGGCTGAGAAACAATATGGATGTATTCCATTTTGAATCCAGGCTGCAATACAACAGAATGAATACTGTCTGAAGGCACCTACACGGCTACAAACAGTAGTTTACAAATCCTGACTGTGCTGAAGACTTATGAGAGGACTGTAAGTGTTTATACACGGCTGCTGTGTAACAGCAGACACAACAGGAAGCTCTGACATGTCTTTGTGTAGAGATGACCCACTTTAGGTCATAGAGATATACAATGCTGAGGACTGTCGGGTTCTAAGTCCTGACTGTACAGGACGGTCGGTTCTAAGTCCTGACTGTACAGGACTGTCGGTTCTAAGTCCTGACTGTACAGGACTGATGATTGTAGAACTGTTTAGACACAGATATTGATTGTAGAACTGTTTATACACAGATATTGATTGTAGAACTGTTTAGACACAGATATTGATTGTAGAACTGTTTAGACACAGATATTGATTGTAGAACTGTTTAAACACAGATATTGATTGTAGAACTGTTTAAACACAGATATTGATTGTAGAACTGTTTAAACACAGATATTGATTGTAGAACTGTTTAAACACAGATATTGATTGTAGAACTGTTTAAACACAGATATTGATTGTAGAACTGTTTAAACACAGATATTGATTGTAGAACTGTTTAAACACAGATATTGATTGTAGAACTGTTTAAACACAGAGATTGATTGTAGAACTGTTTAAACACAGATATTGATTGTAGAACTGTTTAGACACAGATATTGATTGTAGAACTGTTTAAACACAGATATTGATTGTAGAACTGTTTAGACACAGATATTGATTGTAGAACTGTTTAGACACAGATATTGATTGTAGAACTGTTTAGACACAGATATTGATTGTAGAACTGTTTAGACACAGATATTGATTGTAGAACTGTTTAGACACAGATATTGATTGTAGAACTGTTTAGACACAGATATTGATTGTAGAACTGTTTAGACACAGATATTGATTGTAGAACTGTTTAGACACAGATATTGATTGTAGAACTGTTTAGACACAGATATTGATTGTAGAACTGTTTAGACACAGATATTGATTGTAGAACTGTTTAGACACAGATATTGATTGTAGAACTGTTTAGACACAGATATTGATTGTAGAACTGTTTAGACACAGATATCTAACAGCTCGAACGTCTTGTCTAGTTTCAGATGTTCAGTATGGGAGGCTGGGGTCCAACGTCACGCTGGTGTGTGGAGCAGCACTAGACAGGTATGTTCCACTATGGCAGGCTCTGGGGATGGGGGGGGGGGGGGGGGGGGGTCTGGACAGGTACATTACACTATGACAGGCTCTGGGGGTGGGGGGGGGGGGGTCGTTCCACTATGCAGGGCTCTGGAGGGGTCTAGGGTGGCTAGGTTCACTATGCAGGGCTCTGGAGGGGTCTAGGATGGCTAGGTTCACTATGCAGGGCTCTGGGAGGGGTCTAGGATGGCTAGGTTCACTATGCAGGACTCTGGGAGGGTCTAGGATGGCTAGGTTCACTATGCAGGGCTCTGGGAAGGGTCTAGGATGGCTAGGTTCTCTATGCAGGGCTCTGGGGGGGGTCTGGGATGGCTAGGTTCACTATTTAGGGCTCTGGGAGGTGTCTAGGATGGCTAGGTTCACTATGCAGGGCTCTGGGGGGGTCTAGGATGGCTAGGTTCACTATGCAGGGCTCTGGGAAGGTCTAAGATGGCTAGGTTCACTATGCAGGGCTATGGGGGGGTCTAGGATGGCTAGGTTCACTATGCAGGGCTCTGGGAGGGTCTAGGATGGCTAGGTTCACTATGCAGGGCTCTGGGGGGGGGGTCTAGGATGGCTAGGTTCACTATGCAGGGCTCTGGGAGGGTCTAGGATGGCTAGGTTCACTATGCAGGGCTCTGGGGGGGGTCTAGGATGGCTAGGTTCACTATGCAGGGCTCTGGGGGGGTCTAGGATGGCTAGGTTCACTATGCAGGGCTCTGGGGGGGGTCTGGGATGGCTAGGTACACTATGCAGGGCTCTGGGGGGTCTAGGATGGCTAGGTTCACTATGCAGGGCTCTGGGAGGGTCTAGGATGGCTAGGTTCACTATGCAGGGCTATGGGGGGGTCTAGGATGGCTAGGTTCACTATGCAGGGCTCTGGGAGGGGTCTAGGATGCCTAGGTTCACTATGCAGGGCTCTGGGGGGGTCTAGGATGGCTAGGTTCACTATGCAGGGCTCTGGGGGGGTCTAGGATGGCTAGGTTCTCTATGCAGGGCTCTGGGGGGGTCTAGGATGGCTAGGTTCTCTATGCAGGGCTCTGGGGGGGTCTAGGATGGCTAGGTTCTCTATGCAGGGCTCTGGGGGGGTCTAGGATGGCTAGGTTCACTATGCAGGGCTCTGGGAGGGTCTAGGATGGCTAGGTTCACTATGCAGGGCTATGGGGTGGTCTAGGATGGCTAGGTTCACTATGCAGGGCTCTGGGAGGGTCTAGGATGGCTAGGTTCACTATGCAGGGCTATGGGGGGGTCTAGGATGGCTAGGTTCACTATGCAGGGCTCTGGGAGGGTCTAGGATGCCTAGGTTCACTATGCAGTGCTCCGGGAGGTGTCTAGGATGGCTAGGTTCACTATGCAGGGCTCTGGGAGGTGTCTAGGATGGCTAGGTTCACTATGCAGGGCTCTGGGGGGGTCTAGGATGGCTAGGTTCTCTATGCAGGGCTCTGGGGGGGTCTAGGATGGCTAGGTTCACTATGCAGGGCTCTGGGAGGGTCTAGGATGGCTAGGTTCACTATGCAGGGCTCTGGGGGGGTCTAGGATGGCTAGGTTCACTATGCAGGGCTCTGGGGGGGTCTAGGATGGCTAGGTTCTCTATGCAGGGCTCTGGGAGGGTCTAGGATGGCTAGGTTTACTATGCAGGGCTCTGGGAGGGTCTAGGATGGCTAGGTTCACTATGCAGGGCTCTGGGAGGGTCTAGGATGGCTAGGTTCACTATGCAGGGCTCTGGGGGGGTCTAGGATGGCTAGGTTCACTATGCAGGGCTCTGGGGGGTCTAGGATGGCTAGGTTCACTATGCAGGGCTCCATCTACATTGTCCACAGACGTCATAATGTCTCCGCAGGACATCAGTGAAGTGGCGTCTGAACAGGAGTTCCATGTTACCATGGCATCACCGAGTGACATCAGATGGTCATCTGGTCCTCCTGCAGGCCGACCGCGCTGCCGAGGGAAACTACAGCTGCCATGACGACCGGGGACGACTCATCAGGACAACCAGACTCAGGCTGGGGCGTAAGTCTCCCTTCTCCTCCCTTCATAGACTGAGGCTGTGACCTAAATCTTAACCATTCCTTAGAAAGGATACCCGGGGAGAGCTGCAGTCCCTCACACACTGAGATAAAGCTTGTATATATTGTGCTGTTGATCATGTGATCATAATTTATCCTCTCTTCTTCCTCAGATCCCCCCGGGCTGCTCAATGTTTCCTGTCGTGTGTCCAATCACAGCCTGGTATTGTGTTCATGGGTGGAGTCTGTGAAGACCCTCCTGCCTGCCCAGTACCACACCTCTTACAGGTGAGCCTCCCGTCCTCTCCTCTCCTACCAGCATGGTGCTGTAGGTACACAGATATAATGGTGTTGATAGTGAAGGACCTCTCCCTCTCTCTCCCTCTCCAGGGGTAATAAGAGCCAGGTGAGGATGTGTGTGGTGTCGTCACCACCACAGCAGCAGTGCACCATCACAGACCCTACCATGTGGCAACACTACCATAACATCAACATCACAGAGACCAACCCTCTGGGGTCACAGACCACCATCTTGATGGTCAAGTTCCATGAGCTCTGTAGGTCACTACCTCATCTGGACACTGTGTGTTTGTCTGTGTCTGTCTGTCTGTAGCTGTCTGTCTTTACCTGTCTGCACATGTATGTCTTTACCTGTCTGTCTGTACCCGTCTGTCTTTACCTGTCTGTCTGTACCTGTCTGCACCTATCTGTCTTTACCTGTCTGTACCTGTCTGTCTGCACCTATCTGTCTTTACCCGTCTGTCAATACCTATATGTACCTTTCTGTCTTTCCCTGGCTGTCTGCTTGTCTGTCTGTCTTTACATGTCTGTCTGTACCTGTCTGTCTGTACCTGTCTGTCTGTACCTGTCTGTCTGTACCTGTCTTTACCTATCTGTACCTACCCAGTGTTGGTTGCATGGTTCCTCACCCCCCCCCCCCCCCCTCTGTGTGTGTCTACAGTGCAGCCAGACCCCCCGGAGGCAGTAACAGCAGTGGGGATGGTAGGATATCCCATGAGGCTCCAGGTGTACTGGACGTACCCTGCTTCCTGGCTCCACGACGCTGTGCCCTTCCCCCTCCTCTTCCAGCTCCGCTACCGTCCTGTAGGATCCAGCATCTGGTCTACCGTTAGTTCCTCTATTCATCATACTACCTCTCCCTCCCCCTCCCCCTCCATCTCTATCTCACCCCCTTCCCCCTCTGCTTCCGGCTCCGCTACCGTCCTGTAGGATCCAGCATCTGGTCTACCGTTAGTTCCTCTATTCATCATACTACCTCTCCCTCCCCCTCCCCCTCCATCTCTATCTCACCCCCTTCCCCCTCTGCTTCCGGCTCCGCTACCTTCCTGTAGGATCCAGCATCTGTTCTACCGTTAGTTCCTCTATTCATCATACTACCTCCCCCTCCATCTCTATCTCACCCCCTTCCCCCTCCGCTTCCGGCTCCGCTACCCTCCTGTAGGATCCAGCATCTGTTCTACCGTTAGTTCCTCTATTCATCATACTACCTCGCCCTCCCCCTCCCCCTCCATCTCTATCTCACCCCCTTCCCCCTCCGCTACCGTCCTGTAGGATCCAGCATCTGGTCTACCGTTAGTTCCCCTATTCATCATACTACCTCTCCCTCCCCCTCCATCTCTATCTCACCCCCTCCCCTTATATCCCTCTCTGCTCTCTCCACTCCTTCTCTTCCCTCTCCAGGTGGAGTCTAAGACCAGCCCCCTGTTGATAACTGATGCCCTAGCAGGCCACGCCCACCAGCTGCAGGTGAGAGCCCAGGATGAGATCAACCCAGACAGCCAGTGGAGTGACTGGAGCCCCCTGCTGCAGGCTGGTCCATGGAGCGGTGAGAATACACTGTGTCCCAAATGGCACCCTATTCCCCATATATAGTGCACTACTTTAGATCAGGACCTTCCCAGCAAACCTGGAACATTCCCAGAACATTAGCTAAGATTCCCATTAAGTGCTAGTTAGGGTTTTATCTAACATTAGAAGGATAACATCCCAAAAACATTAAAATAATGTTTTTGATCACATATACTGTATATATAGAAAAAAAAAATCCTTGTAATGTTTTCCTAATGTTCACCAGAATGTGAGCAAACCTAAATAGTCTCTATGAAAGTTCCCAGAACATTCGTTAGGTTGCAGACAAAGTTCTTACAACATAAAAACTGTCCAGTCATGCTGACGATGATACAATGTTTATATAAAACATTCACCTAATGTTGCAAGAACGTTCTCAGAACACATTCAGTCTGTTCTTATTAGGTTCTCAGAATGTTTCAATAAGTTGTGGGAACATTGTGGGGATATTCTTTATGCACATTCTTTACTATTCACACGAAAATCTGTCACCAATTGGATGGAAACCTAGTTAGCGATCATATTTTTTTTACGATAGTCATACCTGGAGACATTTGTAATTTAACAAAGGGTCCACCACATTTTCTCCTATTTTTCTGCCTGTTCAGTCCAGGGTACATTGCGTACTGCTACCCAGTGGCTCCACCCTTGCCAGGCCTGGCTATCCAAATGACTTTGGCTGTGTCCCAATCCAAAGGCCTAGCTGATTGCTGCCTAGCTGGCAGTATCACTTGATAGCGCATTCCACCAAGCACGAGACGTTTGTTTACATTGTAGAGGAACTAGTGATAGCAATTCAGTGAACAACTATCCCAACATGGAAATATCACCAATAACAAGTAAACAAGTAATAGAATCCATCTCCTTATTACCTGTTAATGAATGAATCCTCTCACGTATTGCTTGGTCTGCTGCTCCATCGTTGTGGACATGACACTGATATGTAGACTATGTGTGACATTTGAAATGTATGTAGATCAGTCCTTGACCAGTAATGTTCTGTACTATGTATTATGTCATGTTTCATGTTTCATGACCCCAGGTAGAGTAGTTGATGCTTTTGCAGCCGGCTAATGAGGATCCTAGTAAATACCAAATACCAAAACGTCAGGTAAACTTGATACAGGCTACCATCGTTTAGGATAGCTAAGCTATTTTACTGTTTAGTAATGATTAATAGGCAGAATAGTTTGTGAAACTAATATTGCATCAGGCTGCTAATGTTGTTTCTTCTTCTGGTGTTTCACTGCGAAGCTAATACTGACGTCATCTGAGCGCAACGTTTGTTTGTTGTTGAACACTGTTGAAACTCCGAAAGCTGAACGAGAGACCTCGGTTTATTATTTTTGTAAAGCTGACAGTGTTTTTATCTACTTGTATTTTATTTTGGATCCTGCGCCTCTGTTGGGCTAAATTACCGTGAATGCTGCTGTTTGTCCCGGGATCCTGCGACTCTGTTGGGCTAAATTACCGTGAATGCTGCTGTTTGTCCCGGGATCCTGCGACTCTGTTGGGCTAAATTACCGTGAATGCTGCTGTTTGTCCCGGGATCCTGCCAGATTCCACATAGGAGGAGAGACATGGAAGCACAGCTAGCCTAGCTGGCTCGGCGGCCTCAAATGGAGGTCGCTACTGAATGTTTCCAGCGCTGCAGGAACTGTGTTTAATTTGCTTTGTTCCGGGACAATGTGGACCGCGCTGACTTTCAATGTAGCAACTGCTTGCTTGCGGAGGACTACAGGGACGAAGGGGCTCCTCTTAGCAAGCAGGTAGCTCACCTACAGCAGCTACTGGGGAATCCACGCCTGCATACGTTTTGTTTTTCTTCCACCCCAGTAGTCGGACGTCGCTCTGGTCTGGTGGAAGTTTCACCGCCGTGTCGGCTCTCCACATCCTGCCGGTGCTCCCCACATCCTGCCGGTGTTCTCCACATCCTGCCGGTGCTCCCCACATCCTGCCGGTGCTCAACAGGGTTCCATCCCCGAAGGGGTCTCCCCCTTCCCTGGAGAACGGAGCTGATCTCGACCCAACCAGCCAGCTATGGAGATGTGTCACGTGGAAGTCGTAGAAGACGAAGAAAGCGTCCTCTGGCAACGGGGGTCTCCTTGGAGATGTTGAGTCTGACATAGACCAGAAACGGCTTTGCCGCCCTGGATCCAGAGGTTCCGGCGCCTTCTTACTTGGAGGCTTACCATTCAAGATCGGATCCGGAGGTACCTGCGTCTTCGTTCTCGGCGGCTCTGT
Organism: Salvelinus alpinus; assembly: GCF_045679555.1. Lineage (NCBI taxonomy): Eukaryota > Metazoa > Chordata > Actinopteri > Salmoniformes > Salmonidae > Salvelinus > Salvelinus alpinus. Next base: position 118,666,431 of record NC_092086.1, on the reverse strand, counting down.
CTCCCTCTCCTGTGGCTTCTACCTCGGGTTCAGATCCTCAGAGCTCACAGCCTCACCAGACCGTGAGGCTGCCTGAGAGACCGGCCCATTCAACATCACCAGCTGTCATCATAGGCAGCTCTATGGTGAGAAACATCTCGGTCCCCAAGGCGAAAACCCTGTGCTACCCAGGAGCACGAGTACAGGACATCACAAGGCTGCTTCCTACTGTGCTACCCAGGAGCACGAGTACAGGACATCACAAGGCTGCTTCCTACTGTGCTACCCAGGAGCACGAGTACAGGACATAACAAGACTGCTTCCTACTGTTCTACCCAGGAGCACGAGTACAGGACATCACAAGGCTGCTTCCTACTGTTCTACCAAGGAGCACGAGTACAGGACATCACAAGGCTGCTTCCTACTGTGCTACCCAGGAGCACGAGTACAGGACATAACAAGACTGCTTCCTACTGTTCTACCCAGGAGCACGAGTACAGGACATCACAAGGCTGCTTCCTACTGTTCTACCAAGGAGCACGAGTACAGGACATCACAAGGCTGCTTCCTACTGTGCTACCCAGGAGCACGAGTACAGGACATAACAAGACTGCTTCCTACTGTTCTACCCAGGAGCACGAGTACAGGACATCACAAGGCTGCTTCCTACTGTGCTACCCAGGAGCACGAGTACAGGACATAACAAGACTGCTTCCTACTGTTCTACCCAGGAGCACGAGTACAGGACATCACAAGGCTGCTTCCTACTGTTCTACCAAGGAGCACGAGTACAGGACATCACAAGGCTGCTTCCTACTGTTCTACCCAGGAGCACGAGTACAGTACATAACAAGACTGCTTCCTACTGTTCTACCCAGGAGCACGAGTACAGGACATCACAAGGCTGCTTCCTACTGTTCTACCCAGGAGCACGAATACAGGACATCACAAGGCTGCTTCCTACTGTTCTACCCAGGAGCACGAGTACAGGACATCACAAGGCTGCTTCCTACTGTTCTACCCAGGAGCACGAGTACAGGACATCACAAGGCTGCTCCCGACTGTTCTACCCAGGAGCACGAGTACAGGACATCACAAGGCTGCTTCCTACTGTTCTACCCAGGAGCACGAGTACAGGACATCACAAGACTGCTTCCTACTGTTCTACCCAGGAGCACGAGTACAGGACATCACAAGGCTGCTTCCTACTGTTCTACCCAGGAGCATGAGTACAGGACATCACAAGGCTGCTTCCTACTGTTCTACCCAGGAGCACGAGTACAGGACATCACAAGGCTGCTTCCTACTGTTCTACCCAGGAGCACGAGTACAGGACATCACAAGGCTGCTTCCTACTGTTCTACCCAGGAGCACGAGGACAGGACATCACAAGGCTGCTTCCTACTGTTCTACCCAGGAGCAGGAGTACAGGACATCACAAGGCTGCTTCCTACTGTTCTACCCAGGAGCACAAGTACAGGACATCACAAGGCTGCTTCCTACTGTTCTACCCAGGAGCACGAGTACAGGACATCACAAGGCTGCGTCCTACTGTTCTACCCAGGAGCACGAGTACAGGACATCACAAGACTGCTTCCTACTGTTCTACCCAGGAGCACGAGTACAGGACATCACAAGGCTGCTTCCTACTGTTCTACCCAGGAGCAGGAGTACAGGACATCACAAGGCTGCTTCCTACTGTTCTACCCAGGAGCACGAGTACAGGACATCACAAGGCTGCTTCCTACTGTTCTACCCAGGAGCACGAGTACAGGACATCACAAGGCTGCTTCCTACTGTTCTACCCAGGAGCACGAGTACAGGACATAACAAGACTGCTTCCTACTGTTCTACCCAGGAGCACGAGTACAGGACATCACAAGGCTGCTTCCTACTGTTCTACCCAGGAGCACGAGTACAGGACATCACAAGGCTGCTTCCTACTGTTCTACCCAGGAGCACAAGTACAGGACATAACAAGACTGCTTCCTACTGTTCTACCCAGGAGCACGAGTACAGGACATCACAAGGCTGCTTCCTACTGTTCTACCCAGGAGCACGAATACAGGACATCACAAGGCTGCTTCCTACTGTTCTACCCAGGAGCACGAGTACAGGACATCACAAGGCTGCTTCCTACTGTTCTACCCAGGAGCACGAGTACAGGACATCACAAGGCTACTCCCGACTGTTCTACCTAGGAGCACGAGTACAGGACATCACAAGGCTGCTTCCTACTGTTCTACCCAGGAGCATGAGTACAGGACATCACAAGGCTGCTTCCTACTGTTCTACCCAGGAGCACGAGTACAGGACATCACAAGGCTGCTTCCTACTGTTCTACCCAGGAGCACGAGTACAGGACATCACAAGGCTGCTTCCTACTGTTCTACCCAGGAGCACGAGTACAGGACATCACAAGGCTGCTTCCTACTGTTCTACCCAGGAGCACGAGTACAGGACATCACAAGGCTGCTTCCTACTGTTCTACCCAGGAGCACGAGTACAGGACATCACAAGGCTGCTTCCTACTGTTCTACCACAGATGTCGGGAGCTGACACTGTCGTAGTCCATATGGGGTTAAACGACAGCAGGAGAGCTCGCTCGGAACATCTTAAAATGAATTTTAAAGAACTGATTTTAGCATTGAAAGACTCCAAAAAACAGACTTTCAGGTCCAGTTCCATCGTTGGGTGTGAACGATTCAGCAGACAGCTGGCATTACACATCTGGCTGAAAGACTACTGTAGCTCTGCTGGAGTCACTTTTATTGATAACTTTGACACCTTCTGGAAACAGAAGATACTCTACAGGAATGACTGAGTCCATGCAAATCATATTGGCTCCTGGATTCTGTCCACACATTTCAAGGCTGAGTTGAAACAATGACTTATCAATGACCCAAGACCAGCTCAGTTAATCCAGAGCATCAACATGTGTGGGTTCGATTACAGGCTCAAAATGGCCAGAAACAAATAACTTTCTTCTGAAACTCATCAGTCTATTCTTGTAATGAAGGCTATTCCATGCGAGAAATGCAAGAGGTTTATAGAGAGACTGATGTATATAGAGACTGATGTATAGAGAGACTGATGTATATAGAGACTGATGTATAGAGAGACTGATGTATATAGAGACTGATGTATATAGAGAGACTGATGTATAGAGAGACTGATGTATATAGAGACTGATGTATATAGACACTGATGTATATAGAGAGACTGATGTATATAGAGACTGAAGTATATAGAGAGACTGATGTATATAGACTGATGTATAGAGAGAGACTGATGTATATAGACTGATGTATAGAGAGAGACTGATGTATATAGACTGATGTATAGAGAGAGACTGATGTATATAGAGAAACTGAAGATCTCGTACAATGCTGTGTACTACTCCCTTCACAGAACAGCGCAAACTGGCTCTAACCAGAATAGAAAGAGGAGTGGGAGGCTCCGGTGCACAACTGAGCAAGAGGACAAGTACATTAGTGTCTAGTTTGAGAAACAGACGCCTCACAAGTCCTCAACTGGCAGCTCCATTAAATAGTACCTGCAAAACACCAGTCTCAACGTCAACAGTGAAGAGACGACTCTGGGATGCTGGCCTTCTAGGCAGAGTTCCCTTGTCCAGTGTCTGTGTTCTTTTGCCCATCTTAATATCTTCTTTTTATTGGCCAGTCTGAGATATGGCTTTTTCTTTGCAACTCTGCCTAGAAGGCCAGCATCCCGGAGTCGCCTCTTCACTGTTGACGTTGAGACTGGTGTTTTGCGGGTACTATTTAATGAAGCTGCCAATAAATGTTTTAGGAATATCTAAAGAACGTAAAACATGTGTTCTGGGAACGTTCTTGTAACATCAGGTGAATGTTTTTTGCACCCTAAAATAAAGATTGTATAATCATCCACACAACAGGACAGTTCATATTTTGTGATGTTCCCACCAGACTGTTCCCACCAAACTGTCCCCACAATGTTCCCACCAGACTGTCCCCACAATGTTCCCACCAGACTGTTCCCACAATGTTCACACCAGACTGTTCCCACCAGACTGTCCCCACAATGTTCCCACCAGACTGTTCCCACAATGTTCCCACCAGACTGTTCCCACCAGACTGTCCCCACAATGTTCCCACCAGACTGTTCCCACCAGACTGTCCCCACAATGTTCCCACCAGACTGTTCCCACCAGACTGTCCCCACAATGTTCCCACCAGACTGTTCCCACAATGTTCCCACCAGACTGTTCCCACAATGTTCCCACCAGACTGTTCCCACCAGACTGTCCCCACAATGTTCCCACCAGACTGTCCCCACAATGTTCACACCAGACTGTTCCCACCAGACTGTCCCCACAATGTTCCCACCAGACTGTTCCCACAATGTTCCCACCAGACTGTTCCCACAATGTTCCCACCAGACTGTTCCCACCAGACTGTCCCCACAATGTTCCCACCAGACTGTTCCCACAATGTTCCCACCAGACTGTCCCCACAATGTTCCCACCAGACTGTTCCCACAATGTTCCCACCAGACTGTTCCCACAATGTTCCCACCAGACTGTTCCCACAATGTTCCCAACAGACTGTTCCCACAATGTTCCCACCAGAATATCCCCACAATGTTCCCACAACTTAATGAAACATTCTGAGAACCTAATAAGAACAGACTAAATGTGTTCTGAGAACGTTCTTGCAACATTAGGTGAATGTTTTATATAAACATTCTATTATCAGTTTTTTGTGTTATGAGAACATTGTCTGCAACCTAACGAATGTTCTGGGAACTATCACAGAAGCAGTGTTGGTTTGCTGGGCTGCATGGAGATGTGTTTTTAGACATTGTGAACTGTCTACAACTGGACCTTTATTAAACCCAGCACAGTGTTTGAGTAGACTCTACTTTCTCACTACAGTTACTTGGTCTGAGGTGTTGTTAACAGGTCATTGTAAATCCTACAGGTAGTACTGCCGAGCCTACTGAAGAAACGTTCCCTGTCGACTACAACGACACGGACGCAGACCCCTCTACAGCCAACACCAAGTCAGAGAGTAAGTACGCCCTATCTGAGCCAGAACGTCCCGTAGAGCAGGAGTCTCTCTCTCGTTGCTGTAGCAGGACACTAGTCTATCTCCTGTTGTCTTGTCTGAGCCAGGGCAGGTTGATGTTCAGTACAGCCCCTGGACAGGACACTAGTCAGATAGCCTGGTTCTGAACCAGGGCAGCGTGATGCATGTCGTTGCTCCTCTTTCTACCTGCTGGATTCTCTTTCTGTTTTCCATGGCAGAGAGTGCTGAGTTGGCAGAGCGGGGAAGAATGAAAGAGGGAGGGAGGGAGAGCGAAGGAGAGAGAGAGAGAGGGAGAGAGAGTGAAGGAGAGAGAGCGAAGGAGAGAGAGAGGGAGAGAGAGCGCGAAGGAGAGAGAGAGGGAGAGAGAGCGAAGGAGAGAGAGCGAAGGAGAGAGAGAGAGGGAGAGAGAGAGAGAGAGAGCGAAGGAGAGAGAGAGGGAGAGAGAGCGCGAAGGAGAGAGAGAGGGAGAGAGAGCGCGAAGGAGAGAGAGAGGGAGAGAGAGCGAAGGAGAGAGAGAGCGAAGGAGAGAGAGAGCACGAAGGAGAGAGAAGGGAGAGAGAGCGAAGGAGAGAGAGAGCGCGAAGGAGAGAGAAGGAGAGAGAGAGAGAGCGAAGGAGAGAGAGAGGGAGAGAGAGCGCGAAGGAGAGAGAGAGGGAGAGAGAGCGAAGGAGAGAGAGCGAAGGAGAGAGAAGGAGAGAGAGAGAGGGAGAGAGAGGGAGAGAGAGAGCGAAGGAGGGAGAGAGGGCGCGAAGGAGAGAGAGAGGGAGAGAGAGCGAAGGAGAGAGAGAGCGCGAAGGAGAGAGAAGGAGAGAGAGAGAGAAGGAGAGAGAGAGAGAGAAGGAGAGAGAGAGCGAAGGAGAGAGAGAGCGAAGGAGAGAGAGAGAGCAAAGGAGAGAGAGCAAAGGAGGGAGAGAGAGATGGTGCGCGAAGGAGAGCGAAGGAGAGAGAGAGCGAAGGAGAGAGAGAGCTTTGATTAAATGTTTAGTATCAGATCTCTGCTGTCCTGCCAGATGTTTTTTTATCTGCTGTTGCCAGATGTCCTCCATCTTGTGGAAATACAGTTATTTTATTTCAGCACTCAAACATTGTACAGAACAATACACAACTATGAAAATAAAAGGTTCAACTTCCACAGTCCACATATGGGTGTCTGTGTGTAGCCCTCAGTATATTCATGTTTGTGTGAACACTTTATTTGACTGGCATTACATGTGTTTCCCTCCAGAGGGAAGTTAAATCTGAATGAAGAGACACATCATTCTCTCTCTATACATCAGTCTCTCTATACATCAGTCTCTCTATACATCAGTCTCTCTATACATCAGTCTCTCTATATACATCAGTCTCTCTATATACATCAGTCTCTATATACATCAGTGTCTATATACATCAGTGTCTATATACATCAGTCTCTCTATATACATCAGTCTCTCTATATACATCAGTGTCTATATACATCAGTGTCTATATACATCAGTCTCTCTATACATCAGTCTCTATATACATCAGTCTCTATATACATCAGTCTCTCTATACATCAGTCTCTCTAAACATCAGTCTATATATACATCAGTCTCTATATACATCAGTCTCTATATACAGTACCAGTCAAAAGTTTGGACACACCTACTCATTCAAGGGTTTTTCTTTATTTTTAATATGTTCTACATTGTAGAATAATGGTGAAGACATCAGAACTATGAAAGAACACATATGGAATCATGTAGTAACCATAAAAAGTGTTAAACAAATAAAAATATATTTTAAATTTGAGATTCTTCAAAGTAGCCACCCTTTGCCTTGATGACAGCTTTGCAAACTCTTGGCATTCTCTCAACCAGCTTCACCTGGAATGCTTTTCCAAAACCTTTGAATGAGTAGGTGTGTCCAAACGTTTGTCTGGTACTGTACCTCAGTTGTTATTTTTCTACCACAAATCCTAACAGATCTAACTCTTCTCTAACTGTTCTAATAATCATTTGTAATGATAATACATTTCATTTGTAAAGCTTCACACCGAAAGGCGCTTAAGAAAATAATATACTAATAATAATAAAAACAAATCCAAAACACAGAACATTGTACGCCGTGTCGTCTGATCCAGTGGACAGGAGAAGAGAATGTATTCTAGAACTGTTTTCTCTCTTCTGTCTACTCTAGGCTCAGCGGAAGATGGTGGCAGTCTGTTGATTCTACTGGCCCTGTTCGCTGGCATCATCCTGGTCCTGGTCTCCTCTCTATCAGTCCTCATGTGGTGAGATAATATACCATTTACCTGGTGTCCTCTCTATCGGTCCTCATGTGGTGAGATAATATACTATTTGTCTGGTGTCCTCATGTGGTGAGATAATATACCATTTATCTGGTGTCCTCTCTATCGGTCCTCATGTGGTGAGATAATATACAATTTATCTGGTCCTGGTGTCCTCTCTATCAGTCCTCATGTGGTGAGATAATATACCATTTATCTGGTGTCCACTCTATCGGTCCTCATGTGGTGAGATAATATACCATTTATCTGGTGTCCTCTCTATCAGTCCTCATGTGGTGAGATAATATACAATTTATCTGGTGTCCTCTCTATCGGTCCTCATGTGGTGAGATAATATACCATTTATCTGGTGTCCTCTCTATCGGTCCTCATGTGGTGAGATAATATACCATTTATCTGGTGTCCTCTCTATCAGTCCTCATGTGGTGAGATAATATACCAATTATCTGGTGTCCTCTCTATCGGTCCTCATGTGGTGAGATAATATACCATTTATCTGGCCCTGGTGCCCTCTCTATCGGTCATCATGTGGTGAGATAATATACCATTTATCTGGTGTCCTCTCTATCGGTCCTCATGTGGTGAGATAATATACCATTTATCTGGTGTCCTCTCTATCAGTCCTCATGTGGTGAGATAATATACCATTTATCTGGTGTCCTCTCTATCGGTCCTCATGTGGTGAGATAATATACCATTTATCTGGTGTCCTCTCTATCGGTCCTCATGTGGTGAGATGATAATATACCATTTATCTGGTGTCCTCTCTATCGGTCCTCATGTGGTGAGATAATATACCATTTATCTGGTGTCCTCTCTATCGGTCCTCATGTGGTGAGATAATATACCATTTATCTGGTGTCCTCTCTATCGGTCCTCATGTGGTGAGATGATAATATACCATTTATCTGGTCCTGGTGTCCTCTATCTCATATAATAAGATCCTTATACCTGTTATCCTAGGCTAAATCAGACACACTGTAATACACAGTTTCTATAGCAAAGTGAATTTAAACATGTCAATATTAATCTTATTTTGTTTTCAATATAGGGTGAGGCAACGGAGGCGGGACAATGTGACAAAACAGGAACTGACCTCAATGGTGAAGATGAAGTCCATGCCAATCTAAAGTGAGCGAGCCTTGACCTCTAACCTCTAACCCTTATCACTGACCTATAACCCGTATCACTGACCTCTAACCTGTAACCCTTATCACTGACCTATAAACCTTATCACTGACCTCTAACCCTTATCACTGACCTCTAACCCTTATCACTGACCTCTAACCCTTATCACTGACCTCTAACCCGTATCACTGACCTCTAACCTCTAACCCTTGTCACTGACCTATAACCCTTATCACTGACCTCTAACCTATAACCCTTATCACTGACCTCTAACCTATAACCCGTATCACTGACCTCTAACCCTTATCACTGACCTCTAACCAATAACCCTTATCACTGACCTCTAACCTATAACCCTTATCACTGACCTCTAACCCTTATCACTGACCTCTAACCCTTATCACTGACCTCTAACCCTTATCACTGACCTCTAACCTCTAACCCTTATCACTGACCTCTAACCCTTATCACTGACCTCTAACCTCTAACCCTTATCACTGACCTCTAACCCTTATCACTGACCTCTAACCAATAACCCTTATCACTGACCTCTAACCCTTATCACTGACCTCTAACCCTTATCACTGACCTCTAACCCGTATCACTGACCTCTAACCCTTATCACTGACCTATAACCCTTATCACTGATCTCTAACCCTTATCACTGACCTCTAACCAATAACCCTTATCACTGACCTCTAACCCTTATCACTGACCTCTAACCCTTATCACTGACCTCTAACCCTTATCACTGACCTATAACCCATAACCCTTATCACTGACCTCTAACCTATAACCCTTATCACTGACCTCTAACCCTTATCACTGACCTCTAACCCGTATCACTGACCTCTAACCCTTATCACTGACCTCTAACCCTTATCACTGACCTATAACCTATAACCCTTATCACTGACCTCTAACCTATAACCCGTATCACTGACCTCTAACCCTTATCACTGACCTCTAACCCGTATCACTGACCTCTAACCAATAACCCTTATCACTGACCTCTAACCTATAACCCTTATCACTGACCTCTAACCCTTATCACTGACCTCTAACCCTTATCACTGACCTCTAACCAATAACCCTTACCACTGACCTCTAACCCTTATCACTGACCTCTAACCCTTATCACTGACCTCTAACCCTTATCACTGACCTCTAACCTCTAACCCTTATCACTGACCTCTAACCTATAACCCTTATCACTGACCTCTAACCCTTATCACTGACCTCTAACCAATAACCCTTATCACTGACCTCTAACCCTTATCACTGACCTCTAACCCTTATCACTGACCTCTAACCTATAACCCTTATCACTGACCTCTAACCCTTATCACTGACCTCTAACCAATAACCCTTATCACTGACATCTAACCCTTATCACTGACCTCTAACCCTTATCACTGACCTCTAACCCTTATCACTGACCTCTAACCCTTATCACTGACCTCTAACCAATAACCCTTATCACTGACCTCTAACCCGTATCACTGACCTCTAACCTCTAACCCTTATCACTGACCTCTAACCCGTATCACTGACCTCTAACCCTTATCACTGACCTTTTAACCTGTAACCCTTATCACTGACCTCTAACCCGTATCACTGACCTCTAACCTATAACCCTTATCACTGACCTCTAACCCTTATCACTGACCTCTAACCTATAACCCTTATCACTGACCTCTAACCCTTATCACTGACCTCTAACCTATAACCCTTATCACTGACCTTTTAACCTCTAACCCTTATCACTGACCTCTAACCCTTATCACTGACCTCTAACCCTTATCACTGACCTCTAACCTATAACCCTTATCACTGACCTCTAACCCTTATCACTGACCTCTAACCTATAACCCTTATCACTGACCTCTAACCCTTATCACTGACCTCTAACCTATAACCCTTATCACTGACCTATAACCCTTATCACTGACCTTTTAACCTCTAACCCTTATCACTGACCTCTAACCCTTATCACTGACCTCTAAACCTTATCACTGACCTCTAACCTATAACCCTTATCACTAACATTTTAACCTGTAACCCTTATCACTAACCTCTAACCCTTATCACTGACCTCTAACCTATAACCCTTATCACTGACCTCTAACCCTTATCACTGACCTCTAACCTATAACCCTTATCACTGACCTCTAACCCTTATCACTGACCTCTAACCTATAACCCTTATCACTGACCTTTTAACCTGTAACCCTTATCACTAACCTCTAACCCTTATCACTGACCTCTAACCTATAACCCTTATCACTGACCTCTAACCCTTATCACTGACCTCTAACCTATAACCCTTATCACTGACCTTTTAACCTCTAACCCTTATCACTGACCTCTAACCCTTATCACTGACCTCTAACCCTTATCACTGACCTCTAACCTATAACCCTTATCACTGACCTCTAACCCTTATCACTGACCTCTAACCTATAACCCTTATCACTGACCTTTTAACCTCTAACCCTTATCACTGACCTCTAACCCTTATCACTGACCTCTAACCCTTATCACTGACCTCTAACCTATAACCCTTATCACTAACATTTTAACCTGTAACCCTTATCACTAACCTCTAACCCTTATCACTGACCTCTAACCTATAACCCTTATCACTGACCTCTAACCCTTATCACTGACCTCTAACCTATAACCCTTATCACTGACCTCTAACCCTTATCACTGACCTCTAACCTATAACCCTTATCACTGACCTTTTAACCTCTAACCCTTATCACTAACCTCTAACCCTTATCACTGACCTCTAACCTATAACCCTTATCACTGACCTCTAACCCTTATCACTGACCTCTAACCTATAACCCTTATCACTGACCTTTTAACCTCTAACCCTTATCACTGACCTCTAACCCTTATCACTGACCTCTAACCCTTATCACTGACCTCTAACCCTTATCACTGACCTCTAACCCTTATCACTGGTGTGGTGTGGACATTATCCCAGAAACCCTAGACCCACTCCAATTTGCAAACCGCCCCAACAGATCCACAGATGACACAATCTCTATTGCACTCCACGCTGCCCTTTTCCACCTGGACAAAAATAACACCTATGTGAGAATGCTATTCATTGACTACAGCTCAGCGTTCAACACCATAGTGCCCTCATAGCTCATCACTAAGCTAAGGACCCTGGGACTAAACACCTCCCTCTGCAACTGGATCCTGGACTTCCTGATGGGCCGCCCCCAGGTGGTGAGGGTAGGCAACAACACATCTGCCACACTGACCTTCAACACGGGGGCCCCTCAGGAGTGCGTGTTTAGTCCCCTCCTGTTCACCCACGACTGTGTAGCCGCACACCGACTCCAACACCGTCATTACGTTTGCTGACGACGTGGCGGTTGTAGGCCGGATCACAGACGACAATGAGACAGCCTATAGGGAGGAGGTCAGAGACCTGGCAGTGTCAGCAAGACAACGGAGCTGATCGTGGACTATAGGAAACGGAGGGCCGAGCACGCCCCCATTCACATCGACGGGGCTGTAGTGGAGTTGAGAGCTTCAAGTCCACATCACTAAGGATCTATCATGGTCCAAACACACCAACACAGTCATGAAGAAGTCACAACAACAACTCTTCCTCCTCAGGAGGCTGAAAAGATTTGGCGTGGGCCCTCAGATCCTCAAAAAGTTATACAGCTGCACCATCGAGAGCATCTTGACTGGCAACATCACTGGGGCCAAGCTCCCTGCCATCCAGGTCCTCTATTCCAGGCGGTGTCAGAGGAAGGCACTAAAAATGATCAAAGACTCCAGCCCCCCAAATCATAAACGGTTCTCTCTGCTACAGCACAGCAAGCGGTACCGATGCACCAAGTCTGGAACCAACAGGACCCTGAACAGCTTCTACCCCCAAGCCATAACACTGATAAATAGTTAGTTAAATAGTTAACCAAATAACTACCTGGACTATCAATACCTCAATTACCTCGTACCCCTGCACATTGACTCGGTACTGGTACTCCGTGTATATAGATGAGGGAAAAGGAGAGTCGGTAAGATAGAAGAGAAGAAAGGAGAGAAAAGAGAGGAGAGAAGGGAAGAGAGAAGGGAAGAGAGGAGAGGAGAGAAATGGGAAGCGGAGGAAAGGAGAGGAGAGAAGGGAAGAGGAGGGGAGGAGAGGAGAGAAGGGAAGAGGAGGGGAGGGGAGGAGAGAGAAGGGAAGAGGAGAGAAGTGGGAAGAGGAGGAAAGGAGAGGAGAGAAGGGAAGAGGAGGAAAGGAGAGGAGAGAAGGGAAGAGGAGGGGAGGGGAGGAGAGAGAAGGGAAGAGGAGAGAAGAGAAGAGGAGGAGAGAAGGGAAGTGGAGGAGAGAAGGGAAGAGGAGGAGGAGAGAAGAGAAGAGGAGGAGAGAAGGGAAGTGGAGGAGAGAAGGGAAGAGAAGGAGAGAGAAGGGAAGAGAGGAGAGAAGGGAAGAGAGGAGAGAAGGTAAGTGGAGGAGAGAAGAGGAGGAGGAGAGAAGGGAAGAGAAGGAGAGAGAAGAGAAGAGAAGGAGAGAGAAGGGAAGAGGAGGAGAGAAGGGAAGAGAGGAACAACACATAAATACATGTAATAATGCCTTTCTCTGACAGACAGGCCCTGCATAATGACAGAGGTCGGGTGATGAATATAGAGAAGACAGACAGACAGAGAGACATATATTATAGTTAGGGTTGTAGTAAAAAACGTTTCCTCTTCCCTTATTGTTACTCATTGGGTATTTATTATTACTTGTTTAACTTTTCTATTATTTCTCTAGTTTATTTCTCTCTGTGTTGTTGGAGAGGGCCCTAAGTAAACATTTCACTGTTAGTCTATACCTGTTGTTCACCAAGCATGTGACAAAGAAGATGTGATTTGACTAACCCCAACTCTCATCCACCCACAATACTGCTGAACCCTTCTGTGATCTCTATGAGTTGGTGTGAAGATGGCTTTTGTAGCCTCGTATTGTAGCCTCGTATAGTAGCCTCGTATTGTAGCCTCGTATTGTAGCCTCGTATTGTAGCCTCGTATAGTAGCCTCGTATTGTAGCCTCGTATTGTAGCCTCGTATTGTAGCCTCGTATTGTAGCCTCGTATTGTAGCCTCGTATTGTAGCCTCGTATTGTAGCCTCGTATTGTAGCCTCGTATTGTAGCCTCGTATTGTAGCCTCGTATTGTAACCTCGTATAGTAGCCTCGTATTGTAGCGTTGTATGAAAAAGAACAGTACCTTGCCTTAAATGGTGTAAACATATATCCATTAGCAGGGTCTGTCTGTCTGTCTGTCTGTCTGTCTGTCTTCTCTATATCCATCAGCCAGCCCTGTCATTATGCAGGGCCTGTCTGTCTGTCCGCTTCCTTCCCCCTTCTCTCCTATCCTCATCCCTTCTCTTATCTAACTTCCTCTCCTCCTCCCTCCTCTTCTCAGCCTAGGTTGGCCCCTCCTCTCAGCCCTTATAGGGCCCCTTGTCTCCACCAGGCCACACCCCCAACAGATGGGTGCAGCATCCACAAAACACTACCCACAATCCACCATGCTACCCGCAAGCCATCTGGAGCGTGTGCCGGGCCTGATCGCTGCCTGCCAACGAACAGACATGTTGAAACGAATGACTGACTCCTCCCACTGGAGTTTAACATCATCTGATTGGCTATGAGGCTCAACGCTACGTACTGTACAGTATGGAGCACCAACTAACAACAACCCCTGAACTTCACTGACTGAACAAGGTATAGGTTCTGGTCTCTACCTTTCACATAGTATTCCTTTCTGTGTACCTGATCATATTATGGTCCTTCATTCATTTCAAATGCAAGAAGTATCACAGGGCATTATTGTAGAGACCGATTGGCATTATAAACAGTTGTAGAGTGTTCATGAAGAGGGTATAGATAGATTGGCATTCTGCAGAATAGAAACTGCAATTCAGAGGAGAAGGAACTCCCTGCAAAACACGGCTGCTGCTATTGGTCATTGGATGAAAAGGAGGGAACAGAGTTCGGCCATATCCATGCTGGCCAATCACTAGCAGTGTCTGGATGACGTCATAACTTCCTGTATATCTGCATAGTTGCGTTAAAGGACTCAATGGAACACAGATGTCTTATTGACCAGACTGGAACACATTCAACAATCTGATCTAACTAAATAGATTTTTGTCAAATCTGTCATGATGTATGTATTGTAACAAGCTCACAATGTGGTTACTTACAGACTCCACCATACCAGACTAGACTCCACTAGACTAGACTCCACCAGACCAAACTAGACTAGACTCCACCAGACCAAACTAGACTAGACTCCACCAGACCAAACTAGACTAGACTCCACCAGACCAGACTAGACTCCACCAGACCAGACTAGACTCCACTAGACCAGACTAGACTCCACCAGACCAGACTAGACTCCACCAGACTAGACTAGACTCCACCAGACTAGACTAGACTCCACCATACCAGACTAGACTCCACCAGACCAGACTAGACTAGACTCCACCAGACTAGACTAGACTCCACCAGACTAGACTCCACCAGACTAGACTAGACTCCACCAGACTCCACTAGACTAGACTCCACCAGACCAGACTAGACTAGACTCCACCATACCAGACTAGACTCCACCAGACCAGACTAGACTAGACTCCACCAGACTAGACTCCACCAGACTAGACTAGACTCCACCAGACTAGACTCCACCAGACTCCACCAGACTAGACTAGACTCCACCAGACTCCACTAGACTAGACTCCACCAGACCAGACTAGACTAGACTCCACCAGACTAGACTAGACTAGACTCCACCAGACTAGACTAGACTCCACCAGACTCCACCAGACCAGACTAGACTAGACTCCACCAGACTCCACCAGACTAGACTAGACTAGACTCCACCAGACTCCACCAGACTAGACTAGACTCCACCAGACTAGACTAGACTAGACTCCACCAGACTAGACTAGACTCCACCAGACTAGACTCCACCAGACTAGACTAGACTCCACCAGACTAGACTAGACTAGACTCCACCAGACTAGACTAGACTCCACCAGACTAGACTCCACCAGACTAGACTAGACTCCACCAGACTAGACTAGACTCCACTAGACTAGACTCCACCAGACCAGACTAGACTAGACTCCACCAGACTCCACCAGACTAGACTAGACTAGACTCCACCAGACTCCACCAGACCAGACTAGACTAGACTCCACCAGACTCCACCAGACTAGACTAGACTAGACTCCACCAGACTAGACTAGACTAGACTCCACCAGACTCCACCAGACCAGACTAGACTAGACTCCACCAGACTAGACTAGACTCCACCAGACTAGACTCCACCAGACTCCACTAGACTAGACTCCACCAGACCAGACTAGACTAGACTCCACCAGACTAGACTAGACTAGACTCCACCAAACTAGACTAGACTCCACCAGACTAGACTAGACTAGACTCCACCAGACTCCACCAGACTAGACTAGACTCCACCAGACCAGACCAGACTAGACTAGACTCCACCAGACTAGACTAGACTCCACCAGACTAGACTAGACTCCACCAGACTAGACTAGACTCCACCAGACTAGACTAGACTCCACCAGACCAGACTCCACCAGACCAGACTAGACTAGACTCCACCAGACTAGACTCCACCAGACTAGACTAGACTCCACCAGACTAGACTAGACTCCACCAGACTCCACCAGACCAGACTAGACTAGACTCCACCAGACCAGACTAGACTAGACTCCACCAGACTCCACCAGACTCCACCAGACTAGACTCCACCAGACTCCACCAGACTCCACCAGACTAGACTCCACCAGACCAGACCAGACCAGACTAGACTAGACTCCACCAGACTCCACCAGACCAGACCAGACTAGACTAGACTCCACCAGACTAGACTAGACTCCACCAGACTCCACCAGACCAGACTAGACTAGACTCCACCAGACTCCACCAGACCAGACCAGACTAGACTAGACTCCACCAGACTAGACTAGACTCCACCAGACTCCACCAGACCAGACTAGACTCCACTAGACTAGACTAGACTCCACCAGACCAGACTAGACTAGACTCCACCAGACTAGACTAGACTCCACTAGACTAGACTAGACTCCACCAGACTAGACTAGACTCCACTAGACTAGACTCCACCAGACCAGACTAGACTCCACTAGACTAGACTCCACCAAACCAGACTAGACTCCACCAGACCAGACTAGACTCCACCAGACTAGACTAGACTCCACTAGACTAGACTCCACCAGACTAGACTAGACTAGACTCCACCAGACCAGACTAGACTCCACCAGACTAGACTAGACTCCACCAGACTAGACTAGACTCCACCAGACTAGACTAGACTCCACCAGACTAGACTAGACTCCACCAGACCAGACTAGACTAGACTCCACCAGACTAGACTAGACTCCACTAGACTAGACTCCACCAGACCAGACTAGACTCCACCAGACCAGACTAGACTAGAC
The DNA here is from genome assembly GCF_045679555.1 of Salvelinus alpinus. Lineage (NCBI taxonomy): Eukaryota > Metazoa > Chordata > Actinopteri > Salmoniformes > Salmonidae > Salvelinus > Salvelinus alpinus. The sequence continues at coordinate 118,649,466 of NC_092086.1, read as the reverse complement.
TAGACTAGACTCCACCAGACTACAGAGTCCCAGCGTTACATGACCCCCCCCCCCCCCCCCCCCATGGCCAAGACATCTACAGAGTCCCAGTGCTGAAAACCTTTACAGTTACCTGACCCCCCCCCATGGCCAAGACAGACTAATAATCAGGTTATCCTCTCATCGTCACCCATTATGAGAGGTATTTAAACACTTCAGATAAAAAACCAGCATGACATCAGTTCTCGTCCCTCCCATTTCCCAACATCACACAGCATCATTCTGCTCTGAATGACAGCGATAGTGATGTTATTTGTTGGTTCTTTACATCGCTGTGTAGTCATGGGAAACACAAGGTGCCTTTACTCAGACTTCCTTTCAGAGATGATTTCACAACTGTCATGTTCTCTCAAGCTATTACCTATGCATGGATCCTATTGAAGCTTGGTGTATGTTGTATTCTATATTAACCAACAGAATGAAATAGTTCCTATATATTATGTCTTTTTTTTTTGTTGTTGTTGTTTGTTGTTGAGATGTTTAGCTAAACTGTTATCTATGCACCGTTCTCCAGTCAATGATATGAAGCTCAAATACAGTATGTATATATTTCACCGTCTGTATTATGTTTGTCCCAAATGAAACCCTGTTCCCATAGTGCACCAGTGTTGACTAGGTCCACGGAGCTCTGGTCAACACTAGTGTACTCTGTAGAGATTAGGGTGCCAGTGTTGACTAGGTCCATGGAGCTCTGGTCAACACTAGTGTACTCTGTAAAGATTAGGGTGCCAGTGTTGACTAGGTCCACGGAGCTCTGGTCAACACTAGTGTACTCTGTAGAGATTAGGGTGCCAGTGTTGACTAGGTCCACGGAGCTCTGGTCAACACTAGTGTACTCTGTAGAGATTAGGGTGCCAGTGTTGACTAGGTCCACGGAGCTCTGGTCAACACTAGTGTACTCTGTAGAGATTAGGGTGCCAGTGTTGACTAGGTCCATGGAGCTCTGGTCAACACTAGTGTACTCTGTAGAGATTAGGGTGCCAGTGTTGACTAGGTCCACGGAGCTCTGGTCAACACTAGTGTACTCTGTAGAGATTAGGGTGCCAGTGTTGACTAGGTCCATGGAGCTCTGGTCAACACTAGTGTACTCTGTAGAGATTAGGGTGCCAGTGTTGACTAGGTCCACGGAGCTCTGGTCAACACTAGTGTACTCTGTAGAGATTAGGGTGCCAGTGTTGTCTAGGTCCACGGAGCTCTGGTCAACACTAGTGTACTCTGTAGAGATTAGGGTGCCAGTGTTGACTAGGTCCACGGAGCTCTGGTCAACACTAGTGTACTCTGTAGAGATTAGGGTGCCAGTGTTGACTAGGTCCACGGAGCTCTGGTCAACACTAGTGTACTCTGTAGAGATTAGGGTGCCAGTGTTGACTAGGTCCATGGAGCTCTGGTCAACACTAGTGTACTCTGTAGAGATTAGGGTGCCAGTGTTGACTAGGTCCATGGAGCTCTGGTCAACACTAGTGTACTCTGTAGAGATTAGGGTGCCAGTGTTGACTAGGTCCACGGAGCTCTGGTCAACACTAGTGTACTCTGTAGAGATTAGGGTGCCAGTATTGTCTAGGTCCATGGAGCTCTGGTCAACACTAGTGTACTCTGTAGAGATTAGGGTGCCAGTGTTGTCTAGGTCCATGGAGCTCTGGTCAACACTAGTGTACTCTGTAGAGATTAGGGTGCCAGTGTTGACTAGGTCCATGGAGCTCTGGTCAACACTAGTGTACTCTGTAGAGATTAGGGTGCCAGTGTTGACTAGGTCCATGGAGCTCTGGTCAACACTAGTGTACTCTGTAGAGATTAGGGTGCCAGTGTTGACTAGGTCCATGGAGCTCTGGTCAACACTAGTGTACTCTGTAGAGATTAGGGTGCCAGTGTTGACTAGGTCCATGGAGCTCTGGTCAACACTAGTGTACTCTGTAGAGATTAGGGTGCCAGTGTTGACTAGGTCCATGGAGCTCTGGTCAACACTAGTGTACTCTGTAGAGATTAGGGTGCCAGTGTTGTCTAGGTCCATGGAGCTCTGGTCAACACTAGTGTACTCTGTAGAGATTAGGGTGCCAGTGTTGACTAGGTCCACGGAGCTCTGGTCAACACTAGTGTACTCTGTAGAGATTAGGGTGCCAGTGTTGACTAGGTCCACGGAGCTCTGGTCAACACTAGTGTACTCTGTAGAGATTAGGGTGCCAGTGTTGACTAGGTCCATGGAGCTCTGGTCAACACTAGTGTACTCTGTAGAGATTAGGATGCCAGTGTTGACTAGGTCCACGGAGCTCTGGTCAACACTAGTGTACTCTGTAGAGATTATGGTTCTAGTGTTGTCTAGGTCCACGGAGCTCTGGTCAACACTAGTGTACTCTGTAGAGATTAGGGTGCCAGTGTTGACTAGGTCCATGGAGCACTGGTCAACACTAGTGTACTCTGTAGAGATTAGGGTGCCAGTGTTGACTAGGTCCATGGAGCTCTGGTCAACACTAGTGTACTCTGTAGAGATTAGGGTGCCAGTGTTGTCTAGGTCCACGGAGCTCTGGTCAACACTAGTGTACTCTGTAGAGATTAGGGTGCCAGTGTTGTCTAGGTCCATGGAGCTCTGGTCAACACTAGTGTACCCTGTAGAGATTAGGGTGCCAGTGTTGACTAGGTCCACGGAGCTCTGGTCAACACTAGTGTACTCTGTAGAGATTAGGGTGCCAGTGTTGACTAGGTCCACGGAGCTCTGGTCAACACTAGTGTACTCTGTAGAGATTAGGGTGCCAGTGTTGACTAGGTCCATGGAGCTCTGGTCAACACTAGTGTACTCTGTAGAGATTAGGGTGCCAGTGTTGACTAGGTCCATGGAGCTCTGGTCAACACTAGTGTACTCTGTAGAGATTAGGGTGCCAGTGTTGACTAGGTCCACGGAGCTCTGGTCAACACTAGTGTACTCTGTAGAGATTAGGGTGCCAGTGTTGTCTAGGTCCACGGAGCTCTGGTCAACACTAGTGTACTCTGTAGAGATTAGGGTGCCACATGGGAAACATGTCCTTTTCAACACACGATCATGTTGTTTTCATGATTCATCGTAATTAATCATGTTTTATGTGCTCATGTTTTCTGTGATAATGATCGACGGAAAGTGATTGTCTCATTGATAATCAAAGTGAACTTAAGCAATGTATTATTTTTTAAATTCAAACCCTGATTTAATAATAATATTTTCAAATCCAGTCGAATTGAACTTCAGACATAAAGATGTGTTTGTGATGGATAATGTTTGCCCTACCTCTAACAATACAATGTGTTATCTGTGCCAAAGCCTTGCTATGCATATAGAAAATGGCAACTTTTACATGAGTCATGAGTCACCCCCTAGATGTCCTTTAGAGGTCGTCCAGTTTCCATAACATACTGAATCCTACAGCTGTCACCCTTCAGTTTCCATAACATACTGAATCCTACAGCTGTCGCCATTCAGTTTCCATAACATACTGAATCCTACAGCTGTCGCCATTCAGTTTCCATAACATACTGAATCCTACAGCTGTCGCCATTCAGTTTCCATAACATACTGAATCCTACAGCTGTCGCCATTCAGTTTCCATAACATACTGAATCCTACAGCTGTCGCCATTCAGTTTCAATAACATACTGAATCCTACAGCTGTCGCCATTCAGTTTCCATAACATACTGAATCCTACAGCTGTCGCCATTCAGTTTCCATAACATACTGAATCCTACAGCTGTCACCATTCAGTTTCCATAACATACTGAATCCTACAGCTGTCGCCATTCAGTTTCCATAACATACTGAATCCTACAGCTGTCGCCATTCAGTTTCCATAACATACTGAATCCTACAGCTGTCACCATTCAGTTTCCATAACATACTGAATCCTACAGATGTCACCCTTCAAGTACAGTCAGTACAATTATACACAAGATATCCCATCAGACTATAGTAGCATTGAGACTCTAGGGTTAGGGTTGTTGTGATGGTTAGAGATAGGGTTAGGGTTGTTGTGATGGTTAGAGTGGGGTCTACCAGTGTTGTCCACATGGTCCTGTGGTGGGGTAGTGGGGTAGTCTACCAGTGTTGTCCACATGGTCCTGTGGTGGGGTAGTGGGGTAGTCTACCAGTGTTGTCCACATGGTCCTGTGGTGGGGTAGTGGGGTAGTCTACCAGTGTTGTCCACATGGTCCTGTGATGGGGTAGTGGGGTAGTCTACCGGTGTTGTCCACATGGTCCTGTGGTGGGGTAGTGGGGTAGTCTACCGGTGTTGTCCACATGGTCCTGTGGTGGGGTAGTGGGGTAGTCTACCAGTGTTGTCCACATGGTCCTGTGGTGGGGTAGTGGGGTAGTCTACCGGTGTTGTCCACATGGTCCTGTGGTGGGGTAGTGGGGTAGTCTACCAGTGTTGTCCACATGGTCCTGTGGTGGGGTGGTGGGGTAGTCTACCAGTGTTGTCCACATGGTCCTGTGGTGGGGTAGTGGGGTAGTCTACCAGTGTTGTCCACATGGTCCTGTGGTGGGGTAGTGGGGTAGTCTACCAGTGTTGTCCACATGGTCCTGTGGTGGGGTAGTGGGGTAGTCTACCAGTGTTGTCCACATGGTCCTGTGGTGGTGTAGTGGGGTAGTCTACCAGTGTTGTCCACATGGTCCTGTGGTGGGGTAGTGGGGTAGTCTACCGGTGTTGTCCACATGGTCCTGTGGTGGGGTGGTGGGGTAGTCTACCAGTGTTGTCCACATGGTCCTGTGGTGGTGTAGTGGGGTAGTCTACCAGTGTTGTCCACATGGTCCTGTGGTGGGGTGGTGGGGTAGTCTACCAGTGTTGTCCACATGGTCCTGTGGTGGTGTAGTGGGGTAGTCTACCAGTGTTGTCCACATGGTCCTGTGGTGGGGTGGTGGGGTAGTCTACCAGTGTTGTCCACATGGTCCTGTGGTGGGGTAGTGGGGTAGTCTACCACGTGTTGTCCACATGGTCCTGTGGTGGGGTAGTGGGGTAGTCTACCAGTGTTGTCCACATGGTCCTGTGGTGGGGTAGTGGGGTAGTCTACCGGTGTTGTCCACATGGTCCTGTGGTGGTGGTAGTGGGGGTAGTCTACCAGTGTTGTCCACATGGTCCTGTGGTGGGGTAGTGGGGTAGTCTACCAGTGTTGTCCACATGGTCCTGTGGTGGGGTAGTGGGGTAGTCTACCGGTGTTGTCCACATGGTCCTGTGGTGGGGTGGTGGGGTAGTCTACCAGTGTTGTCCACATGGTCCTGTGGTGGGGTAGTGGGGTAGTCTACCAGTGTTGTCCACATGGTCCTGTGGTGGGGTAGTGGGGTAGTCTACCAGTGTTGTCCACATGGTCCTGTGGTGGGGTAGTGGGGTAGTCTACCAGTGTTGTCCACATGGTCCTGTGGTGGTGTAGTGGGGTAGTCTACCAGTGTTGTCCACATGGTCCTGTGGTGGGGTAGTGGGGTAGTCTACCGGTGTTGTCCACATGGTCCTGTGGTGGGGTGGTGGGGTAGTCTACCAGTGTTGTCCACATGGTCCTGTGGTGGTGTAGTGGGGTAGTCTACCAGTGTTGTCCACATGGTCCTGTGGTGGGGTGGTGGGGTAGTCTACCAGTGTTGTCCACATGGTCCTGTGGTGGTGTAGTGGGGTAGTCTACCAGTGTTGTCCACATGGTCCTGTGGTGGGGTGGTGGGGTAGTCTACCAGTGTTGTCCACATGGTCCTGTGGTGGGGTAGTGGGGTAGTCTACCCGTGTTGTCCACATGGTCCTGTGGTGGGGTAGTGGGGTAGTCTACCCGTGTTGTCCACATGGTCCTGTGGTGGGGTAGTGGGGTAGTCTACCGGTGTTGTCCACATGGTCCTGTGGTGGGGTAGTGGGGTAGTCTACCAGTGTTGTCCACATGGTCCTGTGGTGGTGTAGTGGGGTAGTCTACCAGTGTTGTCCACATGGTCCTGTGGTGGGGTGGTGGGGTAGTCTACCAGTGTTGTCCACATGGTCCTGTGGTGGGGTAGTGGGGTAGTCTACCCGTGTTGTCCACATGGTCCTGTGGTGGGGTAGTGGGGTAGTCTACCGGTGTTGTCCACATGGTCCTGTGGTGGGGTAGTGGGGTAGTCTACCGGTGTTGTCCACATGGTCCTGTGGTGGGGTAGTGGGGTAGTCTACCAGTGTTGTCCACATGGTCCTGTGGTGGGGTGGTGGGGTAGTCTACCAGTGTTGTCCACATGGTCCTGTGGTGGGGTGGTGGGGTAGTCTACCAGTGTTGTCCACATGGTCCTGTGGTGGGGTAGTGGGGTAGTCTACCAGTGTTGTCCACATGGTCCTGTGGTGGGGTAGTGGGGTAGTCTACCAGTGTTGTCCACATGGTCCTGTGGTGGTGTAGTGGGGTAGTCTACCAGTGTTGTCCACATGGTCCTGTGGTGGTGTAGTGGGGTAGTCTACCAGTGTTGTCCACATGGTCCTGTGGTGGGGTGGTGGGGTAGTCTACCAGTGTTGGTGTTCAGTCTGGTTGGATAATGTCATTATCTATAAAGGTAAAGGTAAGTCGATTGTTTGTTTGAAGAGAAGCTTCAAGTCTGTTTCATCACAATGCTCTTAACATCTTACCAGAAATAGGCTGACAGATTCTTCTGCAGCTGTGGTATCATCTCTGCCTCATCTTCAAAAGGAGGGAGACCTTAGCCGTGATTATCAGTTTTGGCTCGAGGGCCACATCGGGATTTTGAAATTCAACAGCGGGATGTATTTTTGGGGGACCAATTGTTTGTTATAATCAATTTGCGGGGGCCTCCCGAGTGGCGCAGCGGTCTAAGGTACTGCATCGCAGTGCTAGAAGCGTCATTACGGACCCGGGTTCGATCATAGCTGGCCGTGACTAAAAGACCCATGAGGCAGCGCACAATTGGCCCAGTGTCGTCCGGGTTAGGAGAGGGATTGGCTGGCCAAGATTTCATTGTCCCATTGCGCTCTAGTGACTCCTGTGGCGGGCCGGGCGCAGTACACGCTGACACGGTCGCCAGGTGTACGGTGTTTCCTCCGACACATTGGTGCAGCTGGTTTCCGGGTTAAGCGGGCATCGTGTCAAGAAGCAGTGCGGCTTGGCTGGGTCAATGTTCAACTGCTTGGGCTCTTGTTCCTGTTATTTGAATATTATCTCAAAAGTATTGTGGAGCTCCTGCACCTAAATATAAACAGTACTGGCAACCAAAATGAGTACCGACACCTATTTCAATCCATGTCAAGCACTGGGTATATGTAATAGCAATTCTCTTCCTCGTGAGAATAGGACATCCTACCACAGGACACTGTCACAACACAACATGCTTGTTTGTTTGAAGCTCTTTTATTATTGGTAAAGACAAACAAATTTATTGGGAAAATGGGATATAATTGTGAAAAATGGTATCAAATCAAATTGTATTTGTCACATGTGCCATATACAACAGATGTAGACTTTACTGTGAAATGCTTACTGACGAGAGCCCTTTTCCCAACAACGCTGAATTACAAAGTAAGAATTGAACGGTCAAGAAAATGCAATTGAATTCTGCATCGTTCTATTGTCTGTTTCTAGTATCAATGTTCCACCAAAGTCCATGTCAGGTCAATATAATAATATACATACCCTGGTCTGGCTCTTGATATACCCTGGTCTGGCTCTTGATATACCCTGGTCTGGCTCTTGAGATAACCTGGCCTGTGTGTCAGGCTCTTGAGATAACCTGGCCTGTGTGCCAGGCTCTTGATACAACCTGGCCTGTGTGCCAGGCTCTTGAGATAACCTGGCCTGTGTGCCAGGCTCTGAGATAACCTGGCCTGTGTGCCAGGCTCTTGAGATAACCTGGCCTGTGTGCCAGGCTCTGAGATAACCTGGCCTGTGTGCCAGGCTCTGAGATAACCTGGCCTGTGTGCCAGGCTCTGAGATAACCTGGCCTGTGTGTCAGGTTCTTGAGATAACCTGGCCTGTGTGTCAGGTTCTTGAGATAACCTGGCCTGTGTGTCAGGTTCTTGAGATAACCTGGCCTGTGTGTCAGGCTCTTGAGATAACCTGGCCTGTGTGTCAGGCTCTTGAGATAACCTGGCCTGTGTGTCAGGCTCTTGAGATAACCTGGCCTGTGTGCCAGGCTCTTGATATGCCCTGGCCTGTGTGCCAGGCTCTTGACAACTTCATATGGAATTGCCTTTAAGCTTGAAAATGACATTAGAGTTGGCAAAAGCACAGATCTGGGACCAGGCTATATACAGTGCCTTCGGAAAATATTCAGACCCCTCGACCTTTTCCAAATTTTGTTACGTTACAGCCTTATTCTAAAATGTATCAAATAAAAATGTACGTACAGTACCAGTCAAAAGTGTGGACACACCTACTCATTCAAGGGTATTTCTTTATTTTGACTATTTTCTACATTGTAGAATATTAGTGAAGACATCAAAACTATGAAATAACACATATGGAATCATGTAGTAACCAGAAAACTGTTAAACAAATGAAAATATATTTTATATTTGAGATTCTTCAAAGTATCCACCCTTCGCCTTGATGACAGTTTTGCACACTCTTGGCATTCTCTCAACCAGCTTCATGAGGTAGTCACCTGGAATGCATTTCTATTAACAGGTGTGCCTTGTTAAAAGTTAATTTGTGGAATTTCTTTCCTTCTTAATGCGTTTGAGCTAATCAGTTGTGTTGTGACAAGGTAGGGGTGGTATACAGAAGATAGCCTGTTCGGTAAAAGACCAAGTCCATACTATGGCAAGAACAGCTCAAATAAGAGAAATGACAGTACATCATTATTTTAAAACATGAAAGTCAGTCAATACGAAAAATGTCAAGAACTTTGAAAGTTTCTTCAAGTGCAGTCGCAAAAATCATCAAGCGCTATGATGAAACTGGCTCTCATGAGGACCGCCACAGGAAAGGAAGACCCAGGGTTACCTCTGCTGCAGAGGATACGTTCATTGGAGTGTTATTTTAGTTTTGATGTCTTCACTATTATTCTACAATGTAGAACATTGTCAAATGAAAAGAAAAACCCTTGAATGAGTAGGTGTTCTAAAACTTTTGACCGGTAGTGTATATGTCTTGGACCAGGCTATATATCTATGTCTGTATCTTTTCTGTTGACAATTTATCAGTGTATCATATTTTCTTTATTTCTTGATGTGCAAAACTGTTGGCTGAGCAGCAGTGCTTGACTTGGGCAGGAGCTCACTGGAGCAGAGTACCAGCACCTCAAATGTTCCTCTTATAGAATATAAAAGTATTGTGGAGCCCCTGCACCTGAATATAAACAGTATCGGCACCTATTTCAGTCCATGTCAAGCACTGCTGAGCAGTGTGGGAGGGAGGGGCTAACGCTGTTGGTTTTATATAGAGAAAAATAGCTCTGGTCCAGGTTGTGGTTTGGTAATGTTCTCAACGTCGCCCTGGACCAGAGCTATAGATATAGATATAACACGTCCATTATAGATGTACATAGTGTATTTCTCTGCTTTGGTGTACAACAATATAAGCTGTTTTTCTTACTTTATACATTTGTACTTCTGTGAAATAAAGATTATTATTTTATCACATGCTTGCTCTTTACTATTCTGTAGATTACTACCAGAGGGTTGGAAAACTATGGGAACTTTACTATTTTATAGATTACTACTAGAGGGTTGGAAAACTATGGGAACTTTACTATTCTGTAGATTACTACTAGAGGGTTGGAAAACTATGGGAACTTTACTATTCTGTAGATTACTACTAGAGGGTTGGAAAACTATGGGAACTTTACTATTCTGTAGATTACTACTAGAGGGTTGGAAAACTATGGGAACTTTACTATTCTGTAGATTACTACTAGAGGGTTGGAAAACTATGGGAACTTTACTATTCTGTAGATTACTATTAGAGGGTTGGAAAACTATGAGAACTTTACTATTCTGTAGATTACTACTAGAGGGTTGGAAAACTATGGGAACTTTACTATTCTGTAGATTACTACTAGAGGGTTGGAAAACTATGGGAACTTTACTATTCTGTAGATTACTACTAGAGGGTTGGAAAACTATGGGAACTTTACTATTCTGTAGATTACTACTAGAGGGTTGGAAAACTATGGGAACTTTACTATTCTGTAGATTACTAGTGGTCTGAGACACTGCATCTCAGTGCAAGAGGTGTCACTGCAGTCCCTGGTTTGAATCCAGGCTGTATCACATCCGGCCGTGATTGGGAGTCCCTTAGGGAGGCGCACAATTGGCCCAGGGTAGTCCGGGTTTGGCCCGGCGTCGTCCGGGTTTGGCCCAGCGTCGTCCGGGTTTGGCCCAGCGTCGTCCGGGTTTGGCCCAGCGCCGTCCGGGTTTGGCCCGGGGTAGGCCGTCATTGTAAATAAGAATTTATTCTTAACTGACTTACCTAGTTAAATTAAAAAAAAGCATATTTATAACCACATTACTATAGATAACATAAATTAAGAACAATTATAACCACATTACCATAGATAACATGAATTAAGCATATTTGGTATAGATTTGAACAATAGACTTGTTTATATTGCTCTAAGTGGTCCTTCCATCCTGTGGTCAGCCTTACCCAACCCTCCTGATCCTCCAAATGACAAAAGGACATTTCTCAACTCAGGAAGTTATGTCACTTCAAATGGATACAATGTGTTGTCGTTGAGACAAATTAATGATGTTATTTTAGCAACCCCATAACAAGACGACCCTCCTCAACAGAGATGTGTTGGGGTGATTCCCCTAGGCCCCTGAAACTGACTGTCCTGTCAAAGCCCCATAACCCTCCTCTCCTCAACAGAGCTGTGTTGGGGTGATTCCCCTAGGCCCCTGAAACTGACTGTCCTGTCAAAGCCCCATAACCCTCCTCTCCTCAACAGAGCTGTGTTAGGGTGATTCCCCTAGGCCCCTGAAACTGACTGTCCTGTCAAAGCCCCATAACCCTCCTCTCCTCAACAGAGCTGTGTTGGGGTGATTCCCCTAGGCCCCTGAAACTGACTGTCCTGTCAAAGCCCCATAACCCCCCTCTCCTCAACAGAGCTGTGTTGGGGTGATTCCCCTAGGCCCCTGAAACTGACTGTCCTGTCAAAGCCCCATAACCCTCCTCTCCTCAACAGAGCTGTGTTGGGGTGATTCCCCTAGGCCCCTGAAACTGACTGTCCTGTCAAAGCCCCATAACCCTCCTCTCCTCAACAGAGCTGTGTTGGGGTGATTCCCCTAGGCCCCTGAAACTGACTGTCCTGTCAAAGCCCCATAACCCTCCTCTCCTCAACAGAGCTGTGTTGGGGTGATTCCCCTAGGCCCCTGAAACTGACTGTCCTGTCAAAGTCCCATAACCCTCCTCTCCTCAACAGAGCTGTGTTGGGGTGATTCCCCTAGGCCCCTGAAACTGACTGTCCTGTCAAAGCCCCATAACCCTCCTCTCCTCAACAGAGCTGTGTTGGGGTGATTCCCCTAGGCCCCTGAAACTGACTGTCCTGTCAAAGCCCCATAACCCTCCTCTCCTCAACAGAGCTGTGTTGGGGTGATTCCCCTAGGCCCCTGAAACTGACTGTCCTGTCAAAGTCCCATAACCCTCCTCTCCTCAACAGAGCTGTGTTGGGGTGATTCCCCTAGGCCCCTGAAACTGACTGTCCTGTCAAAGCCCCATAACCCTCCTCTCCTCAACAGAGCTGTGTTGGGGTGATTCCCCTAGGCCCCTGAAACTGACTGTCCTGTCAAAGTCCCATAACCCTCCTCTCCTCAACAGAGCTGTGTTGGGGTGATTCCCCTAGGCCCCTGAAACTGACTGTCCTGTCAAAGTCCCATAACCCTCCTCTCCTCAACAGAGCTGTGTTGGGGTGATTCCCCTAGGCCCCTGAAACTGACTGTCCTGTCAAAGCCCCATAACCCTCCTCTCCTCAACAGAGCTGTGTTGGGGTGATTCCCCTAGGCCCCTGAAACTGACTGTCCTGTCAAAGCCCCATAACCCTCCTCTCCTCAACAGAGCTGTGTTGGGGTGATTCAGAGGGGTTGGGTTAAATGTGGAAGACACATTTCAGTTTAATACATTCAGTTGGACAACTGACTAGGTATCCCCCTTTCCCTTTCTCCCCGACACAGACTGTCCTGTCAAAGTCCCATAACCCTCTCCCTAACAGAGTCCCATAACCCTCCTCTCCCTAACAGAGTCCCATAACCCTCCTCTCCCTGACAGAGTCCCATAACCCTCCTCTCCCTGACAGAGTCCCATAACCCTCCTCTCCCTAACAGAGTCCCATAACCCTCCTCTCCCTAACAGAGTCCCATAACCCTCCTCTCCCTAACAGAGTCCCATAACCCTCCTCTCCCTAACAGAGTCCCATAACCCTCCTCTCCCTAACAGAATCCCATAACCCTCCTCTCCCTGAGTCCCATAACCCTCCTCTCCCTAACAGAGTCCCATACCCCTCCTCTCCCTAACAGAGTCCCATAACCCTCCTCTCCCTAACAGAGTCCCATAACCCTCCTCTCCCTGACAGAGTCCCATAACCCTCCTCTCCCTAACAGAGTCCCATAACCCTCCTCTCCCTAACAGAGTCCCATAACCCTCCTCTCCCTAACAGAGTCCCATAACCCTCCTCTCCCTAACAGAGTCCCATAACCCTCCTCTCCCTAACAGAGTCCCATAACCCTCCTCTCCCTGACAGAGTCCCATAACCCTCCTCTCCCTGACAGAGTCCCATAAAGCTCCTCTCCCTAACAGAGTCCCATAACCCTCCTCTCCCTAACAGAGTCCCATAACCCTCCTCTCCCTAACAGAACATGACCAATCAATATGAATGTGTCTGATTACTATATTTTCATCAGAAAAGGCAGGAATTCTGTCTACCAGTGACAGAATGTTGATTTAAATCTTGAATAGGTATTTTTACAAATAGACATTTTAAACCTTTAGTCTTCAGTCTGTCTCTTCTGAAATGTCTCTCCATTGACCAGGGTTGGGTAGGAACAGTATCCGATTACTACCACAAACAGATTCTTCTGAGGCCTCTATTTAACTGCAGTCACTGACCCTCCTTAAGGCTAAGTGCCCTACTGACAGGAAACAGGAAATGCTGCCCCGGTCGGACAGGAAGGCGCTTGCAACGATTCTGTGTTTGCAACTTTTTGGCAACAGTTTGGGGAAGGCCCTTTCCTGTTTCAGCATGTCAATGCCACCGTGCACAAAACGAGGTCCATACAGAAATGGTTTGTCGAGATTGGTGTGGAAGAACTTGACTGACCTGCACATAGCCCTGACCTCAACCCCACCGAACACTTTTGGGATAAATTGGAACGCCGACTGTGAGCCATTACCCTCCTCTCCCTGAGTCCCATAACCCTCCTCTCCCTGAGTCCCATAACCCTCCTCTCCCTAACAGAGTCCCATAACCCTCCTCTCCCTAACAGAGTCCCATAACCCTCCTCTCCCTAACAGAGTCCCATAACCCTCCTCTCCCTAACAGAGTCCCATAACCCTCCTCTCCCTGAGTCCCATAACCCGCCTCTCCCTGACAGAGTCCCATAACCCTCCTCTCCCTAACAGAGTCCCATAACCCTCCTCTCCCTAACAGAGTCCCATAACCCTCCTCTCCCTAACAGAGTCCCGTAACCCTCCTCTCCCTAACAGAGTCCCATAACCCTCCTCTCCCTGACAGAGTCCCATAACCCTCCTCTCCCTAACAGAGTCCCATAACCCTCCTCTCCCTGACAGAGTCCCATAACCCTCCTCTCCCTAACAGAGTCCCATAACCCCCCTCTCCCTGAGTCCCATAACCCTCCTCTCCCTGACAGAGTTCCATAACCCTCCTCTCCCTGACAGAATCCCATAACCCTCCTCTCCCTGACAGAGTCCCATAACCCTCCTCTCCCTAACAGAGTCCCATAACCCTCCTCTCCCTAACAGAATCCCATAACCCTCCTCTCCCTGACAGAGTCCCATAACCCTCCTCTCCCTGAGTCCCATAACCCTCCTCTCCCTAACAGAGTCCCATAACCCTCCTCTCCCTAACAGAGTCCCATAACCCTCCTCTCCCTGAGTCCCATAACACTTCCCTCTGTGTGAGGTAGTTCCACTCTGCCTCTGGCTGTCTTGGCAACAGTCCCTGTCCTGGACAGAGGACACTGTCTTTCCTGTCCGACCGGGGCAGTATTTCCTGTTTCCTGTCAGTAGGGCACTTAGCCTTAAGGAGGGTCAGTGACTGCAGTTAAATAGAGGCCTCAGAAGAATCTGTTTGTGGTAGTAATCGGATACTGTTCCTACCCAACCCTGGTCAATGGAGAGACATTTCAGAAGAGACAGACTGAAGACTAAAGGTTTAAAATGTCTATTTGTAAAAATACCTATTCAAGATTTAAAATCAACATTCTGTCACTGGTAGACAGAATTCCTGCCTTTTCTGATGAAAATATAGTAATCAGACACATTCATATTGATTGGTCATGTTCTGTTGTAATGATAACTGATTGGTCATGTTCTGTTGTAATGATAACTGATTGGTCATGGTCTGTTGTAATGATAACTGATTGGTCATGTTCTGTTGTAATGATAACTGATTGGTCATGGTCTGTTGTAATGATAACTGATTGGTCATGTTCTGTTGTAATGATAACTGATTGGTCATGGTCTGTTGTAATGATAACTGATTGGTCATGGTCTGTTGTAATGATAACTGATTGGTCATGTTGTGATGAGGAGGCAGACTCCTAACTGTTGCATCCTGGGAGCTCCTCCGAGGCCTTGCTCCGAGCGGCAGACTGATTCCTACCAACATGCATTATTCCAGTGTATCTAGAGCAACACCCACTCACGCCCACAAACAGCTTACAAGTCCACACAGACACATTACTTAGCGAGTGGTCCAGAGGACAGATTTATTTTGAAAAAGAACAACTTTGAATCCATCCAGTCTTTACAACACAAGGTACCAATATCAAAATAAGATATACACACACACACTATATATACACACAAAAGTATGTGGACACCCATTTAAATTAGTGGATTCGGCTATATCAGCCACACCCATTCATAACTGTATAAAAAAAAGAAATTGAGCACAGCCATGCAATCTCCTTAGACAAACATTGGCAGTAGAGCACCATCATAGGATGCCACCTTTCCAACAAGTCAGTTCGTCACATTTCTGCCCAGCTAAAGCTGCCCCAGTCAACTGTAAGTGCTGTTATTGTGAAGTGGAAACGTCTAGGAGCAACAACGGCTCAGCCGCGAAGTGGTAGGCCACACAAGCTCACAGAACGGGACCGCCGAGTGCTGAAGCGCGTAAGAATCGTCTGTCCTTGGTTGCAACACTCACTACTGAGTTCCAAACTACCACTGGAAGCAACGTCATGTTAAGGACTGTTTGTCTGGAGCTTCATGAAATGGGTTTCCATGGCCGAGCAGCCGCACACAAGCCTAAGATCACCATGTGCAATGCCAAGCGTCGTCTGGAGTGGTGTGAAAGTTCGCTTGCGCGTTCTCTGGAGTGATGAGTCACGCTTCACCATCTGGCAGTCCAACGGACGAATCTGGGTTTGACGGATGCCAGGAGAACGCTACCTGCCCCAACACCGCTGTAAAGTTTGGGTGGAGGAGGAACAATAGTCTGGGCTGTTTTTCATGGTTCGGTCTAGGCCCCTCAGTTCCAGTGAAGGGAAAAGTTAACATTACAGCATACAATGACATTCTAGACGATTCTGTGCTTGAAACTTTTTGTCAACAGTTTGGGGAAGGCCATTTCCTGTTTCAGTATGACAAAGCCCCCGTGCACAAAGCGAGGTCCATACAGAAATGGTTTGCCGAGATCAGTGTGGAAGAACTTGACTGGTCTGCACAGAGCCCTGACCTCAACCCCATCGAACACCTTTGGGATGAATTGGAACGCAGACATGCGAGCCTCACTAATGCTCTTGTGGCTGAATGGAAGGAAGTCCCCCACAGCAATGTTCCAACATCTAGGGGAAAGCCTTCCCAGAATAGTGGAGGCTGTTATAGCAGCAATGTTCCAACATCTAGTGGAAAGCCTTCCCAGAAGAGTGGAGGCTGTTATAGCAGCAATGTTCCAACATCTAGTGGAAAGCCTTCCCAGAAGAGTGGAGGCTATTATAGCAGCAATGTTCCAACATCTAGGGGAAAGCCTTCCCAGAATAGTGGAGGCTGTTATAGCAGCAATGTTCCAACATCTAGTGGAAAGCCTTCCCAGAAGAGTGGAGGCTGTTATAGCAGCAATGTTCCAACATCTAGTGGAAAGCCTTCCCAGAAGAGTGGAGGCTGTTATAGCAGCAATGTTCCAACATCTAGTGGAAAGCCTTCCCAGAAGAGTGGAGGCTGTTATAGCAGCAATGTTCCAACATCTAGTGGAAAGCCGTCCCAGAAGAGTGGAGGCTGTTATAGCAGCAATGTTCCAACATCTAGTGGAAAGCCTTCCCAGAAGAGTGGAGGCTGTTATAGCAGCAATGTTCCAACATCTAGTGGAAAGCCTTCCCAGAAGAGTGGAGGCTGTTATAGCAGTAATGTTCCAACATCTAGTGGAAAGCCTTCCCAGAAGAGTGGAGGCTGTTATAGCAGCAATGTTCCAACATCTAGTGGAAAGCCTTCCCAGAAGAGTGGAGGCTGTTATAGCAGTAATGTTCCAACATCTAGTGGAAAGCCTTCCCAGAAGAGTGGAGGCTGTTATAGCAGCAATGTTCCAACATCTAGTGGAAAGCCTTCCCAGAAGAGTGGAGGCTATTATAGCAGCAATGTTCCAACATCTAGTGGAAAGCCTTCCCAGAAGAGTGGATGCTGTTGTAGCAGCAAAGGGGGGACCAACTCCATATTAATGTCCATGATTTTGGAACGAGATGTTGGACGAGCAGGTGTCCACATACTTTTGGTCAGTGTAGTGTATTAAACATTTAAAATTCTAATTAAATAAATAATATTCAAACAGATCAAATAGCTGAAATAAATACATGTGAATGATGAAACATATTTCATTCAGTACACACTGTGAATAAAGACAGCAGTAATAATCCTGTTGATGCATAATGAGAATGGACATGACATATGATTAAACATAATTTTGTATAATAAATTGACTCATCGATGCCCTCTGCAGGCCAGGAGGGGGTCAAACTGCAGGACACAGCCACAGTATATTCAGTAGTGCACAATTTAGCGAAACATTTTGCAAAGGAACAAGTTTTGCAACAAAAACAAGCGTTTCTTTTTAGGCAAGTTCAGGTTAAATCCCGGCCTTGTTTTAAATGTGTTTTATTCCGTTCAGTACCTAGTGAATATACCCACAGCTGTTCACCCTCTCTCTCATCAGAACAACAAGACTATGGAGAAGACTAATACAACTATTATGATCACAAAGTAGGAACATATTAAAGGAATGTTTAAATAACGTTTCTCCTAATGTCATCTTCTCTCGATTTATATAGATAAAAACACACTAGCAAGCCTCAGTCTTTCCTAAAAACATGTTAAAACATGACATCACAACCTCATGTGTACTACACATATCAGGCAGCAACTGGAGGCTCCACCAATAAGATATGCATAGAAGAATGTACTGCTCTGTTCTCTAGGACCTTCATAATGTACTGCTCTGTTCTCTAGGACCTTCATAATGTACTGCTCTGTTCTCTAGGACCTTCATAATGTACTGCTCTGTTCTCTAGGACCTTCACAATGTACTGCTTTGTTCTCTAGGACCTTCATAATGTACTGCTCTGTTCTCTAGGACCTTCATAATGTACTGCTCTGTTCCTCTAGGACCTTCATAATGTACTGCTCTGTTCTCTAGGACCTTCATAATGTACTGCTCTGTTCTCTAGGACCTTCATAATGTACTGCTCTGTTCTCTAGGACCTTCATAATGTACTGCTCTGTTCCCTAGGAACTTCAGCTTCATAATGTACTGCTCTGTTCTCTAGGACCTTCAGCTTCATAATGTACTGCTCTGTTCCCTAGGACCTTCATAATGTACTGCTCTGTTCCCTAGGACCTTCATAATGTACTGCTCTGTTCCCTAGGACCTTCATAATGTACTGCTCTGTTCCCTAGGACCTTCATCTTCATAATGTACTGCTCTGTTCTCTAGGACCTTCATAATGTACTGCTCTGTTCTCTAGGACCTTCATAATGTACTGCTCTGTTCTCTAGGACCTTCATAATGTACTGCTCTGTTCTCTAGGACCTTCATAATGTACTGCTCTGTTCCCTAGGACCTTCAGCTTCATAATGTACTGCTCTGTTCTCTAGGACCTTCATAATGTACTGCTCTGTTCTCTAGGACCTTCATAATGTACTGCTCTGTTCTCTAGGACCTTCATAATGTACTGCTCTGTTCTCTAGGACCTTCATAATGTACTGCTCTGTTCCTCTAGGACCTTCATCTTCATAATGTACTGCTCTGTTCTCTAGGACCTTCAGCTTCATAATGTACTGCTCTGTTCTCTAGGACCTTCAGCTTCATAATGTACTGCTCTGTTCCCTAGGACCTTCATAATGTACTGCTCTGTTCCCTAGGACCTTCAGCTTCATAATGTACTGCTCTGTTCCCTAGGACCTTCAGCTTCATAATGTACTTCTCTGTTCCCTAGGACCTTCAGCTTCATAATGTACTGCTCTGTTCTCTAGGACCTTCAGCTTCATAATGTACTGCTCTGTTCCCTAGGACCTTCATAATGTACTGCTCTGTTCCCTAGGACCTTCATAATGTACTGCTCTGTTCCCTAGGACCTTCAGCTTCATAATGTACTGCTCTGTTCCCTAGGCCCTTCATAATGTACTGCTCTGTTCCCTAGGACCTTCAGCTTCATAATGTACTGCTCTGTTCCCTAAGACCTTCATAATGTACTGCTCTGTTCCCTAGGACCTTCATAATGTACTGCTCTGTTCCCTAGGACCTTCAGCTTCATAATGTACTGCTCTGTTCCCTAGGACCTTCATAATGTACTGCTCTGTTCCCTAGGACCTTCATAATGTACTGCTATGTTCCCTAGGCCCTTCATAATGTACTGCTCTGTTCCCTAGGACCTTCATCTTCATAATGTACTGCTCTGTTCTCTAGAACTTTCAGCTTCATAATGTACTGCTCTGTTCCCTAGGACCTTCAGCTTCATAATGTACTGCTCTGTTCCCTAGGCCCTTCATAATGTACTGCTCTGTTCGCTAGGACCTCCAGCTTCATAATGTACTGCTCTGTTCCCTAGGACCTTCAGCTTCATAATGTACTGCTCTGTTCCCTAGGCCCTTCATAATGTACTGCTCTGTTCCCTAGGACCTTCAGCTTCATAATGTACTGCTCTGTTCCCTAGGACCTTCATAATGTACTGCTCTGTTCCCTAGGACCTTCAGCTTCATAATGTACTGCTCTGTTCTCTAGGACCTTCAGCTTCATAATGTACTGCTCTGTTCCCTAGGACCTTCCAGTCCATTCCATCCAAGTGGACACTTCAGGAGAAGAGTAGAGAATTGGAATGTAGCCTTTACCTTTGTCGACCCATCAGTAAAATACCCTCGTACAACCATCCGGCTCCTGCAAGCTTCTGCTTAGCTACACTGACAGCACAGCAGTAATCAGTCTGCTAATTACAAGGCTATAAAATACCTCAAGCACTTCCACACACTACTGCACTGACAGTCACACAGGACACAGCCTCCAAGCCTGACAGTGACGGACTAGAGGGAGGGAGGAGAGGAGGCAGTTTAGTGGGGAGGTGGAGGAAGTGACCGCTCCCGTGGTGTGAAGAAAATAGATGAGTGAGGCTGAGGCATTTATGGGTGTCCCAAATGGCACCTTATCCCCTATGTAGTGCACTACTTTAGACCAGAGCCCTATAGAACCCTATTCCCTATATAGTGTACTACTTTAGACCAGAGCCCTATAGAACCCTATTCCCTATATAGTACACTACTTTAGACCAGAGCCCTATTCCCTATATAGTGCACTACTTCAGACCAGAACCCTATTCCCTATATAGTGCACTACTTCAGACCAGAGCCCTATTCCCTATGTAGTGCACTACTTCAGACCAGAGCCCTATTCCCTATGTAGTGCACTACTTCAGACCAGAGCCCTATTCCCTATATAGTGCACTACTATAGGCCAGAGCCCTATTCCCTATGTAGTGCACTACTGTTGACCAGAGGCCTATTCCCAAATATGTACCTGGTCTATAGTAGTGCACTATATAGTGCTCTGGTCTAAAGTAGTGTACTATATAGGGAATAGGGTTCCATAGGGCTCTGGTCTAAAGTAGTGTACTATATAGGGAATAGGGTTCTATAGGGCTCTGGTCTAAAGTAGTGCACTATATAGGGAATAGGGTGCTATTAGGGAGGCGTGGTGTTGGCCCTTCCATCAGATGTCGATGGCGATGCCGTGCTTGGTAGAGATCACGTCTCTAGTTCCTGTCAGGTACATGAGCACAGAGCACAGGTGTGGCAGGGTGGCTGTGATGCTCACATACAGCCAATAGGAGATGGGGGCCGTGTTTCCGAACGGACACACCCACAGGCCGTGGCGGACCCCGTCTCGGATGTGGTGTGAGGCCAGGGAGATGAACAACAGCCAGGGTAGAGAGCACCATGAATCCTTTAGCCTGCCCAGCCACAGCACCAGCCTCAGAGAGAAGCAGAGGACAGGGATGAGAGAGGAGCAGTGGAGGGGGGGGCGGTGGGGCAGGCTGGTGGCTGCCTGGAGGAGGAAACAGGCAGAAAAGATAGGTTATTGTTTATGTTTCTATTCTACATTCCTTTATTAACACTGTGGGCCAGTTTCCCAGACACAGATTAGGCCTAGTACTGAACTAAAGTTATTTCAATGGAGATCTTCATTGATCTTATTAGTCCTAATCGTTTGTCGGTGAACCTTTAGTACACTAATCTATAACTGACGCTGAAAACCAAAAAGGCAGAACGTTACATAAATCTTCCTTACTTTGAGCGACAGAGAGCCAGCCATATAGAAGTGGTCCAGGTCTATAACAGAGGCCAGTATCCCTGCTAAGATAACTTCATAGAAGTCACTCTTCTTCTTGAGGCCAATGACGATAGCCCAGGACCAGAGGCCTATCAGACCATGGGCGGTGTTGTCCAGCACTGCCCGCAGCCACAGGTGCTGTTGGAGTAAGGTCAGCTGCATGACGTGGTCAGACAGCACACAGAAGGCCCCCAGCGCCGTGCTGGCCAGTAGAGAGGCAGAGGAGAAGGTTTGGAGCAAGGCTTGGGCTTTCTCTGTCTCCACGGCCAGGCTCAGGGGCATGGAGCCACCCGTACCACCAGCAGAGGACGATGAGTCCAGCTTGGAGTGATACCCTCGCATGGCGCTTCTGGAGGGAGGAGGTCCACTTCCATAGGAGGTCAGCAACACCTAGCTGGCAAACTAGAAGACAGAATACTGTAAACATAAATTACACAGGATGGAACTAGCTCTAGTCCAGGGTAACATCATAGATAAGGCAGGATGGAACTAGCTCTAGTCCAGGGTAACATCGTAGATAAGGCAGGATGGAACTAGCTCTAGTCCAGGGTAACATCATAGATAAGATGGAACTAGCTCTAGTCCAGGCTAACATCACAGATAAGATGGAACTAGCTCTAGTCCAGGGTAACATCATAGATAAGATGGAACTAGCTCTAGTCCAGGGTAACATCACAGACAGGATGGAACTAGCTCTAGTCCAGGGTAACATCACAGACAGGATAGAATTAGCTCTAGTCCAGGGTAACATCACAGACAGGATGGAACTAGCTCTAGTCCAGGGTAACATCACAGACAGGATGGAACTAGCTCTAGTCCAGGCTAACATCATAGATAAGATGGAACTAGCTCTAGTCCAGGGTAACATCATAGATAAGATGGAACTAGCTCTAGTCCAGGGTAACATCATAGATAAGATGGAACTAGCTCTAGTCCAGGGTGTTTATGTGACGCTAGCTGATGCTGTGCCTTGAAGAAAGCTCAACATCAGAAACCTGCAAGTAATTGTCCTGGACCAGAGCTAGAATCGAACCTACACTGATGTAGACTTAAAGCATAAAGTCACGTGGTGTTTTTACCCTCTTTCTCATTTTGATAACTGCTCCTTTAAGAAGTCACTGTGGATCATGATCTCTAAATAAATGTCTATTCTACTGGAACTGAGGATAAATGTAGGCCAGGCTCATAGTAACCTGGGTTATATTCATCAGTGCACACCGTAGCAAAACGTTTAGAAACAGAAGAAAACTAACAATTACATTTCTTATTGGACAAGTTCAGTCCCTCTCTGTTTCAGTCTTCTTCCATTTGGTGCCTTGTGAATATGACCCTGAATTAGCCTGACTATATACTAGAAGAGGCTATACAATGTGCATAAGTCGTTTCTTCAATTCATCTACCATTTGTACATCCAAAAGAAAAGTCACTGACGTCAATAAAAGGGTTCCACGGAGATGCAGACAGGCCTGAATGATGCAGAACCAGAATGACGAGAGAGCTATTTGTCTCCTTGTGTGACAAGATGTTTGATTGAAGAATACAGATAACTGCCCGTGGGAATTTCTTCTTGCTTTTGTGATGTTTTGTAGTAAACACACACACATCTGTTAGATGTACAAAATGCAAGCATAGGCAGAATTCAACTCATGCATCTGGTGTAGCTAGCTAACTAGCCGTGAAAATAGTTGCTTGTCTGTTTAGGTGGGCAGAAGACTGGGGACTAAGAGACCTGCATTGCTTGCTGTTTGTGGTTTTAGGCTGGATTTCTGTACAGCACCTTGTAACATCGGCTGATGTAAAAAGGGCTTTATAAAACACATTTGATTGATTGATCTGTGACTAAGAAATAACTACATAGCCTACGTTAGGTAAAAAATACTTCATTATGTTCAATGTCAAAAAGTTGATATCACGACGTTAACTAGCTAACTAACTATTGGATCACCTTAGACTGTGCAACATCACGTGACAAACAAAATGCGTTATTTTTGCATTGAATCATCTTGAAATACAAAAGTAGATTCATTTAGCTAGCTAGGTAATTTATTAGCTATGTAATGCTAACTAATGACAGCTAGTTAGCTAAGGAATCCCGTACCTATCTGCGAAACGTTATAGACTACAGACAGGTGTTTCATTACCAAGATTTAGCAATGTGATAAGGCCAAAGTTATTGAAATGAAATAACGCCGTTGATCAAAACGACAGCAATATGTGTCACTTACCCCATTGTAGCTAAATTCGTTCATCAACTGTAAGCTAGCTACGGTCTGTCCACACAGTTTCTACAGAGGCGCAGCATCACGGGTCTTCCGGGAACGCAAGAGAAACAGAACAAACGGACCAGGCCTGGGTTTGGGGTTTCAGAAGTCAACGAGAGAATTGAAAACTTCTTCAGTAGTTGTTCATTTTCTCTAAATCTAAAATCACAAACTAGATTCGAGTCAATGTATGAAGTAGTTGAACATGATATTATCCACAACCTCGTGAATGTGACAAAATGTTACGTTTTCATTTATGTCAAAAGCAACTTTATATCTACGGACTGCCGTTTATTTGACGGACAGCACATGCGCAGTTAGGCACGATACGACCCGATGACGTGTTTCTACGCATGAGTTACCGAGGCGACGTCGCCATGACACGTGATCGGGGATTTCTATAGAAGAAGCCGTTTTAGCCTGTCTTTATACAGTACTGTCTTTGGTCTGTCTGTGTCTGTCTGTGTATGGTAGGGAAAAAACACACTCCAGGTCCGCCCCGCTTAGAGGGCGTGTACACAAAGACATAATTGGTGGAAAGAGCTGTCAGTAATTTATTACGGGAGAATGAATGTCCAATCATGGACGAGATTGGTCTAACCATGATAATTCGTTTATCCTTTGTTTGGCATACTGTAAACATATTCTTAAAGGAACATTTCTAATCAAATTGAATCACATTTTATTGGTCAAATACACATATTTAGCAGATGTTATTGCAGGTGTGGCAAAATGCTTGTGTTCCTAGCTACAACAGTGCAGTAATATCTAACAATACAGAACTACACACAAATCTATAAACTAAAATAATAGAATTTAGAAATATATAAATATTAGAACGAGCAATGTAAGAGTCCGGGTTATATATACACTGAACAAAAATATAAATTCAAAATATAAAATGCTGGTCCCATGTTTATTTTTCCCTTCTTTGTAACATTGCAAAAATCTGAAACATTTTGTCCAAAAATAATGCAGAAAAGCTCATCTGTGCCTATTAGACTACTGCAAAGCTCTACTTTCCAGGCAAGCGGATAAAGCACTAAATAAACCTCAGTTAGTGCTAAAACGGCTGCTAGAATCTTGACTAGAACCAAAAAATGTGATTATATTACTCATCCAGTGTTAGCCTCTCTCCTAAGGCCAGTGGCGATTTTAGCATATAAAAAAACAAGTGGGATGCTTGCCAGCAGCCACAACACAACACTAAACAATACATTAATTGCACTAATTGCACTCCTGAATCTATCCTACCACGCCACAGAATCTGCTCCTTTTATTCTCTGTCCCCAACACACTAGACGACCAGTTTTGATAGCCTTTAGCCGTACCCTCATCCTACTCCTCCTCTGTTCCTCGGGTGATGTGGAGGTTATCCCAGGCCCTGCGTGTCCCCAGGCACTCTCATTTATTTACTTTTGTAACTGTAAAAGCCTTGGTTTCATGCATGTTAACATCAGAAGCCTCCTCCCTAAGTTTGTTTTACTCACTGCTTTAGCACACTCTGCCAACCCTGATGTCCTTGCCGTGTCTGAATCCTGGCTTAGGAAGGCCACCAAAAATTCTGGAATTTCCATCCACAACTAAACATTTTCCGTTAAGATAGAACTGCCAAATGGGGAGGAGTTGCAATCTACTGCAGAGACAGCCTGCAGAGTTCAATCATGCTATCCAGGTCTATTCCCAAACAGTTCGAGCTTTAATTTAAAAAATGAAGGATATTGACCTCATCCCGTCAGTTGAGGATGCCTGGTCGTTCTTTAAAAGTAATTTCCTCACCATCTTAAATAAGCATGCTCCATTCAAAAAATTTAGAACTAAGAACAGATATAGCCCTTGGTTCACTCCAGACCTGACTGCCCTTGACCAGCACAAAAACTCCCTGTGGCGGACTGCAATAGCATCGAAGAGCCCCCGCGATATGCAACTTTTCAGGGAAGTCAGGAACCAATACACGCAGTCAGTCAGGACAGCAAAGGCCAGCTTTTTCAAGCAGAAATTTGCATCCTGAAGCTCTAACTCCAAATAGTTTAGGGACACTGTAAAGTCCATGGAGAATAAGAGTACCTCCTCCCAGCTGCCCACTGCTCTGAAGCTTGGTAACACGGTCACAACCGATAAATCCACGAAATCGAGAATTTCAACAAGCATTTCTCTACGGCTGGCCAAGCTTTTCACCTGGCTACCCCAACCCCGGCCAAAAGCTCCGCACCCCCCGCAGCTACTTGCCCAAGCCTCCCCAGCTTCTCCTTCACCCAAATCCAGACAGCAGATGTTTTGACAGAGCTGCAAAACCTGGACCGTACAAATTAGCTGGGCTAGACAATCTGGACCCTCTCTTTCTAAAATGATCCGCTGCCATTGTTGCAACCCCTTTTTACCAGTCTGTTCAACCTCTCTTTCGTATCGTCCGAGATCCCTAAAGATTGGAAAGCTGCCGCGGTCTGTGGATGGGCTGTGGATGGGGCTGGCTGAGGCTGGCTAGTGCTGGCTGGGGATGGCTGGGAATGGCTGGGGCTGGAGTTTGCTGGAGTTGGCTAGGGCTTGATTTGGCTGGGGCTTGTGTTGGCTTGGGCTTGAGTTGGCTGGTTCTGGGGATAGCTGGGGGTTCGCTGTGGATGGCTTGGGCTGGGGAAGACTGGAGCTGGGGTAGCTGGAGTTGGCTTTGGCTGGGATAGCTGTGGATGGAGAAGCCTGGGGATGGCTGGGGCTGGCGATGGCTGGAGTTGGGGCTGGAGTTAGCTGGGGCTGGGGATGGCTGGAATTGGCTGAGGCTGGAGGTGGGAATGGGGCGTAATTCATCTTTGAAATGGAGAAAAGGATCTTATGTTCTAACTGGATCTAGGCGTTTATAGTCTGACAACAGACATACAGTGGCAGCTGGGCCAACAACTCAGCAGAGGCTAACAGTTCCCTCAGAGCCACCGAAAAGTCAGTCCTCTCAGTAAGAGTCCCTTCATAGTATTGTTCTACTTCAAACAAACACTGCTGGGACATGACATTTACCCGTGGGGGTATTGCTGTCCAGTTCCCGAAACTGAACAGCAGAAAATTAAGAATATGTTCTTAAACTGCTAAAATCATTGGCTCATTTAAAGTTCCTTCTGTAACACTAGAGGGCAGTGCGGGGTGTAGTTACCTTCTGTAACAGTAGAGGGTAGTGCAGGGTGTAGTTACCTTCTATAACACTAGAGGGCAGTGCAGGGTGTAGTTACCTTCTATAACACTAGAGGGCAGTGCAGGGTGTAGGTACCTTCTGTAACAGTAGAGGGCAGTGCAGGGTGTAGTTATCTTCTGTAACAGTAGAGAGCAGTGCAGGGTGTAGGTACCTTCTGTAATAGTAGAGGGAAGTGCAGGGTGTAGTTACCTTCTGTAACAGTAGAGAGCAGTGCAGGGTGTAGTTACCTTCTGTAACAGTAGAGAGCAGTGCAGGGTGTAGTTACCTTCTATAACACTAGAGGACAGTGCAGGGTGTAGTTACCTTCTGTAACAGTAGAGGGAAGTGCAGGGTGTAGTTACCTTCTGTAACAGTAGAGGGCAGTGCAGGGTGTAGGTACCTTCTATAACACTAGAGGGCAGTGCAGGGTGTAGTTACCTTCTGTAACAGTAGAGGGCAGTGCAAGGTGTAGTTATCTTCTATAACACTAGAGGGCAGTGCAGGGTGTAGTTACCTTCTATAACACTAGAGGGCAGTGCAGGGTGTAGGTACCTTCTGTAACAGTAGAGGGCAGTGCAGGGTGTAGTTACCTTCTGTAACAGTAGAGGGCAGTGCAGGGTGTAGTTACCTTCTGTAACACTAGAGGGAAGTGCAGGGTGTAGTTACCTTCTGTAACAGTAGAGAGCAGTGCAGGGTGTAGTTACCTTCTATAACACTAGAGGGCAGTGCAGGGTGTAGGTACCTTCTGTAACAGTAGAGAGCAGTGCAGGGTGTAGTTACCTTCTGTAACACTAGAGGGAAGTGCAGGGTGTAGTTACCTTCTGTAACAGTAGAGAGCAGTGCAGGGTTTAGTTACCTTATATAACACTAGAGGGCAGTGCAGGGTGTAGGTACCTTCTGTAACAGTAGAGGGCAGTGCAGGGTGTAGTTACCTTCTATAACACTAGAGGACAGTGCAGAGTGTAGTTACCTTCTGTAACACCAGAGGGCAATGCAGGGTGTAGTTACCTTCTATAACACTTGAGGGCAATGCAGGGTGTAGTTACCTTCTATAACACCAGAGGGCAATGCAGGGTGTAGTTACCTTCTATAACACTTGAGGGCAGTGCAGGGTGTAGTTACCTTCTGTAACAGTAGAGGGCAGTGCAGGGTGTAGTTACCTTCTGTAACAGTAGAGAGCAGTGCACAGTGTAGTTACCTTCTATAACACTAGAGGACAGTGCAGGGTGTAGTTACCTTCTATACCACTAGAGGGCAGTGCAGGGTGTAGTTACCTTCTATAATACTAGAGGGCCGTGCAGGGTGTAGTTCAATTTTCAATTCAATTCAATTTTATTTTATATAGCCCTTCGTACATCAGCTAATATCTCGAAGTGCTGTACAGACACCCAGCCTAAAACCCCAAACAGCTAGTAATGCAGGTGTAGAAGCACGGTGGCTAGGAAAAACTCCCTAGAAAGGCCAAAACCTAGGAAGAAACCTAGAGAGGAACCAGGCTATGAGGGGTGGCCAGTCCTCTTCTGGCTGTGCCGGGTGGAGATTATAACAGAACTATGCCAAGATGTTACCTTCTATACCTTCTAGTTACCTTCTATAACACTAGAGGGCAGTGCAGGGTGTAGTTACCTTCTATAACACTAGAGGACAGTGCAGGGTGTAGTTACCTTCTATAACACTAGAGCACAGTGCAGGGTGTAGTTACCTTCTATAAAACTAGAGGACAGTGCAGGGTGTAGTTACCTTCTATAACACTAGAGGGCAGTGCAGGGTGTAGTTACCTTCTATAACACTAGAGGGCAGTGCAGGGTGTAGTTACCTTCTATAACACTAGAGGGCAGTGCAGGGTGTAGTTACGTTCTATAACACTAGAGGGCAGTGCAGGGTGTAGTTACCTTCTATAACACTAGAGGGCAGTGCAGGGTGTAGTTACGTTCTATAACACTAGAGGGCAGTGCAGGGTGTAGTTACCTTCTATAACACTAGAGGGCAGTGCAGGGATTTGTTACCTTCTATAACACTAGAGGGCAGTGCAGGGTGTAGTTACCTTCTATAACACTAGAGGGCAGTGCAGGGTGTAGTTACCTTCTATAACACTAGAGGGCAGTGCAGGGTGTTGTTACCTTCTATAACACTAGAGGGCAGTGCAGGGTGTTACCTTCTATAACACTAGAGGGCAGTGCAGGGTGTAGTTACCTTCTGTAACACTAGAGGGCAGTGCAGGGTGTAGTTACCTTCTATAACACTAGAGGGCAGTGCAGGGTGTAGTTACCTTCTATAACACTAGAGGGCAGTGCAGAGTGAATAGGGCTGTGTGTTGTACTTTTCTAGTCAGTCCGAAGAGGGTGCTGAGGTTTCCTATGCCTAATCTCCAGTAAAACTAATGCGGAGGCTGTAAATCTATTCTTAGTGCAGTGTGTAGATCTCTAATCAGCCACACGAGGGCAGTACAGTGATGTTGACATGTGTAGATCTCTAATCAGCCACACGAGGGCAGTACAGTGATGTTGACATGTGTAGATCTCTAATCAGCCACACGAGGGCAGTACAGTGATGTTGACATGTGTAGATCTCTAATCAGCCACACGAGGGCAGTACAGTGATGTTGACATGTGTGTAGCTGTCTCACCAGCCTCAAGAGGGCAGTACAGTGATGTTGACATGTGTGTAGCTCTCTCACCAGCCTCAAGAGGGCAGTACAGTGATGTTTACATGTGTGTAGCTCTCTAACCAGCCTCAAGAGGGCAGTACAGTGATGTTGACATGTGTGTAGCTCTCTCACCAGCCTCAAGAGGGCAGTACAGTGATGTTGACATGTGTAGATCTCTAATCAGCCACACGAGGGCAGTACAGTGATGTTGACATGTGTGTAGCTCTCTCACCAGCCTCAAGAGGGCAGTACAGTGATATTGACATGTGTGTAGCTCTCTCACCAGCCTCAAGAGGGCAGTACAGTGATGTTTACATGTGTGTAGCTCTCTAACCAGCCTCAAGAGGACAGTACAGTAATATTGACATGTGTGTAGCTCTCTCACCAGCCTCAAGAGGGCAGTACAGTGATGTTTACATGTGTGTAGCTCTCTAACCAGCCTCAAGAGGACAGTACAGTAATATTGACATGTGTGTAGCTCTCTAACCAGCCTCAAGAGGGCAGTACAGTGATGTTGACATGTGTGTAGCTCTCTAACCAGCCTCAAGAGGGCAGTACAGTGATATTGACATGTGTGTAGCTCTCTAACCAGCCTCAAGAGGGCAGTACAGTAATATTGACATGTGTGTAGCTCTCTCACCAGCCTCAAGAGGGCAGTACAGTGATGTTGATATGTTAAAGTGAGTAGCAGGCTGCCTGGAGGCTTCAGTCAACACACACAGGAAGTGTCTCAGTTGTGGTTTAACTATTGACAGACTGGCATGTTGTTTCAGCCTGTTCATGGATGAAGGAATACAGACAGCTCCCCACTGTATTGCGAGAACGAGTTCACCTAATCTGTCGGCAATAATAATCCTATTATTAGATATTACACTCCTCGTGGTCTGTGTTAAACTTTGAAGGCTGGTAGTTAACTGCACACATTCTACGTTGCAATATTGTGTTTATTTTTTTGTGTGAATTTGACAGTAAATTTAATCCCCTTTTTATACCTTCACACGCACATAAACCAAGCCTCATGACACCACAATACTCCCAGAAGGCTGTGTGAATGATGAGCAAACAACAGCTTTCTGAAATGTCATTCCCTCCCTGCTTACAATAAATCACAGCAGGCCGTGCCGGGTGGCAACAGGTGGACACCACACACACACACACACACACACAAAGGCTGCCTGGACAGGGTTGTGCTAGAATCACATTATTATAGTGGGGCTGAGTGTGTGTGTGTCCATGTGCCTGAGTGTGTGTGTGTGTGTGTGTGTGTGTCCGTACATCCATGTTAGTGTATGAGTGTCTGAGAGTCCTTAGTAGTTTGTGTAATTTAGAAACTACGAACGCCACCTTAAATATGTTGCACAAATTTAATGGACCTCAATGCCTAAATGATGCTGTACCAATTGGTGGGATATCACTGCTGTATGATCTATTGATGGGGTCATCCCAAATGACACCCTATTCCCTATATAGTGCACTACTTTTAACCGGGGGCCATAGGGTATATAGGGAATAGGGTGTATTGAGGGAGGCAACCTAGGAGTCTACTCAGCACCTGCTACTGTCCTTTCTCCTCTCAGACCAGACCCCGTTAACTAACACAGAGCAGCGCTGTCAGCTAGAGCAGCGCTGTCAGCTAGCAGGGACAGAGACAGGGCCTGTGTCACGACTTCCGCCGAAGTCGGTCCCTCTCCTTGTTCGGGCGGCGTTCGACGTCACCGGCCTTCTAGCCATCGCAGATCCACTTTTCATTTTCCATTTGTTTTGTCTTGTCTTACACAACCTGGTTTCATTACTTGTTCATTATTTAACCCTCTGTTCCACCATGTTTGTTTGTGAGTGATTGTTTGGTTTAATTACTTGTTCATTATTTAACCCTCTGTTCCACCATGTTTGTTTGTGAGTGATTGTTTGGTTTCATTACTTGTTCATTATTTAACCCTCTGTTCCACCATGTTTGTTTGTTTGAGTGATTGTTTGTTTGTAATACTGTCCGTTATTGTGGAGCTCGATTTATTGTGTTGTATTTGTTAATATTTGAGTAAATTACGTTTATTACTCATATCTGCTGTCCTGCTTTTGACTCCTCTACACCAGCTACCCACAGGCACTATTACAGCCTGCTACTACCAGAAAAGAAACGGCAGCCTGAACAACAGACACACACCAACCAGCCGATGACATGGGACAGTGAATACTTGGTCCAGATGAATCAGATCTCGGAATCAGAACGAAGCTGATCGAACACATTCCACTGCTACAGATTCTGTTCCTGTCGCCGACCGGGGCGAGCACTGGACCGCAGAGAGGTTTGTCCCCATAACCGGGCCTGCCATGTAAAACTGTAATGCATTATACCTGTAAAATCAAAGTTTATGTGTTGTGTACACAGGGTTAAAAACCCTTCTTCCCCTTCATTTACACTGCCGTGTCTGAATCCTGGCTTAGGACGGCCACCAAAAATTCTGAGATTTCTATACCCAACTATAACACTTTCCGTCAAGATAGAACTGCCAAAGGGGGAGGAGTTGCAATCTACTGCAGAGATAGCCTGCAAAGTTCTGTCATACTTTCCAGGTCTATGCCCAAACAGTTCGAACTTCTAATTTAAAAAATGAATCTCTCCGGAAATAAGTCTCTCACTGTTGCCGCCTGCTACCGACCCCCCTCAGCTCCCAGCTGTGCCCTGGACACCATATGTGAATTGATTGCCCTGCATCTAGCTTCAGAGTTTGTTCTGTTAGGTTACCTAAACTGGGATATGCTTAACACCCCGGCAGTCCTACAATCTAAGCTAGATGCCCTCAATCTCACACAAATCATCAAGGAACCCACCAGGTACAACCCTAAATCAGTAAACATGGGCACCCTAATAGACATTATCCTGACCAACTTGCCCTCCAAATACACCTCTGCTGTCTTCAATCAGGATCTCAGCGATCACTGCCTCATTGCCTGTATCCGCTACGGGTCCGCGGTCAAACGACCACCCCTCATCACTGTCAAACGCTCCCTAAAATACTTCTGCGAGCAGGCCTTTCTAATCGACCTGGCCCGGGTATCCTGGAAGGATATTGACCTCATCCCGTCAGTTGAGGATGCCTGGTCATTCTTTAAAAGTAACTTCCTCACCATCTTAGACAAGCATGCTCCGTTCAAAAAATGCAGAACTAAGAACAGATATAACCCTTGGTTCACTCCAGACCTGACTGCCCTTGACCAGCACAAAAACATCCTGTGGCGAACTGCAATAGCATCGAATAGTCCCCGCGATATTCAACTGTTCAGGGAAGTCAGGAACCAATACACGCAGTCAGTCAGGAAAGCAAAGGCCAGCTTTTTCAAGCAGAAATTTGCATCCTGTAGCTCTAACTCCAAAAAGTTCTGGGACACTGTAAAGTCCATGGAGAACAAGAGCACCTCCTCCCAGCTGCCCACTGCACTGAGGCTAGGTAACACGGTCACCACCGATAAATCCGTGATAATCGAAGACTTCAACAAGCATTTCTCAACGGCTGGCCATGCCTTCCTCCTGGCTACTCCAACCTTGGCCAACAGCTCCGCCCCCCCCGCTGCTACTCGCCCAAGCCTCCCCAGCTTCTCCTTTACCCAAATCCAGATAGCAGATGTTCTGAAAGAGCTGCAAAACCTGGACCCATACAAATCAGCTGGGCTTGACAGTCTGGACCCTCTATTTCTGAAACTGTCCACCGCCATTGTCGCACCCCCTATTACCAGCCTGTTCAACCTCTCCTACGTATCATCTGAGATCCCCAAGGATTGGAAAGCTGCCGCGGTCATCCCCCTTTTCAAAGGGGGAGACACCCTGGACCCAAACTGTTACAGACCTATATCCATCCTGCCCTGCCTATCTAAGGTCTTCGAAAGCCAAGTCAACAAACAGATCACTGACCATCTCGAATCCCACCGTACCTTCTCCGCTGTGCAATCCGGTTTCCGAGCCGGTCACGGGTGCACCTCAGCCACGCTCAAGGTACTAAACGATATCATAACCGCCATCGATAAAAGACAGTACTGTGCAGCCGTCTTCATCGACCTGGCCAAGGCTTTCGACTCTGTCAATCACCATATTCTTATCGCAGACTCAGTAGCCTCGGTTTTTCTAATGACTGCCTTGCCTGGTTCACCAACTACTTCGCAGACAGAGTTCAGTGTGTCAAATCGGAGGGCATGTTGTCCGGTCCTCTGGCAGTCTCTATGGGGGTACCACAGGGTTCAATTCTCGGGCCGACTCTTTTCTCTGTATATATCAATGATGTTGCTCTTGCTGCGGGCGATTCCCTGATCCACCTCTACGCAGATGACACCATTCTGTATACTTCTGGCCCTTCCTTGGACACTGTGCTATCTAACCTCCAAACGAGATTCAATGCCATACAACACTCCTTCCGTGGCCTCCAACTGCTCGTAAACGCTAGTAAAACCAAATGCATGCTTTTCAACCGGTCGTTGCCTGCACCCGCACGCCCGACTAGCATCACCAACCTGGATGGTTCAGACCTAGAATATGTGGACATCTATAAGTACCTAGGTGTCTGGCTAGACTGCAAACTCTCCTTCCAGACTCATATCAAACATCTCCAATCCAAAATCAAATCTAGAGTCGGCTTTCTATTTCGCAACAAAGCCTCCTTCACTCACGCCGCCAAACTTACCCTAGTAAAACTGACTATCCTACCGATCCTCGACTTCGGCGATGTCATCTACAAAATAGCTTCCAATACTCTACTCAGCAAACTGGATGCAGTTTATCACAGTGCCATCTGTTTTGTTACTAAAGCACCTTATACCACCCACCACTGCGACCTGTATGCTCTAGTCGGCTGGCCCTCGCTACATGTTCGTCGTCAGACCCACTGGCTCCAGGTCATCTACAAGTCTATGCTAGGTAAAGCGCCGCCTTATCTCAGTTCACTGGTCACGATGTCAACACCCACCCGTAGCACGCACTCCAGCAGGTGTATCTCACTGATCATCCCCAAAGCCAACACCGCCTTTGGCCGCCTTTCCTTCCAGTTCTCTGCTGCCTGCGACTGGAACGAATTGCAAAAATCTCTGAAGTTGGAGACTTTTATCTCCCTCAACAACTTTAAACATCTGCTATCTGAGCAGCTAACCGATCGCTGCAGCTGTACATAGTCCATCTGTAAACTACCCACCCAATTTACCTACCTCATCCCCATACTGTTTTTATTTATTTACTTTTCTGCTCTTTTGCACACCAGTATCTCTACTTGCACATGATCATCTGATGATTTATCACCCCAGTGTTAATTTGCTAAATTGTAATTATTCGCTCCTATGGCCTATTTATTGCCTACCTCCTCATGCCTTTTGCACACATTGTATATAGATTCTCTTTTTTTCTTTTTTTTCCTACTATGTTATTGACTTGTTTATTGTTTACTCCATGTGTAACTCTGTGTTGTTGTCTGTTCACACTGCTATGCTTTATCTTGGCCAGGTCGCAGTTGCAAATGAGAACTTGTTCTCAACTAGCCTACCTGGTTAAATAAAGGTGAAATAAAAAAATAAAAAAATAAAATGAAGTGGATTTAACAGAAAGGTATCACAGTGTCGGGGTAGGTTCCTCGTCCCTTGTCAATCTTTGGCTTATTGGTGAAATCAGCACTCAGACAATATCTATTTTTTTATACTGAATATCTATTTTTTTATACTGAATGTTATCAGATCTTCGAACAAAACCTAATATTAGATAAAAGGAAACATGCTTTTCAGACTTGTGACAGGACTTAAAATGAGCAGATGCTTGAAAACCCCGAAATGTCTCTGAGTTAAACCTTCACCTACAGTACCTCCATATAGTACAGGCTTATCTGAATGACAACAGAGACAGAATACAATATGTAATTTCATAGAATAGTTTGGGGTAGGTCTCGTCTCCGAGGAATGCTCCTCAGAGCCAGACGGGGAGAGGGCTGTCCACAATAAAGTGCTGTTCTTCTACTTAACATCGTTATCAACAAGGCTGCTCATAAAGGCCCTTGTTTTGTTCCACCTTGACTCCTGTCCAGTCGTGTGGTAAAGTGTTCCAAATACGGACTTAGGAAAATTACAATTGGCCCAGAACAGGGCAGCGCGGCTGGCCCGTAAATGTACACGAAGAGCTGACATTAATAATATTTATTTTACCCATATTTTACCAGGTAAGTTAACTGAGAACACATTCTCATTTACAGCAATGACGTGGAGAATAGTTACAGGGGAGAGGAGGGGGGATGAATGAGCCAATTGTAAACTGGGGATGATTAGGTGGTCATGATGGTGGATCAGATTGGGAATTTAGCCAGGACACCGGGGTTAACGATAAGTGCCATGTGATTTTAAGTGACCACAGAGTAAGGACACCTGTTTAATGTCCCATCTGAAAGACAGTGCCCTACAAAGGGCAATGTCCCCAATCACCTCCTACTGGCCCTCTGACACCACTTCATGTCAATCTTGAGATTGACTTCATCACTGAGAGGTATTGACATGTTGAATGCACCACGCTGTCTGTTTAAACTACTAGCACACAGCTCGGACACCCATGCATACCCCACACGACATGCCACCAGAAGTACAGAAAATGGGAGGCTCACTGTGGCGGCTGGTCACTAAGATAATGTAGTGTAGTGGCTGTAGTAACTCTAGTGGCTGGTCACTGAGATAATGTAGTGTAGTGGCTGGTCATTAAGATAATGTAGTGTAGTGGCTGTAGTCACTGTGGTGGCTGGTCATTAAGATAATGTAGTGTAGTGGCTGTAGTCACTGTGGTGGCTGGTCACTAAGATAAGATGTGTAGTGGCTGTAGTCACTGTAGTGGCTGGTCATTAAGATAATGTAGTGTAGTGGCTGTAGTCACTGTAGTGGTTGGTCACTGAGATAATATAGTGTAGTGCCTGTAGCCACTGTAGTGGCTGGTTACTAAGATAATATAGTGTAGTGGCTGGTCACTGAGATAATTTAGTGTATTGCCTGTAGTTACTGTAGTGGCTGGTCACTAAGATAGTATATTATAGTGGCTGGTCACTGAGATAACATAGTGTAGTGGCTGGTCACTGAGAAAATATAGTGTAGTGGCTGGTCACTGAGATAATTTAGTGTAGTGGCTGGTCACTGAGATAATATAGTGCAGTGGCTGGTCACTGAGATAATTTAGTGTAGTGGCTGGTCACTGAGATAATATAGTGTAGTGGCTGGTCACTGAGATAATATAGTGTAGTGGCGGGTCACTGAGATAATATAGTGTGGTGGCTGGTCACTGAGATAATATAGTGTAGTGGCGGGTCACTGAGATAATATAGTGTAGTGGCGGGTCACTGAGATAATATAGTGTAGTGGCTGGTCACTGAGATAATATAGTGTAGTGGCTGGTCACTAAGATAATATAGTGTAGTGGCTGGTCACTGAGATATAATAGTGTAGTGGCTGGTCACCGAGATAATATAGTGTAGTGGCTGGTCACTGAGATATTATAGTGTAGTGGCTGGTCACTAAGATAATATAGTGTAGTGGCTGGTCACTGAGATATTATAGTGTAGTGGCTGGTCACTAAGATAATATAGTGTAGTGGCTGGTCACTAAGATAATATAGTGTAGTGTCTGGTCACTGAGATATTATAGTGTAGTGGCTGGTCAATAAGATAATATAGTGTAGTGGCTGTTGTCACTGTAGTGGCTGGTCACTAAGATAATATAGTGTAGTGGCTGGTCACCGAGATAATGTAGTGGTATGGCACGATAATGGGCCACAGGATCTCTTCACAGTATCAATGTGCATTCACATTGCCATCGATAAAATGCAATTGTGTTTGTTGTCCGTAGCTTATGCCTGCCCATACCATAACCCCACCGCCACCATGGGGCACTCTGTTCACAACGTTGACATCAGCAAACCGCTCGCCCACACGACACCATACATGTTGTCTGTCGTCTTCCCGGTACAGTTGAAATCAGGATTAATTCGTGAAGAGCACACTTCCCCAGCGTGCCAGTGGCCATCGAAAGTGAGCATTTGCCCACTGAAGTCAGTTGCGACACTGGACTGCAGTCAGTTCAAGACCACGTTGAGGACGACGAGGATTCAGATAAGCTTCCCAGAGCCGGTTTCTGACAGTTTGTGGAGAAATTCTTCAGTTGTGAAAACCCACAGATTCATCAACAGTCCGTGTGGCTGGTCTCAGATGATCCCACAGGTGATGTATCCAAATGTGAAGGTCCAGGACTGGCGTGGTTACATGTGGTCTGTGGGTTGTGAGGCCGGTTGGATGTGCTCCGAAATTCTCTAAAACAACGTTGGAGGCGGCTTATGGTTGAGAAATAACATTCAGTTCTCTAGCAATAGCCCTGGTGGACATTCCTACAGTCAGCATGCAAATTGTAATGATAATGAAGTTTACAGTGACAAGAAAAATTATCTGAACTCTTAGGAAATACCTGGATATCTGCATAAACTGGTCATAAAATTTGATCTGATCTTCATCTAAGTCACAACAATAGACAAACACAGTGTGCTGAAACTAACAACACTCAAACAATTATATGTCTTCATGTATTTATGTTAAAAACTGTTTCAGAGTTCAATATTCCTGCTACGATAGAAAACTGTTTCAGAGTTTAGTATATCAGCTATGTTAGAAAACTGTTTCAGATATCAGTGTTCGATCTTAGTTAGAAAGCTGTTTCAGAATTCCATATTCCAGCTAAAATAGAAAGCTTTTTCTTAGTTCACTACTCCAGATAAGTTAAAACTGTTTCAGAGTTTAGTATTCCAGCTCTGTTAGAAATCTGTTTCAGAGTTCCAGCTCAACCCTCAGATGAGATATTACCTCAAACTTCACCTGAGCTATAGCTTCAACCCTCAGCCCTTGACCCTCAGCTCGCCTCTGATTTATTTTAACAAATAAACAA
The DNA here is from genome assembly GCF_045679555.1 of Salvelinus alpinus. NCBI lineage: Eukaryota > Metazoa > Chordata > Actinopteri > Salmoniformes > Salmonidae > Salvelinus > Salvelinus alpinus. The sequence goes on along the minus strand of NC_092086.1, from coordinate 118,611,483 downwards.
CCAGGCCGGACATTGTCCCACTGAACTCTCTCTGTAAGCCGGGATAGACGTGGTCCGAGTGAATTCTGGGAGCCGGGTCAGACGTTATCCGACTGAACTGTACCCCAAAACACCAGTCTCAACGTCAACAGTGAAGAGGCGACTCCGGGATGCTGGCCTTTGAGGTAGAGTTCCCCTATCCAGTGTCTGTGTTCTTCCCTGAATCACCTCTTCACTGTTGACGTTGAGACTAGTGTTTTGCGGGAACTATTCAATGAAGCTGCCCGTTGAGGACTTGTGAGGCGTCTGTTTCTCAGACTAGACACTGTAATGTACTTGTCCTCTTGCTCAGTTGTGCACCGGGCCTCCCACTCCTCTTTCTATTCTGGTTAGGGCCAGTTTGCGCTGTTTTGTGAAGGGAGTAGTACACAGCGTTGTATGAGATATTCAGTTTCTTGGCAATTTCTCGCATGTAATAGCCTTAATTTCTCAGAAGAAGAATAGACTGACAAGTTTCATAAGAAAGTTTTTGGTTCTGGCCATTTTGAGCCTGTAATCGAACCCACAAATGCTGATGCTCCAGACACTCAACTAGTCCAAAGAAGGCCAGTTTTATTGCTTCTTTAACTTCTTATGGCTGAAGGGGCAGTATTGCGTAGCTTGGATGAAAGGTGCCCATATCAAACGGCCTGCTCCTCAGTCATAGTTGCTAATATTTGCATATTATTATTAGTATTGGATAGAAAACACTCTAAAATTTCTAAAACTATTTGAATTATGTCTGTGAGATTAACAGAACTCATATTGGCAGGCAAAATCCTGAGTTGAAATCAAAACAGGAAGTCAGAAATCTGAGCTTGTATGTATTCACCAGAGCCCCTAATGAAATCCCCTTGAGTTATGAATGATTGTGCACTGCCTAGGTGTTCCACTAGATGTCAACCATCACTAGAAATTATAATGAGACTTCTATGGTGTTGTGGGAGTGAATGATAGCAGAATCAGTCAGGTGTCCATCAAGCAGCCTTTTTCTGATCATGCTTTTTCCTCATGGTAGTCACTTGCGTTCCATTGCTCACGAAGACAAGAAAGAATACTCCGGTTGGAACTTTATTGAAGCTATATGTAAAAAACATCCTAATGATTGATTCTGTACTTAGTTTGAAATGTTTCTTCGACCGGTAATATCACTTTTTGAAGTTTTTGTCCGATATAACGCTGACCAGAATTAGCATTTGGATATGTATACCAGACGCGCTAACAAAAGAAGGTATTTGGACATAAATAACAGATTTTTTCAAACAAAACAAACATTTATTGTGGACCTGGGATTCCTGGTGTGCCTTCTGATGAAGATCATCAAAGGTAAGTGAATATTTATAATGATATTTCTGACATCTGTTGACTACCCAATATGGCGGATATCTCTTTGGGTTGTGTTGGTCTCTGAGCGCTGTACTCAGATTATTGCATGGTGTGCTTTTTCCGTAAAGTTTTTTTGAAATCTGACACAGCGGTTGCATTAAGGAGAAGCATATCTTTAAATCTGTGAATAACACTTGTATCTTTTATCAATGTTTATTATGAGTATTTCTGTAAATTGATGTGGCTCTCTGCAAAATCATCGGATGTTGAACATAACGCGCCCATGTAAAACTGAGATTTTTGGATATAAATATGAACTTTATCAAACAAAACATACATGTATTATGTAACATGAAATCCTATGAGTGTCATCTGATGAAGATCATCGAAGGTTAGTGATTAATTCTATCTCTATTTCTGCTTTTTATGACTTTGGCTGGAAAAATGGCTGTGTTTTTCTGTAACTTGGCTCTGACCTAACATAATCGTGTGGTGTGCTTTCGTCGTAAAGCCTTTTTGAAATCGGACACTGTGGCTGGATTTACAACAAGTGTATCTTTAAAATGGTGTTCAATGTTTGAGGAATTTTAATTATGGGATTTCTGTTGTTTTGAATTTGGCGCCCTGGCTGTTGATGAGGTGAGACGCTACCGTCCCACAGACCCTAGAGAGGTTAAACAGTTTTAAATGGGTTTTCTAACGATCAATTAGCCTTTTAAAATGATAAACTTGGATTAGCTAACACATGGTGCCATTGGAACACAGGAGTGATGGTTGCTGATAATGGGCCTCGGTACGCCTATGTAGATATTCCATTAAAAATCTGCAGTTTCCAGCTACAATAGTCATTTACAACATTAACAATGTCTACAATGTATTTCTAATCAATTTGATGTTATTTTAATGGACAAAAAAATTACTTTTCTTTCAAAGTGACCCCAAACTTTTGAACGGTAGTGTACGTTTTTCCAGCTGCAGGCTATTTATAATGTAAAAAAAATGCATTGAAGTCTAACAAAACAGCTCCCACAATCTTTTTATCATCAATTTCTCTCAGCCAATCATCCGTCATTTGTGTAAGTGCCGTGCATGTTGAATGCCCTTTCCCGTAAAACAGCATTTTATTTGGTAAAACACAATTTTTTCTAAAAGTTTACTAAGGGTTGGCAACAGGCTGATTGGTTGGCTCTTTGAGCCAGTAAAGGAGGCTTTACTATTCTTAGGTAGCAGAATGACTTTTGCTTCCCTCCAGGCCTGAGGGCACACACTCTCTAGTAGACTTAGAATGAAGAGATGGCAGGTAGGAGTGGCAGTATTGTAAATCATTCTCAGTATTTTTCCATCCAACCTCGGTGGCTTGTCATTGTTGATAGACTGCAATAAACTTTTCACCTCTTCCACACTCACTTTACAGAATTCAAAATTGGAATGCTTGTCTGTCATAATTTGGTCATTTATAATTCGATGTGTATGTTCAGTGTTTGTTCCTGGCATGTCAGTTTGCTAATGAAAAAGGCATTAAAGTAATTGGCAGTATCAGTGGGTTTTGTGATGAAAGAGCCATCTGATTCAATGAATGATGGAGCTGAGTTTGCCTTTTTGCCCAAAATGTAATTTAAGGCACTCCAAAACTTTTTACTATCATTCTTTAAATAATTTAATTTTGTTTCATAATATAGTTTCATCTTGTTTTTGTTCTGTTTAGTCACATGATTCTCCATTTATACAGTCATTTTCTGGGTGCATAACATTTTTTCAATACTTCATCAATCCACGGATATTTAACAATTAAAAAAAAAAAAAAAAACTTAATGGTGCATGCTTATTAGTAACTGGGATAAGCAATTTCATAAATGTGTCAAGTGCAGCATCTGTTTACTCCTCATTACCCATCACAGACCAACACATATTATTTACATCTTCAACATATGAATCACTGCAGAACCTCTTGTATGACCACTTATACACTATATTAGGGCCAGTCTTTGGAACTTTGATATGGCTACTATAGTGTGATCACTACATCCTATGGATTTGAATACTGCTTTACGGCATAATTCTGCAGCATTACTAAAGATGTGATCAATACATGTTGATGATTTCATTCCTGTGCTGTTTGTAAATACCCTGGTAGGTTGACTGACAACCTTAACCAGGTTGCAGGCACTGGTTACAATTTGACGTTTTTTCTGTAGTGGGCAGCTTGATGAAAGCCAGTCAATATTTTAATCACCCAGAAAATATATTTCTCTGTTGATATCCCATACATTATCAAGCATTTCACACATATTATTCAGAGACTAGTGTGTTAGCACTTGGTGGCCTATAGCATCTTCCCACAATAATGGAAATATATCCGAAATATATATGCTAATGACAGTGAACTTCCTACTATGGTACATCGCCTCAGTGCTAACAGTATAACTCTGATTCATAGGCTCATGATTACTGCATACAATAGCTGTAGGATCAGCAGAGGCATTCAGAGGACTTAGAGGGACATAAATTAGGTTACTTACATTATGACTTCCAACACTCCTGGGACACTACATATAGTATAATATTCTGCATTATAGTATTCTACAGTATACTACAGTTTACTACAGAATTCTATACTAATTACTGTAGTATATTTGTATGTAGGATGTGAAATAATGTCATGTCATGTCATGTCTCCGATCCCCAGCTGCTCACATCAGCACTCTGTTGTGGACATCCTGTTGGAGACAGTGGACATCCTGTTGGAGACAGTGGACATCCTGTTGGAGACAGTGGACATCCTGTTGGAGACAGTGGACATCCTGTTGGAGACAGTGGACATCCTGTTGGAGACAGTGGACATCCTGTTGGTCCCGACCGCCAGCTGACATCACGTGGACATGGAACAACCGTCCCGTGAGAACCCGCCCACCCCCTATCTTGACCTATCAGCTTGCAACACAACATACAAACCCTAGCTGCTGCATATGCCAATCAAAATATGATAATTGCTGTGTTTGGGATGTATCCAATCAGTGGAGGGGTGACGTGCCAAATATTTCACCAGGAGGTCACATCTCTGTCTCCTCTTCTAAACACATCATATCAGTCTACTATGATAACTATGATTCATGTTCTACAGCAGAGGAGGCTGCTGAGGGGAGGACGGCACATAATAATCGCTGTAACGGAGCGAATCGAATCAAACACCTGGAAACCACGTATTTGATACCATTCCACTTATTCCGCTCCAGCCAATACCACGAGCCTGTCCTCCCCAATGAAAGTGGCACCAACCTCCTGTGTTCTACAGTTACCGTGACTCCCGCTACACCATCAGGGAGAATGGCCAGATGTAGCTGATCTCCCCTCCCCCATGTCAGAGAGTCTGATAAAGGGGAGTACTGCTGTGTTGCTAACAACGGTATCGGGGGGCCGGCCAAGAGCTGCGGAGCCCTGCAGCTTTAAATGTGTATGTGGGGTTATTCCACGTGTTCTAAGAGATCCATAGAGTGTTCTGGGCCGTGTCCCAAATGGCACTCTATCCCCTACTTAGTGCACTACTTTTAACCAGGGCCATAGGGAATAGGATACCATCTGTTCCACACCCTGTTGTAGTTCCCTCTACATGGCCCATAGTGTACAGTACCTCCACGCCCTGTTGTAGTTCCCTCTACATGGCCCATAGTGTACAGTACCTCCAAATCAGTCTCAGATATTTCAACGGATCCTCGCTGAGAATAGAGTCAAGATCATGAGTCTGAAGTATGTTTAGCTCTTCTTCTTGCTCAATGTTGATTGTCCTTGTCAATCACGCTGGTTTGAACACTCCAATATGTAAAGTTGGCTGATGTTATGCCAATGAACTGAGCTGCCTCCAGTGGTGCAGAAGGATTTCATCCAATAGAATCAGGGAGAAGAATACTCTGCAACGATTCATCGGCAACTATGTTCTACCTCCAGAGCCTCAGGTACAAAGACGCCCCACCAACATGACGCTACTGATTGAGTCCAAGGCCGTGTTGCCCTGTGTCACGTTAGGAAACCCCAGACCTAACGGCATCAATGATGATGTTTTTATACAGGTACTTCTTTATTTTTAATCATCTCTGTTTAATTTATATTTTTCTTAGTGAGAAAAGCATAAAACACGACCAAAGCATTAAGAAGTTTTCATGGAGAATACTATAATGAAATGAAATAATGACAATTTTGACAAACCACTAGTTGGTGCCAGACGACACCACCCCTTGAACTGATAACTGCCAAGGATAACTATGAAACACAACCCTTCAATTTAATGAACATTTTTATTTTATAAAAAAATATATTTCACCTTTATTTAACCAGGTAGGCTAGTTGAGAACAAGTTCTCATTTACAACTGTGACCTGGCCAAGATAAAGCACAGCAGATTGACACATACAACAACACAGAGTTACACATGGGATAAACAAACATACAGTCAATAATACAGTAGAAAAAGTCTATATACAGTGTGTGCAAATGAGGTAAGATAAGGGAGGTAAGACAATAAATAGGCCATGGTGGCGAAGTAATTACAATATACCAATTAAACACTGGAATGGTAGGATGTGCAGAAGATGAATGTGCAAGTAGAGATGCTGGGGTGCAAAGGAGCAAGATAAACAAATAAATACAGTATGGGGATGAGGTAGTTGGATGGGCTATTTACAGATGAGCTATGTACAGGTGCAGTGATCTGTGAGCTGCTCTGACAGCTGGTGCTTAAAGCTAGTGAGGGAGATATGAGTCTCCAGCTTCACTGATTTTTGCAGTTCGTTCCAGTCATTGGCAGCAGAGAACTGGAAGGAGAGGCGGCCAAAGGAGGATTTGGCTTTCGGGGTGACTAGTGAGATATACCTGCTGGAGCATGTGCTACGGGTGGGTGCTGCTATGGTGACCAGTGAGCTGAGATAAGGCGGGGACTTTACCTAGCAGAGACTTGTAGATGACCTGGAGCCAGTGGGTTTGGCGACGAGTATGAAGTGAGGGCCAGCCAACGAGAGCGTACAGGTCGCAGTGGTGGGTAGTATTTGGGGCTTTGGTGACAAAACGGATTGCACTGTGATAGACTGCATCCAATTTGTTGAGTACAGTGTTGGAGGCTATTTTGTAAATTACATCGCTGAAGTCGAGGATCGTTAGGATGGCACACAATTCCTCATAATGAAATGTTTGCAAATTAATTAAAGATAAAAAACAGAAATACCTGATGTACATAAGTATTCAGACCCTTTGCTATGAGACCTGAAATTGAGCTCAGGTGCATCCTGTTTCCATTGATCATCCTTGAGAGGTTTCTACAACTTGATTGGAGTCCACCTGTGGAAATTCAATTGATTGGACATGATTTGGAAAAGCACACACCTGTCTATATAAGGTCCCACAGCTGACAGTGCATGTCAGAGCAAAAACCAAGCCATGAGGTCAAAGGAATTGTCCGTAGAGCTCCGAGACAGGAATGTGTCGAGGCACAGATCTGGGGAAGGGTACAAAAACATTTATGCAGCATTGAAGGTCCCCAAGAACACAGTAGCCTCCATCATTCTTAAATGGAAGAAGTTCGGAACCACCAAGACTCTTTGTAAAGCTGGCTGCCCGTCCAAACTGAGTAATCAGGGGAGAATGGACTTGGTCAAGGAGGTGACCAAGAACCCGATGGTCACTCTGACAGAGCTCCAGAGTTCCTCTGTGTAGATGGGAGAACCTTACAGAAGGACAACCATCTCTGCAGCACTCCACCAATCAGGCCTTTATGGTAGAGTGGCCAGATGGAAGCCACTCCTCAGTTAAAAGGTACATGACAGCCCACTTGAAGTTTGCCAAAAGGCACCTAACAGACTCTCAGACCATGAGAAACAAGATTCTCTGGTCTGATGAAACCAAGTTTTAACTCTTTGTCCTGAATGCCAAGCGTCACGTCTGGAGGAAACCTGGCACCATCCCAACGGTGAAGCATGGTGGTGGCAGCATCATGCTGTGGGGATGTTTATCAGCGCCAGGGAATGGGAGACTAGTCAGGATCAAGGGAAAGATGAATGGAGCAAAGTACAGAGAGATCCTTGATGAAAACCTGCTCCAGAGCATTCAGGACCTCAGACTGGGGCGAAGGTTCACCTTCCACAGGACAACAACCCTAAGCACACAGCCAAGACAATGCAGGAGTGGCTTCGGAAAAGTCTCTGAATGTCCTTGAGTGGCCCAGCCAGAGCCCGGACTTGAACCTGATTGAAAATCTCTGGAGAGACCTGAAAATAGCTGTGCAGCGACGCTCCCCATCCAACCTGACATAGCTTGAGAGGATCTACAGAGAAGAATTGGAGAAACTTACCAAATACAGGTGTGGCAAGTTTGTAGCATCATACCCAAGAAGACTCAAGGCTGTAATCGCTGTCAGAGGTGTTTCAACAAAGTACTGAGTAAAGGGTCTGAACACTTATTTGTATTGTCTTTGATGGTTTACGTTGTTATTTTGTTTTCCTTTGATCGGGTCTATTTGTCCTGGTCTATTTTTCAGATGTTTCTCTTTATTGGTAGTTGGCACATCAGGTTTGTAATAGTTTTGTTGGGTTGGGCAGGGAGGGGATGGTGGTTTGGATAGTTGAGTGGCTTCACTGCAGGTGGATTTTATGTAAAAAAAAACAATTTTAATAAAGTATTCAAGTACAAAAAAATACTCTGAACAGGTGAGTGATCGGATCACCATTCTGGATTATGGGGCTCTGAAAATGCATAACATCAACGAGGAAGACGCGGGACAGTACCGCTGTGTGGCCAAGAACAGCTTCGGGATGGCCTTCTCCAAACCAGTCTCCATAGAAGTACAGGGTAGGTCTTCTCCAAACCAGTCTCCATAGAAATACAGGGTAGGTCTTCTCCAAATAAGTCTCCATAGAAGTACAGGGTAAGTCTTCTCCAAACCAGTCTCCATAGAAGTACAGGGTAGGCCTTCTCCAAACCAGTCTCCATAGAAGTACAGGGTAGGCCTTCTCCAAACCAGTCTCCATAGAAGTACAGGGTAGGTCTTCTCCAAACCAGTCTCCATAGAAGTACAGGGTAAGTCTTCTCCAAACCAGTCACCATAGAAGTACAGGGTAGGTCTTCTCCAAACAAGTCACCATAGAAGTACAGGGTAGGTCTTCTCCAAACCAGTCTCCATAGAAGTACAGGGTAGGTCTTCTCCAAACCAGTCTCCATAGAAGTACAGGGTAAGTCTTCTCCAAACCAGTCACCATAGAAGTACAGGGTATGTCTTCTCCAAACCAGTCTCCATAGAAGTACAGGGTAAGTCTTCTCCAAACCAGTCTCCATAGAAGTACATGGTAAGTCCTCTCCAAACCAGTCACCATAGAAGTACAGTGTAGGTCTTCTCCAAACAAGTCTCCATAGAAGTACAGGGTAGGCCTTCTCCAAACCAGTCTCCATAGAAGTACAGGGTAGGTCTTCTCCAAACCAGTCACCATAGAAGTACAGGGTAGGTCTTCTCCAAACCAGTCTCCATAGAGGTACAGGGTAAGTCTTCTCCAAACCAGTCTCCATAGAAATACAGGGTAGGCTTTCTCCAAACCAGTCTCCATAGAAGTACAGGGTAAGTCCTTCTCCAAACCAGTCACCATAGAAGTACATGGTAAGCCTTCTCCAAACCAGTCACCATAGAAGTACAGGGTAAGTCCTAGAACTAGTAAGGCTGGTGGACACAAAACAGACAACTTTAAAACAATAGTCATATTTATACATTTACATTTAAGTCATTTAGCAGACGCTCTTATCCAGAGCGACTTACAAGTTGGTGCATTCACCTTATGATGTCCAGTGGAACAACCACTTTACAATAGTGCATCTAACTCTAAGGGGGGGGGGGTTAGAAGGATTACTTTATCCTATCCTAGGTATTCCTTAAAGAGGTGGGGTTTCAGGTGTCTCCGGAAGGTGGTGATTGATTCCGCTGACCTGGCGTCGTGGGGGAGTTTGTTCCACCATTGGGGTGCCAGAGCAGCGAACAGTTTTGACTGGGCTGAGCGGGAGCTGTACTTCCTCAGAGGTAGGGAGGCGAGCAGGCCAGAGGTGGATGAACGCAGTGCCCTTGTTTGGGTGTAGGGCCTGATCAGAGCCTGAAGGTACGGAGGTGCCGTTCCCCTCACAGCTCCGTAGGCAAGCACCATGGTCTTGTAGCGGATGCGAGCTTCAACTGGAAGCCAGTGGAGAGAGCGGAGGAGCGGGGTGACGTGAGAGAACTTGGGAAGGTTGAACACCAGACGGGCTGCGGCGTTCTGGATGAGTTGTAGGGGTTTAATGGCACAGGCAGGGAGCCCAGCCAACAGCGAGTTGCAGTAATCCAGACGGGAGATGACAAGTGCCTGGATTAGGACCTGCGCCGCTTCCTGTGTGAGGCAGGGTTGTACTCTGCGAATGTTGTGGAGCATGAACCTACAGGAACGGGTCACCGCCTTGATGTTGGTTGAGAACGACAGGGTGTTGTCCAGGATCACGCCAAGGTTCTTAGCGCTCTGGGAGGAGGACACAATGGAGTTGTCAACCGTGATGGCAAGATCATGGAACGGGCAGTCCTTCCCCGGGAGGAAGAGCAGCTCCGTCTTGCCGAGGTTCAGCTTGAGGTGGTGATCCGTCATCCACACTGATATGTCTGCCAGACATGCAGAGATGCGATTCGCCACCTGGTTATCAGAAGGGGGAAAGGAGAAGATTAATTGTGTGTCGTCTGCATAGCAATGATAGGAGAGACCATGTGAGGATATGACAGAGCCAAGTGACTTGGTGTATAGCGAGAATAGGAGAGGGCCTAGAACAGAGCCCTGGGGGACACCAGTGGTGAGAGCAAGTGGTGCGGAGACAGATTCTCGCCACGCCACCTGGTAGGAGCGACGTGTCAGGTAGGACGCAATCCAAGCGTGGGCCGCGCCAGAGATGCCCAACTCGGAGAGGGTGGAGAGGAGGATCTGATGGTTCACAGTATCAAAATGACTTAAATGTAAATATTTATACAATAAAATGACCTTAATACAGCCTAGTTTACAAAGCCTGCATGACGGACCACTAGGTGGTGCTAGACAACTACACTACTCCTGAACCTAGGTGGTGCTAGACAACTACACTACTCCTAAACCTAGGTGGTGCCAGACAACTACACTAGTCCTGAACCTAGGTGGTGCCAGACAACTACACTAATCCTGAACCTAGGTGGTGCCAGACAATACTACTCCTGAACCTAGGTGGTGCCAGACAATACTACTCCTGAACCTAGGTGGTGCCAGACAATACTACTCCTGAACCTAGGTGGTGGCAGACAACTACACTACTCCTAAACCTAGGTGGTGCCAGACAACTACACTAGTCCTGAACCTAGGTGGTGCCAGACAACTACACTACTCCTAAACCTAGGTGGTGCCAGACAACTACACTACTCCTGAACATAGGTGGTGCCAGACAACTACACTAGTCCTGAACCTAGATGGTGCCAGACAACTACACTACTCCTGAACCTAGGTGGTGCCAGACAACTACACTAGTCCTGAACCTAGGTGGTGCCAGACAACTACACTAGTCCTGAACCTAGGTGGTGCCAGACAACTACACTAGTCCTGAACCTAGATGGTGCCAGACAACTACACTACTCCTGAACCTAGGTGGTGCCAGACAACTACACTAGTCCTGAACCTAGGTGGTGCCAGACAACTACACTACTCCTAAACCTAGGTGGTGCCAGACAACTACACTAGTCCTGAACCTAGGTGGTGCCAGACAACTACACTAATCCTGAACCTAGGTGGTGCCAGACAATACTACTCCTGAACCTAGGTGGTGCCAGGCTACTACACTAGTCCTGAACCTAGGTAGTGCCAGACAACTACACTACTCCTAAACCTAGATGGTGCCAGACAACTACACTAGTCCTGAACCTAGGTGGTGCCAGACAACTACACTAATCCTGAACCTAGGTGGTGCCAGACAACTACACTACTCCTGAACCTAGGTGGTGCCAGACAACTACCCTACTCCTGAACCTAGATGGTGCCAGACATCTACACTACTCCTGAACCTAGATGGTGCCAGACAACTACACTACTCCTGAACCTAGGTGGTGCCAGACAACTACACTACTCCTGACCCTAGGTGGTGCCAGACAACTACACTACTCCTGACCCTAGGTTGTGCCAGACAACTACACTACTCCTGAACCTAGATGGTGCCAGACAACTACACTACTCCTGAACCTAGGTGGTGCCAGACAACTACACTACTCCTGAACCTAGATGGTGCCAGACAACTACACTACTCCTGAACCTAGGTGGTGCCAGGCAACTACACTAGTCCTGAACCTAGGTGGTGCCAGACAACTACACTAGTCCTGACCCTAGGTGGTGCAAGACAACTACACTACTCCTGAACCTAGGTGGTGCCAGACAACAACACTACTCCTGACCCTAGGTGGTGCCAGACAACTACACTACCCCTGAACCTAGATGGTGCCAGACAACTACACTACTCCTGAACCTAGATGGTGCCAGACAACTACACTACTCCTGATCCTAGGTGGTGCCAGACAACTACACTACTCCTGATCCTAGGTGGTGCCAGACAACTACACTACTCCTGATCCTAGGTGGTGCCAGACAACTACACTACTCCTGAACCTAGGTGGTGCCAGACAACTACACTACTCCTGAACCTAGATGGTGCCAGACAACTACACTACTCCTGACCCTAGGTGGTGCCAGACAACTACACTACTCCTGACCCTAGGTTGTGCCAGACAACTACACTACTCCTGAACCTAGATGGTGCCAGACAACTACACTAGTCCTGAACCTAGGTGGTGCCAGACAACTACACTAGTCCTGACCCTAGGTGGTGCCAGACAACTACACTACTCCTGAACCTAGGTGGTGCCAGGCAACAACACTACTCCTGACCCTAGGTGGTGCCAGACAACTACACTACTCCTGACCCTAGGTGGTGCCAGACAACTACACTACTCCTGACCCTAGGTTGTGCCAGACAACTACACTACTCCTGAACCTAGATGGTGCCAGACAACTACACTACTCCTGAACCTAGGTGGTGCCAGACAACTACACTACTCCTGAACCTAGATGGTGCCAGACAACTACACTACTCCTGAACCTAGGTGGTGCCAGACAACTACACTAGTCCTGACCCTAGGTGGTGCCAGACAACTACACTACTCCTGAACCTAGGTGGTGCCAGACAACAACACTACTCCTGACCCTAGATGGTGCCAGACAACTACACTACTCCTGATCCTAGGTGGTGCCAGACAACTACACTACTCCTGATCCTAGGTGGTGCCAGACAACTACACTACTCCTGAACCTAGGTGGTGCCAGACAATACTAATCCTGAACCTAGATGGTGCCAGACAACTACACTACTCCTGAACCTAGGTGGTGCCAGACAATACTACTCCTGAACCTAAAGTTGAAGTAGGAAGTTTACATACACTTAGGTTGCATACTGTATACATATAGCTATAAATATCTACATGTTGTGTATATATATATATATATATAGCTATATCTATCTACACAGTATATCTACAGTATCCTGTGTTTCAGGAGAATGTGTTTACTTGTTTACCCAGTGTGTTGATTTTAACTCAGCTGTTTTTCTAGCTGCTCTGAGTCTGTGGTACCAGGTGTGTGTGTGTGTGTGTGTGTGTGTGTGTGTGTGTGTGTGTGTGTGTGTGTGTGTGTGTGTGTGTGTGTGTGTGTGTGTGTGTGTGTGTGTGTGGTATCTAAGAGTATCTTCAGCTTTCTCCCAGTCAGCTCTGGTATTTCTCTCTCCCTCTCTCCCCATTTGGGGGGGGATCACTGTTTTACATCAGACTGACAACTGACCTCTGTTGGTAAGTTACAATAAAATTAATGTTAAATCTGTATAAAAGCTGCAGGAAATGCATTGGTTTGATTTTTAAAGTAAATGCTTTGCTGTGGCTCTTCAGCCCAGACCCCAGTGAACCCCCAGCCCAGACCCCAGTGACCCCCCAGCCCAGACCCCAGTGACCCCCCCAAGGCCCTCTACATGAAGCCACTGATTTAAGTCTGTAACACACACACACCTGGCAATGGGTCATCCACCCCATTTTCACAAACTCACACACACACATCCAGCAACACACACAGACCTCCCTGGTCTCCTCACTACTACGATCAGGCAATCACAGCAGCAAGGGCTCTGTACTGAGGAGAAACAATGGGTAGTTGCCTACTCTCTTTACAGAGGAAAAATGGGTAGTTGCCTACTCTCTTTACAGAGGAACACTGGGTAGTTTCCTACTCTCTTTACAGAGGAACAATGGGTAGTTGCCTACTCTCTTTAAAGAGGAACAATGGGTAGTTGCCTACTCTCTTTACAGAGGAACAATGGGTAGTTGCCTACTCTCTTTAAAGAGGAACAATGGGTAGTTGCCTACTCTCTTTAAAGAGGAACAATGGGTAGTTGCCTACTCTCTTTACAGAGGAACAATGGGTAGTTGCTACTCTCTTTAAAGAGGAACAATGGGTAGTTGCCTACTCTCTTTACAGAGGAACAATGGGTAGTTGCCTACTCTCTTTACAGAGGAACAATGGGTAGTTGCCTACTCTCTTTACAGAGGAACAATGGGTAGTTGCCTACTCTCTTTAAAGAGGAACAATGGGTAGTTGCCTACTCTCTTTACAGAGGAACAATGGGTAGTTGCCTACTCTCTTTACAGAGGAACAATGGGTAGTTGCTACTCTCTTTAAAGAGGAACAATGGGTAGTTGCTACTCTCTTTACAGAGGAACAATGGGTAGTTGCCTACTCTCTTTACAGAGGAACAATGGGTAGTTGCTACTCTCTTTACAGAGGAACAATGGGTAGTTGCCTACTCTCTTTAAAGAGGAACAATGGGTAGTTGCTACTCTCTTTACAGAGGAACAATGGGTAGTTGCCTACTCTCTTTACAGAGGAACAATGGGTAGTTGCTACTCTCTTTACAGAGGAACAATGGGTAGTTGCCTACTCTCTTTACAGAGGAACAATGGGTAGTTGCCTACTCTCTTTACAGAGGAACAATGGGTAGTTGCCTACTCTCTTTACAGAGGAACAATGGGTAGTTGCCTACTCTCTTTACAGAGGAACAATGGGTAGTTGCCTACTCTCTTTACAGAGGAACAATGGGTAGTTGCCTACTTTCTTTACAGAGGAACAATGGGTAGTTGCCTACTCTCTTTACAGAGGAACAATGGGTAGTTGCTACTCTCTTTACAGAGGAACAATGGGTAGTTGCCTACTCTATTTACATAGGAACAATGGGTAGTTGCCTACTCTCTTTACAGAGGAACAATGGGTAGTTGCCTACTCTCTTTACAGAGGAACAATGGGTAGTTGCTACTCTCTTTACAGAGGAACAATGGGTAGTTGCCTACTCTCTTTACAGAGGAACAATGGGTAGTTGCCTACTCTCTTTACAGAGGAACAATGGGTAGTTGCCTACTCTCTTTACAGAGGAACAATGGGTAGTTGCTACTCTCTTTACAGAGGAACAATGGGTAGTTGCCTACTCTCTTTACAGAGGAACAATGGGTAGTTGCTACTCTCTTTACAGAGGAACAATGGGTAGTTGTCTACTCTCTTTACAGAGGAACAATGGGTAGTTGTCTACTCTCTTTACAGAGGAACAATGGGTAGTTGCTACTCTCTTTACAGAGGCACAATGGGTTAATAACCTCTATTTATCTGTTCCTCCTGTGTCCTGCTCTGCCGCTGGTCAACGGGATCCTGTCCCTTCCCTGTAGAGTTGAGGTAAGACACGGATCCTGTCCCTTCCCTGTAGAGTTGAGGTAAGACACGGATCCTGTCCCTTCCCTGTAGAGTGGTAAGACACGGATCCTGTCCCTTCCCTGTAGAGTGGAGGTAAGACACGGATCCTGTCCCTTCCCTGTAGAGTGGAGGTAAGACACGGATCCTGTCCCTTCCCTGTAGAGTGGAGGTAAGACACGGATCCTGTCCCTTCCCTGTAGAGTGGAGGTAAGACACGGATCCTGTCCCTTCCCTGTAGAGTGGAGGTAAGACACGGATCCTGTCCCTTCCCTGTAGAGTGGAGGTAAGACACGGATCCTGTCCCTTCCCTGTAGAGTGGAGGTAAAACACGGATCCTGTCCCTTCCCTGTAGAGTGGAGGTAAGACACGGATCCTGTCCCTTCCCTGTAGAGTGGAGGTAAGACACGGATCCTGTCCCTTCCCTGTAGAGTGGAGGTAAGACACGGATCCTGTCCCTTCCCTGTAGAGTGGAGGTAAGACACGGATCCTGTCCCTTCCCTGTAGAGTGGAGGTAAGACACGGATCCTGTCCCTTCCCTGTAGAGTGGAGGTAAGACACGGATCCTGTCCCTTCCCTGTAGAGTGGAGGTAAAACACGGATCCTGTCCCTTCCCTGTAGAGTGGAGGTAAGACACGGATCCTGTCCCTTCCCTGTAGAGTCGAGGTAAAACACGGAACCTGTCCCTTCCCTGTAGAGTGGAGGTAAAACACGGATCCTGTCCCTCCTTTGTGCCTGAAAATGCAGCACATAGGGTTCCCTTGGCAAGGGAAAGGTTTTACTTATAACGTATTATGTTCAAACCCTTTTCGGCGTTTTAACCGGAACACGCGGCAAACAACGAAATGCACCGTGGTCTCCTCGCGTGTTGAGAGACAGATAATTATCGCTGGTCAAGCTAATATCTCCTGGATTTCAATCTGTCTGCTCTTTGTCCTCGCTCGAGAAATGAATAATGACAGAGCCTACCCGCGTCTGAATGCGCCAGGCAGAAATAGCCCTGCATTTGGCCAAACGCTCTATTTCTCAGATTTCTATAATTATGTTTATCAGCCCTCATACAGAAATGTATTCGCTTACGTTACCCACTGACTACGTCAGAGAACAACACGGAAGCGGGGAATCTTCAGCACCCCAAATAATGCTTGTCTCTATCACTCCCATAATGTGTACAATATATTGGTATATTATGTAATCTGCGTTTCAATTTTATACAGGATGAATCAAAATGAAAGCGTCATTCTATTTTAAATTCCTTGCAGGGGGCTCCAATATGTTTTATTAACTTCTTCAGGCTGCAAGCCCGACACCGGTACACTTATGACAAAATCCAGCTCAAGTGCAGGGTGCGAAATTCAAAATATATATTTAAAAAATATTTAACTTTCACACATTAACAAGTCCAATACAGCATTTGAAAGATAAACATCTTGTGAATCCAGCCAACATGTCAGATTTTTAAAATGTTTTACAGCGAAAACACCACGTATATTTATGTTAGTTCACCACCAAATACAAAAGAGGATAGACATTTTTCACAGCACAGGTAGCATGCAGGTAGCATGCACAAAGCCAACCTAACTAACCTAGAACCAACCAAACTAACCTAGAAACAACTTCCTCAGATGACAGTCCTATAACATGTTACACAATAAATCTATGTTTTGTTCGAAAAATGTGCATATTTGAGCTATAAATCAGTTTTACATTACTGCTACCATCACAGCTACAGTCAGAAATAGCACGGGAGTAGCCAGAGTAAATACAGACACCAACGTCAAATACCTAATTACTCATCATAAAACATTTCAGAAAAATATATGGTGTAAAGCAAATGAAAGACAAAGATCTTGTGAATACAGCCAATATTTCCGATTTTTTTAAAGTGTTTTACAGCGAAAACACAATATAGCGTTATATTAGCTTACTACAATAGCTAACGCACAACAGCATTGATTCCAGGTAATCGGTAGCGATAGCACAGTTCGACAGATATATGAAATAGCATCCCAAATTGGGTCCTACCTTTGTTGATCTTCCATCAGAATGTTGTACAAGGGGTCCTTTGTCCAGAACTGTCTTTGTTTGGATTCAGAACGAACTCTTTCCCTCTTGAATTAGCAAGCACACTGGCCATGCGGCGCTAACCTCTCCTTCGTGAACAAAGTCAAACAACGCAACACGCCTAAAGTCCCGAATAAATTTCAATAATATAATAAAACTATATTGAAAAAACATACTTTAGGATGATATTGTGACATGTATCAAATAAAATCTAACCCGGAGATTGTATTCGCCCATAACGACAGCTTTCCAGACGGCGATTCCAGGTCCAACTTCGCGCTTTCGAAAAGAAAAAAAAATGGCGGACCCCTCATTCCAAGATGATGTATTCCACCTCAGAACAAGATAATCAACTCATTTCTGCTCTCACTTCCTCTTGACACCCAGGGGAAGGTGTATGACGTGTATGTATAGTCCTAAGTGACATGCCCATTTATAGGCAAGCTCTTGAACAGAGACCTCGCTTTCAGAAATCTCACTTCCGGATAGGAAGTGGGCTGCAGAAGGAGTTCTGTTTCACTTAGAGAAATAATTCAAACGGTTTTAGAAACTAGAGAGTGTTTTCTATCCAATAGTAATAATAATATGCATATTGTACGAGCAAGAATTGAGTACGAGGCCGTTTGAAATGGGCACCTTTTTCCAGGTTACTCAATACTGCCCCTGCAGCCTGAAGACAGACGTGCGGCCTAGTTCCATAAATGTTCAAATCCTTTCCGGATCATCGGACAATGTTAAATTCCTAGATTACAGAGTATACTCTTGGTTAACAAGTTAAATCAGCAATTCAAAATTGGGTTTAATTATTTATTGTCACGTTCCTGACCTGTTTTCTGTTAGTTTTGTATGTGTTAGTTGGTCAGGACGTGAGTTTGGGTGGGCAGTCTATGTTTTGTGTTTCTATGTTGGTTTATGGGTGACCTGATATGGTTCTCAATTAGAGGCAGGTGGTGTTCATCTCCTCTGATTGAGAATCATATTAAGGTAGGTAGTTTCACAGTGTTTGTTTGTGGGTGGTTGTCTCCTGTGTCTGTGTCTATGTTACACCATACGGGACTGTTTCGTTCGTTCGTCGTTTTGTGTAGTCATTTTCCTGTTCGTTCGTTCTGCGTTACATGTAAGTCCTTACGTTCAGGTTTGTCTACTCCGTTTGTTGTTTTGTTTAGTTTTAAGTGAAGTTCGTGTTTTTTGTCTTTACTTTAATAAATAATATGTCAAATCACAAGTCTGCATTTTGGTTCGATCCCTGCTCCTCCTCTTCGTATGAAGAGGAGGAGGAACGCCGTTACATTTATTTACTAAATACCTAACTAAATCACACAGAATTACATATACACAGAATAAATCATACCTTGATTACAAATTACGTCATAAAGGAAAACACCCCTAGCGGGCGGAACAGATATGACACAAAAGAAAAGGGGTTTGAGTGAAAGAGCGGGAAGACTGAGGAACAAAGGGGGAAGCTGTGCTATCTAAATACAGTATCTAATGCATTCTAAATTACTGCCCATTTGGAAAAGGAAAATGCAATCAATATTTAATCTGAGCTGCGCTTCCGTAGGTTGGTGGTAGATGGAAGACCGGGTTGCCCAACCAAGTCCTTTGTCCTTTGTAGAATGTCTCTGGTGGTAAATTGGATACGTTGTAGTAACGTTGTTGTGTGGTAGACAGAATACTCTGTCTGTCCTTCCTAACCTGCGTTTGCAGCTGCTGTTGCTAACTCAACGGCTAGGAGGTATCACTTCTCCAGTGAATAAGAGTGCAAAGTTCATACCATTCGCAACCAAAGCTCACGCTGAGGTTGGCTTAGTTCTGTAGTTGCCATGTTAGTCCTTTTAACGCAGAGGCTGCAGACCTCACGTACTTTGAACAGGAGGTTACATTTTCGTCAAGGCTTTATATAGTGGAGCGAGAAGGGTGTGTCTGAAAAGTTTATAACCCATGTCTCTTCACAGGGGCGGGCCACTGGCCCTAACCTTATGAAAACCCAAATCTCTCATTTGGAAGCTAAAATTACATTTAATCTCTTCACCAATAATTTTATATTCAAACATTTAAATTGAACAACAATTCCATGTGACTCCGATAACTACAATGTGCAGACTTTCCACTGTAGAGTTTGTGTCATCCTATCATTGATGAGAATGTCCCAGATGACAACCGAACTGACATAATATACCTTAAGTACCACCGCATATGTTCAATTGGTCGGATTACCAGAATATAGTTAATTTCCCACCTTTCTGATGTTCCCAGAATCTCTATGTTAACCAAGGGGTTTTCAAATTTCACATCAGTAGGGTAGAGAGAGGGGAAAAAAGGGGGAAAGAGGTATTTATGACTGTCATAAACCTACCCCCAGGCCAACGTCATGACACTATGTGAACTGGAAACTATATACCCGGAGGCTGCATTTATTGTAGCTGGGTATTTTAACAAAGCAAATTTGAGATCAATGTTTAAACATGTTAACCATCGCAAGGCTGCTGGCCCAGACGGCATCAATAGCTGCGTCCTCAGAGCATGCGCAGACCAGCTGGCTGGTGTGTTTACAGACATATTTAATCGCTCCCTATCCCTGTCTGTTGTCCCCACATGCTTCAAGATGGCCACCATTGTTCCTGTACCCAAGAAGACAAAGATAACTGAACTAAATGACTATCGCCCCGTAGCACTCACTTCCGTCATCATGAAGTGCTTTGAGAGACTAGTCAAGGATCATATCACCTCCACCTTATCGGCCACCCTAGACCCACTCCAATTTGCTTACCGCCCCAACAGGTCCACAGATGACACAATCGCCATCACACTGCACACTGCCCTATCCCATCTGGACAAGAGGAATACCTATGTAAGAATGCTGTTAATTGACTACAGCTCAGCATTCAACAACATAGTACCCTTCAAGCTCATCATTAAGCTGGAGGCCCTGGGTCTCAACCCCGTCCTGTGCCACTGGGTCCTGGACTTTCTGATGGGCCGACCCCAGGTGGTGAAGGTAGGAAACAACATCTCCATTTCGCTGACCCTCAACACAGGGGCCTCACAAGGGTGTGTGCTCAGCCCTCTCCTGTGCTCCCTGTTCACCCACGACTGCGTGGCCATGCACGCCTCCAACTCAATCATCAAGTTTGCAGACGACACTACAGTGGTAGGCTTGATTACCAACAACGACGAGACGGCCTACAGGGAGGAGGTGAGGGCCCTCGGAGTGTGGTGTCAGGAAAATAACCCCTTACTCAATGTCAACAAAACAAAGGAGATGATTGTGGACTTCAGGAAACAGCAGAGGGAGCACCCCCCCTTATCCACACTGAAGGGACAGCAGTGGAGAAGGTGGAAAGTTTTAAGTTCCTCGGCGTACACATCACAGACAAACTGAAATGGTCCACCCACACAGACAGTGTGGTGAAGAAAGTGCAACAGCGCCTCTTCAACCTCAGGAGGCTGACAAAACCCTGACAAACTTTTATAGATGCACAATTGAGAGCATCCAGTCGAGCTGTATCGCCGCCTGGTACGGCAACTGCACCGCCCTCAAACGCAAGGCTATCCAGAGGGTGGTGCGGTCTGCCCAACGCATCACCGGGGGAAAACTACCTGCCCTCCAGGACACCTACACCACCCGATGTCACAGGAAGGCCATAAAGATCATCAAGGACAACAGCCACCCGAGCCACTGCCTGTTCACACTGCTATCATCCAGAAGGTCAGTAAAGGTGCATCAAAGCTGGGACCGAGAGATTGAGAAACAGCTTCTGTCTCAAGGCCATCAGACTGCTAAACAGCCATCACTAACTCAGAGAGGCTGCTGCCTACATTGAGACACAATCACTGGACACGTTCTGCTATTCTCCTTTTTCTAGTCCTCCCGGTTTTGATCCTTGCCTGTTTCTGGACTCTGTACTCGCCTGCCTGACCATTCTGCCACTCTTGACCACGAGCCTGTCTGCCACTCTGTACCTCCTGGACTCTGATCTGGTTTTGACCTTTTTGCCTGTGCACGACCATTCTCTTGCATACTCCTTTTGGATTAATAAACATTGTAAGACTCCAACCATCTGCCTCCTGTGTCTGCATCTGTGTCTCGCCTTGTGTCATGATAATTGTGGAGTTTTGTCCTATCACAGCCATTACACTCTGTAACCATTTTATTTTCAACATTGGCCTTCTGGTGAAATCCCTGAGTGGTGAGTTAGGAAGGACACCTGTATCTTTTTAGTGACTGGGTGTACTGATTCACCTTCCGAAGTTTAATTAATAACTTCACCATGCTCAAAGGGATATTCACTGTCTGTTTTTTTTGTAATACCAATCTTCCAATAAGGGACCTTCTTTGTGAGGCATTGGAAAACCAAACTCCTGAACTTATTTGGGCTTGCCATAGGACATTTCAGCTTTTCATTTTCTATTCATTCATAAACGTTTTGAAAACACAATTACACTTTGAAATTATGTGGTATTGTGTGAAGACCAGTAACAAAAATAATCTCAATTTAATCCATTTTAAATTCAGTCTGTAACACAACAAAATGTGAAAAGGTCAAGCGGTGTGAATATCATTTCTGAAGGCACTGCACAGTAACATGATCAAGATGCAGAATGTTGCTCACTTAGCAGCCTGACTATGTTTGGTTGGTCAAACTAACTAACTAACTAACTCACCTAGCAGCCTGACTATGTTGGGGTGGTCAAACTAACTCACCTAGCAGCCTGACTATGTTGGGGTGATCAAACTAACTCACCTATCAGCCTGACTTTGTTGGGGTGGTCAAACTAACTCACCTAGCAGCCTGACTATGTTGGGGTGGTCAAACGAACTCACCTAGCAGCCTGACTATGTTGGGGTGGTCAAACTAACTCACCTAGTAGCCTGACTATGTTGGGGTGGTCAAACTAACTCACCTAGTAGCCTGACTATGTTGGGGTGATCTAACTAACCCACCCTGGTTCATTCATGTACAGAATATCATCATATCCAACAAAAGCATAAAGGTGGCTCCAACAAGGTATTTTATATATGGAAATTACTTGTTCCTAAAGTAAAAGCCCAGCTTAAGCTTTTTTTTAGGAAGCTGTTGAATTTGGGTCTTTAAAAAACAGCTTCAAGGTAAAAAATCATTTTATGATGACTGAACCTCGATTGGCTTCTTTTGCTGAGACCATCTGAGGCAGACTAGCTTTCTTGATCTTGAGAATGCCATTAGTTTAGTTTTGTCAGCATTGAAGACACATTTAAGCTGGAACAGGTGATGCCGGGCAACACTAAATGCCACGTCACGTGTAGGAGCAGAGCTGTAGATGATGGGTCATTTGCATATAGATGGAACCTTTGCATCAGCAATGTTTGTTGATAGGCCCTGGTCAAAAGTCATGCACTAAATACGGAATAGGGTGTCATTTGGGCTGAGACTGTATACCAGTAAATCATAATTATTGTATTGTACACAGCTGCATAGTCTTCATTTTTGTTCCATGTTTGTTACGGATCATGTGAGATAGATGGCACTGTTTCACCACAATCACCTTCAATAAAGTGTTCCTTCCTCATAGAAAAGCACAACTGTTCTAGCATGTGTCTTCGAGTTTCTCAGAGTTTATCTTCAATGTCGACACAATGAAACAGTTGAGTAAGGAAACACACACACGATCCAGAAACTACATTTCTGTTTTGTTTTTTTGTCAGTTTGCAATTTGTGGCTTCATAAAGTGGAGAAAAGGCAACATACTTAGCCATAAGGAATCACTCAGGTTTAGTGGTCCAAAATGAGAGAGAGAGAGAGAGAGAGAGAGATAACATTTATAAGAAAGGGAGAACCTTTAAGGCCGCTACCGGCCTGAGAAAACAAACCAAGACTCCCACACTCCTTTCCCACTTTCCCTTCTCTCTTCGCCTTCCTCCTCCTCCCTCTCTCCTTCCCCAGCTTCCAGCCAACTCACTACAGAAGACAGAGACCCACAATACCGACAGGCAGGGAAGCAGAGAGACAGGCACACAAGCAGGCAGACAGGCCAACAGGAGATGAAACAGGGACTTGATGATCTAAAACCTTCAATTCTTCCTGACCTGGATAACAACATGATGGTTTGTCCATTAAAGACTCAGGCAGTTTGTCCCAATCGTCACTCTATTCCTCTCATATTGCAGTACTTTTACACAGAGCTCTCTGGGCCACACTGCACTATATAGGGAATTGGGTGCACATCCAAAGGTCCCTGCAACACGTTCCAGAGAGGTCCACATAGACTGACACAGTCCTCCTCCTGTCTCCCGGTTACCGGGGGGTTTCAGACATCAGACCACTAACGTAAATGTGCCTGTCATAATGTCGCTATTACGACTGAGGTGTCGGGAGCTGGGACTGAGGAAAGGATGCTAAAACAGTAGCCCGTTTATATCTGGTTCAGGCCTTTGTCCTGATTTATTTCCACATTCTGATCGTGTCCACCATTTTAGACAGGTGTAGACAATTAAAAGACGCATTAAAAGACGATCCGACTGTGATCAATTGGCCCAGCGTCGTCCGGGTTAGGGTTTGGTCAGGGTAAGCCGTATTTGTAAATAAGAATTTGTTCTTAACTGACTTTCCTAGTTAAATATTTATTTTTAATTAAAGATCATTCTGACCACATCCTGAGGAAGTCAGGGACACATCCTGAGGAAGTCAGGGACACATCCTGAGGTAGTCAGGTACACATCCTGAGGTAGTCAGACACACATCCTGAGGTAGTCAGACACACATCCTGAGGTAGTCAGACACACATCCTGAGGTAGTCAGACACACATCCTGAGGAAGTCAGACACACATCCTGAGGAAGTCAGACACACATCCTGAGGTAGTCAGGGACACATCCTGAGGAAGTCAGACACACATCCTGAGGAAGTCAGACACACATCCTGAGGAAGTCAGACACACATCCTGAGGAAGTCAGGCACACATCCTGAGGAAGTCAGGGACACATCCTGAGGTAGACAGGGACACATCCTGAGGAAGTCAGACACACATCCTGAGGAAGTCAGACACACATCCTGAGATAGTCAGGGACACATCCTGAGGAAGTCAGGGACACATCCTGAGGAAGTCAGGGACACATCCTGAGGAAGTCAGACACACATCCTGAGGAAGTCAGACTTACATCCTGAGGTAGTCAGGGACACATCCTGAGGAAGTCAGACACACATCCTGAGATAGTCAGGGACACATCCTGAGGAAGTCAGACACACATCCTGAGGAAGTCAGACACACATCCTGAGGAAGTCAGACACACATCCTGAGGAAGTCAGGGACACATCCTGAGGAAGTCAGACACACATCCTGAGGAAGTCAGACACACATCCTGAGGAAGTCAGACACACATCCTGAGGAAGTCAGACACACATCCTGAGGAAGTCAGACACACATCCTGAGGTAGTCAGGCACACATCCTGAGGTAGTCAGACACACATCCTGAGGAAGTCAGACACACATCCTGAGGAAGTCAGGCACACATCCTGAGGAAGTCAGGCACACATCCTGAGGAAGTCAGACACACATCCTGAGGAAGTCAGACACACATCCTGAGGAAGTCAGACACACATCCTGAGGAAGTCAGACACACATCCTGAGGAAGTCAGACACACATCCTGAGGAAGTCAGACACACATCCTGAGGAAATCAGGCACACATCCTGAGGAAATCAGGCACACATCCTGAGGAAGTCAGACACACATCCTGAGGAAGTCAGACACACATCCTGAGGAAGTCAGACACACATCCTGAGGAAGTCAGACACACATCCTGAGGAAGTCAGACACACATCCTGAGGAAGTCAGGCACACATCCTGAGGAAGTCAGACACACATCCTGAGGAAGTCAGACACACATCCTGAGGAAGTCAGACACACATCCTGAGGAAGTCAGACACACATCCTGAGGAAGTCAGACACACATCCTGAGGTAGTCAGGCACACATCCTGAGGTAGTCAGACACACATCCTGAGGAAGTCAGACACACATCCTGAGGAAGTCAGACACACATCCTGAGGAAGTCAGACACACATCCTGAGGAAGTCAGGCACACATCCTGAGGAAGTCAGACACACATCCTGAGGAAGTCAGACACACATCCTGAGGAAGTCAGACACACATCCTGAGGTAGTCAGACACACATCCTGAGGTAGTCAGACACACATCCTGAGGTAGTCAGACACACATCCTGAGGAAGTCAGACACACATCCTGAGGAAGTCAGGCACACATCCTGAGGTAGTCAGACACACATCCTGAGGTAGTCAGACACACATCCTGAGGAAGTCAGACACACATCCTGAGGAAGTCAGACACACATCCTGAGGTAGTCAGACACACATGGTGTCTTGATATCTTACAAGTGTAGACGGATCTGGACAGTGAAACCATTTAAATCATCAGTGTCCCACCTGCTAAAGTCACTGACAGGTGCATCAATGACTTTTTGTCTTAAAATACAGTAAATAAATAAATAAAAACCATTTTGATTGAATGGCTATCAAATTATTTGCATACAGGTCGGTATTTTAATACCATGTGAAGACACATATTAATACCGTGTGAAGACACATTTTAATACCGTGTGAAGACACATTTTAATACCGTGTGAAGACACATTTTAATACCGTGTGAAGACACATTTTAATACCGTGTGAAGACACATTTTATATACCGTGTGAAGACACATTTTAATACCGTGTGAAGACACATTTTAATACCGTGTGAAGACACATTTTAATACCGTGTGAAGACACATTTTATATACCGTGTGAAGACACATTTTAATACCATGTGAAGACACATTTTATATACCGTGTGAAGACACATTTTAATACCGTGTGAAGACACATTTTAATACCGTGTGAAGACACATTTTAATACCGTGTGAAGACACATTTTAATACCGTGTGAAGACACATTTTAATACCGTGTGAAGACACATTTTAATACCGTGTGAAGACACATTTTATATACCGTGTGAAGACACATTTTAATACCGTGTGAAGACACATTTTATATACCGTGTGAAGACACATTTTATATACCGTGTGAAGACACATTTTAGAAAATATGGGCACAATCAGAATGCGGACAAGATCAGGACAAAGGACGTACGTATGCGCAATGTATTAAAAAGGCTTGTGTGTAACAGTGACAGCAGACATTTGGTTTCCTTTGGAGCTGAGTCTGTTTACAGTGGAGCCTGCAGAGTTTGGCCTTGGTCAGACCCTTGTGCTGATCTAAACTGTTGAGAGAACAGTCAGACTCACTCCCACACCTTCCCTGGGCTAAACTGACCATCTGCAGCGTCATCTCCTCCTCCTCCTCCGATAGAGAGAGAGAGAGAGAGAAATCAAATGCGAAATGCTTGTGTTCCTGGCTCCAACAGTGCAGTAATATCTAACAATTCACAACAATACACACAAATCTAGGAATATATAAATATTAGGACAAGCAATGACGGAGTCCGGAGTATGATAATACAGTTAGTTCGGAATGTGATGGGAGAACCTTCCAGAAGGACAACCATCTCTGCAGCACTCCACCAATCAGGCCTTTCTGGTAGAGTGGCCAGACGGAAGCCACTCCGCAGTAAAAGGCACATGACAGCTCGCTTGGAGTTTGCCAAAAGGCACTTAAAGAACTGTTAGAACATGAGAAACAAAATTCTCTGGTCTGATGAAACCAAGATTGAACTCTTTGACCTGAATACAAAACATAATATCTGGAGGAAAACTGGCACCATCCCTACGGTGAAGCATGGTGGTGACAGCATCATGCTGTGGGGATGTTTTTCAGTGGCAGGGACTGGGAGACTAGTCAGGATCGAGGGAAAGATTAATGGAGCAAAGTACAGAGAGATCCTTGATGAAAACCTGCTCCAGAGCGCTCAGGACCTCAGACTGGGATGAAGGTTCACCTTCCATCAGAACAACGACCCTAAGCACACAGCCAAGACAACGCAGGAGTGGATTCCGAATGTCCTTGAGTGGCCGAGCCAGAGCCTGGACTTGAACCCAATCAAACATCTCTGGAGAGACCAGAAAATAGCGTCGCAGCAACACTCCCCATCCAACCTGACAGAGTGTTACAGATACAAATATTCTGTGTGTACCCTGTGTGTTTCTTTTCTCTCCTTCTCCCCTACTCACAGGTGACAATCATCATTCCCCAATCAGTCCCCAATCAGTCGCTAATCGGAAGACACCTGCTCCTTTTCCCTTACCCAATCACAGTTCCTTTCCCTTGGTTTAAAAACCTTGTCAGTTGTTTTCTCTGGAGCGCAATCTCTCTGTAAATGCCATATGGTGTAGATCTCTTGTGTGGTTTAGGATACATGTCACTTTGTCCCTACCTGTGAGTATTGTTTTTGGTTATGGTGTTTGAGTGTTTGTTTGATGGTGGGAAAAGGGGGTAACCAGACAGGTCGCCCATGGGCATACACTACCCGTAGGTAAACTTTGTTAAAAACACTAGTTAGAACTGGGCGGACCACCCACTGTATTTTTGGTTAGTTAGCTGTTGGTGAAGTACGCTAGTCTAGCTTAGGGGTGTTTTTGGATGCTTATTGTTTCATTCCTTGGGTCCAGCTCAACCCCCATTACCTTGTGTTTACTAATAAACCCTGAGTTTGACGGTAGATTTAAGTTGTCGTGGTTATTTGTTCTCACTGTTACGTTGTCACTATTATAATTTGTGTGAGTTGTGTTACGGGTCCCATTATCATCCCCCCCCCCCAGACAGTCGGGCCAAAAAGATTCGTAACACAGAGCTTGAGAAGAATCTGAGAAACTACCCAAATACAGGTGTGCCAAACTTGTAGCGTCATACCCAAGAAGACTCGAGGCTGTAATTGCTGCAAAAGGTGCTTCAACAAAGTACTGAGTAAAGGGTATGAATACTTATGTAAATGTGAAATGTATACTTTTTATATATACAGTGGGGAGAACAAGTATTTGAAACACTGCCGATTTTGCAGGTTTTCCTACTTACAAAGCATGTAGAGGTCTGTCATTTTTTATCATAGGTACACTTCAACTGTGAGAGATGGAATCTAAAACAAAAATCCAGAAAATCACATTGTATGATTTAAGTAATTCATTTGCATTTTATTGCATGACATAAGTATTTGATACATAAGAAAAGCAGAACTTAATATTTGGTACAGAACCCTTTGTTTGCAATTACAGAGATCATAAGTTTCCTGTAGTTCTTGACCAGGTTTGCACACACTGCAGCAGGGATTTTGGCCCACTCCTCCATCCAGATCTTCTCCAGATCCTTCAGGTTTCGGGGCTGTCGCTGGGCAATACGGACTAAGTTATGACCTATGCTATCTGCTATTGTGTGTGTGTATATATATCTTTATTGTGTGCTACGTTAGCTATAATAGCCAATACTGCTAGCCTTGCTAACGCTAGTTGCCTTGTGCATACTGCGTTCTGTGTTAAGCCTAAAATGATGTTTTGCTAATACCTGCTACTTGCTGTATGCTATGCCATCTATCTGCCGAGATGTCCAGGATGCTGAAGTGGCCAGCGTAGGGTTCTTTTTTTGTAGCTTGTCACCAGCTTGTCTAACTAGACCACCCCTCCTTTTGTGGCATTATAATCCATTATGATTTGGGGTTTTTGATGTTCCTGGCTACATATTCTCCCATCCCTATGCAGCGTACTCATGAGTACCACGTTTGCCTTTTTTTTTGGCATGTAGGACACTCGGGACGTGTCGGCAGTGAACACAAACTTAGAGGAATTGATAGGCCTGTTCCGTGTATTCAACAGCTGGCTTGTTTTTTCATACTGTTCCTGCCATTGTCAGCTTCCTCTTGAAGAGCTCCTGCCCCAGCTTGTGCGAAGTAAAAAAAAGTTATAGCATGTTATGTTGAGGCCAAGGAGTCCCTGTGTCATATCCAGGACAACTTGCTTCCCTTGGTTCTTCTCAGGTTCCACGCATATGATGAAGCAGCATCACAGGCAGCCCAGATCTTGATTCCATATTTTGCTGGCTTAGACGGTATGTACTGCCTGAAGGGGCAGCAGCCCCTAAATGGCATAAGCTGCTCATCAACAAATACCAGAGGCAACCGTTCACACGGTCCCAGAACCCACGGGACTGAGTGTCTTCAATTTATCAAGCAAGATATTGAGCCCTGCCCATGTCTCCATGCTTAATAATGAAGGGTTATCTTTTGTGCAACGATTTTGATGTTAAGGTAGACATGTTTAAGTTTTTTAGAAACATCCATTTAAGGGAACTTTATCTCCCCTAATCGTGGTATTTCTACTGAACATGTAGGCTGCTCACCTGCACAGACTCAGACTCCTTTTAGAAGTAAGAGTTATTTTGTACCTCCAGTCAATCGCAATCACTCTATTGAGACATGTTGCAGACACGTTGAAAAATATGTTGTTCATCTCCTTAAGAACAAGCAGGAGTACATATCTTTACATCATTTACCTAAAGATTACAATCCGATATGTCAGTCCTTACCCGCCCTGCTGATAAGGGTGGGTCGGTTGTACAATCCGATACGTCAGTCCTTACCCGCCCTGCTGATAAGGGTGGGTCGGTTGTACAATCCGATACGTCAGTCCTTACCCGCCCTGCTGATAAGGGTGGGTCGGTTGTACAATCCGATACATGAATCCTTACCCGCCCTGCTCATAAGTGTCGGTCGGTTGTACAATCCGATACATCAATCCTTACCCGCCCTGCTGATAAGGGCGGGTCGGTTATACTCATGGATAGGACAGTTTATGTAAATGAGTGTCATATACAACTGTTTGACATCACCTTTTACCAGAAACTCAGAAGTGACCCCATTTCCCAATTTCAGAATACTATCTTTACTGTCCTAGATGGGCATTTTAAGTTCTGGTCAGATAACCAAAAAAGAACACGACTTTTTGGTTATTCAACACCCTAAAATTGCCACTTTCTATACTTTGCCGAAATTACACAATGTTACAAAACCTCCAGGGCGTCCAATTGTAGTGGGCATTGATGCAGTAACGACCCCTCTATCTACTCCTGTTTACTTTTTTATTAGACCACTCGCAGAACAGATCCCCTCCTAAAGGACACCAGCAGTATGATCTCAGAACAGCTCCCCTCCTAAAGGACACCAGCAGTATGATCTCAGAACAGCTCCCCTCCTAAAGGACAGCAGCAGTATGGTCTCAGAACAGCTCCCCTCCTAAAGGACACCAGCAGTATGATCTCAGAACAGCTCCCCTCCTTTGTAAAGGACACCAGCAGTATGATCTCAGAACAGCTCCCCTCCTAAAGGACACCAGCAGTATGGTCTCAGAACAGCTCCCCTCCTAAAGGACAGCAGCAGTATGGTCTCAGAACAGCTCCCCTCCTAAAGGACACCAGCAGTATGATCTCAGAACAGCTCCCCTCCTTTGTAAAGGACACCAGCAGTATGATCTCAGAATAACTCCCCTCCTAAAGGACACCAGCAGTATGGTCTCAGAACAGCTCCCCTCCTAAAGGACACCAGCAGTATGGTCTCAGAACAGCTCCCCTCCTAAAGGACACCAGCAGTATGATCTCAGAACAGCTCCCCTCCTAAAGGACACCAGCAGTATGATCTCAGAACAGCTCCCCTCCTTTGTAAAGGACACCAGCAGTATGATCTCAGAACAGCTCCCCTCCTAAAGGACACCAGCAGTATGATCTCAGAACAGCTCCCCTCCTAAAGGACACCAGCAGTATGATCTCAGAACAGCTCCCCTCCTTTGTAAAGGACACCAGCAGTATGGTCTCAGAACAGCTCCCCTCCTAAAGGACACCAGCAGTATGGTCTCAGAACAGCTCCCCTCCTAAAGGACACCAGCAGTATGATCTCAGAACAGCTCCCCTCCTAAAGGACACCAGCAGTATGGTCTCAGAACAGCTCCCCTCCTTTGTAAAGGACACCAGCAGTATGGTCTCAGAACAGCTCCCCTCCTAAAGGACACCAGCAGTATGGTCTCAGAACAGCTCCCCTCCTAAAGGACACCAGCAGTATGGTATCAGAACAGCTCCCCTCCTAAAGGACACCAGCAGTATGGTCTCAGAACAGCTCCCCTCCTAAAGGACACCAGCAGTATGGTCTCAGAACAGCTCCCCTCCTAAAGGACACCAGCAGTATGGTCTCAGAACAGCTCCCCTCCTAAAGGACACCAGCAGTATGGTCTCAGAACAGCTCCCCTCCTAAAGGACACCAGCAGTATGATCTCAGAACAGCTCCCCTCCTTTGTAAAGGACACCAGCAGTATGATCTCAGAATAACTCCCCTCCTAAAGGACACCAGCAGTATGGTCTCAGAACAGCTCCCCTCCTTTGTAAAGGACACCAGCAGTATGGTCTCAGAACAGCTCCCCTCCTTTGTAAAGGACACCAGCATTATGGTCTCAGAACAGCTCCCCTCCTAAAAGACACCAGCAGTATGGTCTCAGAACAGCTCCCCTCCTAAAGGACACCAGCAGTATGATCTCAGAACAGCTCCCCTCCTAAAGGACACCAGCAGTATGGTCTCAGAACAGCTCTCCTCCTAAAGGACACCAGCAGTATGGTCTCAGAACAGCTCCCCTCCTAAAGGACACCAGCAGTATGGTCTCAGAACAGCTCCCCTCCCAAAGGACACCAGCAGTATGGTCTCAGAACAGCTCCCCTCCTAAAGGACACCAGCAGTATGATCTCAGAACAGCTCCCCTCCTAAAGGACACCAGCAGTATGGTATCAGAACAGCTCCCCTCCTAAAGGACACCAGCAGTATGGTCTCAGAACAGCTCCCCTCCTAAAGGACACCAGCAGTATGATCTCAGAACAGCTCCCCTCCTAAAGGACACCAGCAGTATGGTCTCAGAACAGCTCCCCTCCTAAAGGACAACAGCAGTATGGTCTCAGAACAGCTCCCCTCCTAAAGGACACCAGCAGTATGGTCTCAGAACAGCTCCCCTCCTAAAGGACACCAGCAGTATGATCTCAGAACAGCTCCCCTCCTTTGTAAAGGACACCAGCAGTATGATCTCAGAATAACTCCCCTCCTAAAGGACACCAGCAGTATGGTCTCAGAACAGCTCCCCTCCTTTGTAAAGGACACCAGCAGTATGGTCTCAGAACAGCTCCCCTCCTAAAGGACACCAGCAGTATGATCTCAGAACAACTCCCCTCCTTTGTAAAGGACACCAGCAGTATGATCTCAGAACAGCTCCCCTCCTAAAGGACACCAGCAGTATGATCTCAGAACAGCTCCCCTCCTAAAGGACACCAGCAGTATGATCTCAGAACAGCTCCCCTCCTTTGTAAAGGACTCCAGCAGTATGGTCTCAGAACAGCTCCCCTCCTAAAGGACACCAGCAGTATGGTCTCAGAACAGCTCCCCTCC
The DNA here is from genome assembly GCF_045679555.1 of Salvelinus alpinus. Lineage (NCBI taxonomy): Eukaryota > Metazoa > Chordata > Actinopteri > Salmoniformes > Salmonidae > Salvelinus > Salvelinus alpinus. The sequence continues at coordinate 118,578,861 of NC_092086.1, read as the reverse complement.
TAAAGGACACCAGCAGTATGATCTCAGAACAGCTCCCCTCCTAAAGGACACCAGCAGTATGGTCTCAGAACAGCTCCCCTCCTAAAGGACACCAGCAGTATGGTCTCAGAACAGCTCCCCTCCTAAAGGACACCAGCAGTATGATCTCAGAACAGCTCCCCTCCTTTGTAAAGGACACCAGCAGTATGGTCTCAGAACAGCTCCCCTCCTAAAGGACACCAGCAGTATGGTCTCAGAACAGCTCCCCTCCTAAAGGACACCAGCAGTATGGTCTCAGAACAGCTCCCCTCCTAAAGGACACCAGCAGTATGGTCTCAGAACAGCTCCCCTCCTAAAGGACACCAGCAGTATGGTCTCAGAACAGCTCCCCTCCTAAAGGACACCAGCAGTATGATCTCAGAACATCGCCCCTCCTAAAGGACACCAGCAGTATGGTCTCAGAACAGCTCCCCTCCTAAAGGACACCAGCAGTATGGTCTCAGAACAGCTCTCCTCCTAAAGGACACCAGCAGTATGGTCTCAGAACAGCTCCCCTCCTAAAGGACACCAGCAGTATGGTCTCAGAACAGCTCCCCTCCTAAAGGACACCAGCAGTATGATCTCAGAACAGCTCCCCTCCTAAAGGACACCAGCAGTATGGTCTCAGAACAGCTCCCCTCCTAAAGGACACCAGCAGTATGGTCTCAGAACAGCTCCCCTCCTAAAGGACACCAGCAGTATGATCTCAGAACAGCTCCCCTCCTAAAGGACACCAGCAGTATGATCTCAAAGGCTCCCCTCCAAAAGGACACCAGCAGTATGATCTCAGAACAGCTCCCCTCCTAAAGGACACCAGCAGTATGGTCTCAGAACAGCTCCCCTCCTAAAGGACACCAGCAGTATGATCTCAGAACAGCTCCCCTCGTAAAGGACACCAGCAGTATGGTCTCAGAACAGCTCCCCTCCTAAAGGACACCAGCAGTATGATCTCAGAAGAGCTCCCCTCCTTTGTAAAGGACACCAGCAGTATGATCTCAGAATAACTCCCCTCCTAAAGGACACCACCAGTATGGTCTCAGAACAACTCCCCTCCTAAAGGACACCAGCAGTATGGTCTCAGAACAGCTCCCCTCCTTTGTAAAGGACACCAGCAGTATGGTCTCAGAACAGCTCCCCTCCTAAAGGACACCAGCAGTATGATCTCAGAACAGCTCCCCTCCTAAAGGACACCAGCAGTATGATCTCAGAACAGCTCCCCTCCTTTGTAAAGGACACCAGCAGTATGATCTCAGAACAGCTCCCCTCCTAAAGGACACCAGCAGTATGATCTCAGAACAGCTCCCCTCCGTTGTAAAGGACACCAGCAGTATGATCTCAGAATAACTCCCCTCCTAAAGGACACCAGCAGTATGGTCTCAGAACAGCTCCCCTCCTTTGTAAAGGACACCAGCAGTATGGTCTCAGAACAGCTCCACTCCTAAAGGACACCAGCAGTATGGTCTCAGAACAGCTCCCCTCCTAAAGGACACCAGCAGTATGATCTCAGAACAGCTCCCCTCCTAAAAGACACCAGCAGTATGGTCTCAGAACAGCTCCCCTCCTAAAGGACACCAGCAGTATGATCTCAGAACAGCTCCCCTCCTAAAGGACACCAGCAGTATGATCTCAGAACAGCTCCCCTCCTAAAGGACACCAGCAGTATGATCTCAGAACAGCTCCCCTCCTTTGTAAAGGACACCAGCAGTATGATCTCAGAACAGCTCCCCTCCTAAAGGACACCAGCAGTATGATCTCAGAACAGCTCCCCTCCGTTGTAAAGGACACCAGCAGTATGATCTCAGAATAACTCCCCTCCTAAAGGACACCAGCAGTATGGTCTCAGAACAGCTCCCCTCCTAAAGGACACCAGCAATATGGTCTCAGAACAGCTCCCCTCCTAAAGGACACCAGCAGTATGATCTCAGAACAGCTCCCCTCCTTTGTAAAGGACACCAGCAGTATGATCTCAGAACAGCTCCCCTCCTAAAGGACACCAGCAGTATGATCTCAGAACAGCTCCCCTCCGTTGTAAAGGACACCAGCAGTATGATCTCAGAATAACTCCCCTCCTAAAGGACACCAGCAGTATGGTCTCAGAACAGCTCCCCTCCTTTGTAAAGGACACCAGCAGTATGGTCTCAGAACAGCTCCACTCCTAAAGGACACCAGCAGTATGGTCTCAGAACAGCTCCCCTCCTAAAGGACACCAGCAGTATGATCTCAGAACAGCTCCCCTCCTAAAAGACACCAGCAGTATGGTCTCAGAACAGCTCCCCTCCTAAAGGACACCAGCAGTATGATCTCAGAACAGCTCCCCTCCTAAAGGAGCAGTATGGTCTCAGAACAGCTCCCCTCCTTTGTAAAGGACACCAGCAGTATGATCTCAGAACAGCTCCCCTCCTAAAGGACACCAGCAGTATGATCTCAGAACAGCTCCCCTCCGTTGTAAAGGACACCAGCAGTATGGTCTCAGAACAGCTCCCCTCCTAAAGGACACCAGCAGTATGATCTCAGAACAGCTCCCCTCCTAAAGGACACCAGCAGTATGATCTCAGAACAGCTCCCCTCCTAAAGGACACCAGCAGTATGATCTCAGAACAGCTCCCCTCCTTTGTAAAGGACACCAGCAGTATGATCTCAGAACAGCTCCCCTCCTAAAGGACACCAGCAGTATGATCTCAGAACAGCTCCCCTCCGTTGTAAAGGACACCAGCAGTATGATCTCAGAATAACTCCCCTCCTAAAGGACACCAGCAGTATGGTCTCAGAACAGCTCCCCTCCTTTGTAAAGGACACCAGCAGTATGGTCTCAGAACAGCTCCACTCCTAAAGGACACCAGCAGTATGGTCTCAGAACAGCTCCCCTCCTAAAGGACACCAGCAGTATGATCTCAGAACAGCTCCCCTCCTAAAAGACACCAGCAGTATGGTCTCAGAACAGCTCCCCTCCTAAAGGACACCAGCAGTATGATCTCAGAACTGCTCCCCTCCTAAAGGACACCAGCAGTATGGTCTCAGAACAGCTCCCCTCCTTTGTAAAGGACACCAGCAGTATGGTCTCAGAACAGCTCCCCTCCTTTGTAAAGGACACCAGCAGTATGGTCTCAGAACAGCTCCCCTCCTTTGTAAAGGACACCAGCAGTAAGGTCTCAGAACAGCTCCTCTCCTACAGGACACCAGCAGTATGGTCTCAGAACAGCTCCCCTCCTAAAGGACACCAGCAATATGGTCTCAGAACAGCTTCCCTCCTAAAGGACACCAGCAGTATGGTCTCAGAACAGCTCCCCTCCTAAAGGACACCAGCAGTATGGTCTCAGAACAGCTCCCCTCCTTTGTAAAGGACACCAGCATTATGGTCTCAGAACAGCTCCCCTCCTAAAGGACACCAGCAGTATGATCTCAGAACAGCTCCCCTCCTAAAAGACACCAGCAGTATGGTCTCAGAACAGCTCCCCTCCTAAAGGACACCAGCAGTATGATCTCAGAACAGCTCCCCTCCTAAAGGAGCAGTATGGTCTCAGAACAGCTCCCCTCCTTTGTAAAGGACACCAGCAGTATGGTCTCAGAACAGCTCCCCTCCTTTGTAAAGGACACCAGCAGTATGGTCTCAGAACAGCTCCCCTCCTTTGTAAAGGACACCAGCAGTAAGGTCTCAGAACAGCTTCCCTCCTAAAGGACACCAGCAGTATGGTCTCAGAACAGCTCCCCTCCTAAAGGAGCAGTATGGTCTCAGAACAGCTCCCCTCCTTTGTAAAGGACACCAGCAGTATGGTCTCAGAACAGCTCCCCTCCTTTGTAAAGGACACCAGCAGTATGGTCTCAGAACAGCTCCCCTCCTTTGTAAAGGACACCAGCAGTAAGGTCTCAGAACAGCTTCCCTCCTAAAGGACACCAGCAGTATGGTCTCAGAACAGCTCCCCTCCTAAAGGACACCAGCAGTATGGTCTCAGAACAGCTCCCCTCCTAAAGGACACCAGCAGTATGATCTCAGAACAGCTCCCCTCCTAAAGGACACCAGCAGTATGGTCTCAGAACAGCTCCCCTCCTTTGTAAAGGACACCAGCATTATGGTCTCAGAACAGCTCCCCTCCTAAAGGACACCAGCAGTATGATCTCAGAACAGCTCCCCTCCTAAAGGACACCAGCAGTATGGTCTCAGAACAGCTCCCCTCCTTTGTAAAGGACACCAGCAATATGGTCTCAGAACAGCTCCCCTCCTTTGTAAAGGACACCAGCAATATGGTCTCAGAACAGCTCCCCTCCTAAAGGACACCAGCAGTATGGTCTCAGAACAGCTCCCCTCCTAAAGGACACCAGCAGTATGGTCTCAGAACAGCTCCCCTCCTTAAGGACACCAGCAGTATGGTCTCAGAACAGCTCCCCTCCAAAAGGACACCAGCAGTATGATCTCAGAAAGGCTCCCCTCCAAAAGGACACCAGCAGTATGATCTCAGAACAGCTCCCCTCCTAAAGGACACCAGCAGTATGGTCTCAGAACAGCTCCCCTCCTAAAGGACACCAGCAGTATGGTCTCAGAACAGCTCCCCTCCTAAAGGACACCAGCAGTATGATCTCAGAACAGCTCCCCTCGTAAAGGACACCAGCAGTATGATCTCAGAACAGCTCCCCTCGTAAAGGACACCAGCAGTATGGTCTCAGAACAGCTCCCCTCCTAAAGGACACCAGCAGTATGATCTCAGAACAGCTCCCCTCCTTTGTAAAGTACACCAGCAGTATGATCTCAGAATAACTCCCCTCCTAAAGGACACCAGCAGTATGGTCTCAGAACAGCTCCCCTCCTTTGTAAAGGACACCAGCAGTATGGTCTCAGAACAGCTCCCCTCCTAAAGGACACCAGCAGTATGATCTCAGAACAGCTCCCCTCCTAAAGGACACCAGCAGTATGATCTCAGAATAACTCCCCTCCTAAAGGACACCAGCAGTATGGTCTCAGAACAGCTCCCCTCCTAAAGGACACCAGCAGTATGATCTCAGAACAGCTCCCCTCCTACAGGACACCAGCAGTATGATCTCAGAACAGCTCCCCTCCTAAAGGACACCAGCAGTATGATCTCAGAACAGCTCCCCTCCTAAAAGACACCAGCAGTATGGTCTCAGAACAGCTCCCCTCCTAAAGGACACCAGCAGTATGATCTCAGAACAGCTCCCCTCCTAAAGGACACCAGCAGTATGGTCTCAGAACAGCTCCCCTCCTTTGTAAAGGACACCAGCATTATGGTCTCAGAACAGCTCCCCTCCTAAAAGACACCAGCAGTATGGTCTCAGAACAGCTCCCCTCCTAAAGGACACCAGCAGTATGATCTCAGATCAGCTCCCCTCCTAAAGGAGCAGTATGGTCTCAGAACAGCTCCCCTCCTTTGTAAAGGACACCAGCAGTATGGTCTCAGAACAGCTCCCCTCCTTTGTAAAGGACACCAGCAGTATGGTCTCAGAACAGCTCCCCTCCTTTGTAAAGGACACCAGCAGTAAGGTCTCAGAACAGCTCCTCTCCTACAGGACACCAGCAGTATGGTCTCAGAACAGCCCCCCTCCTAAAGGACACCAGCAGTATGGTCTCAGAACAGCTCCCCTCCTAAAGGACACCAGCAGTATGATCTCAGAACAGCTCCCCTCCTTTGTAAAGGACACCAGCAGTATGATCTCAGAATAACTCCCCTCCTAAAGGACACCAGCAGTATGGTCTCAGAACAGCTCCCCTCCTTTGTAAAGGACACCAGCAGTATGGTCTCAGAACAGCTCCCCTCCTAAAGGACACCAGCAGTATGATCTCAGAACAGCTCCCCTCCTAAAGGACACCAGCAGTATGATCTCAGAATAACTCCCCTCCTAAAGGACACCAGCAGTATGGTCTCAGAACAGCTCCCCTCCTAAAGGACACCAGCAGTATGATCTCAGAACAGCTCCCCTCCTACAGGACACCAGCAGTATGATCTCAGAACAGCTCCCCTCCTAAAGGACACCAGCAGTATGATCTCAGAACAGCTCCCCTCCTAAAAGACACCAGCAGTATGGTCTCAGAACAGCTCCCCTCCTAAAGGACACCAGCAGTATGATCTCAGAACAGCTCCCCTCCTAAAGGACACCAGCAGTATGGTCTCAGAACAGCTCCCCACCTTTGTAAAGGACACCAGCATTATGGTCTCAGAACAGCTCCCCTCCTAAAAGACACCAGCAGTATGGTCTCAGAACAGCTCCCCTCCTAAAGGACACCAGCAGTATGATCTCAGATCAGCTCCCCTCCTAAAGGAGCAGTATGGTCTCAGAACAGCTCCCCTCCTTTGTAAAGGACACCAGCAGTATGGTCTCAGAACAGCTCCCCTCCTTTGTAAAGGACACCAGCAGTATGGTCTCAGAACAGCTCCCCTCCTTTGTAAAGGACACCAGCAGTAAGGTCTCAGAACAGCTCCTCTCCTACAGGACACCAGCAGTATGGTCTCAGAACAGCCCCCCTCCTAAAGGACACCAGCAGTATGGTCTCAGAACAGCTCCCCTCCTAAAGGACACCAGCAGTATGATCTCAGAACAGCTCCCCTCCTTTGTAAAGGACACCAGCAGTATGATCTCAGAATAACTCCCCTCCTAAAGGACACCAGCAGTATGGTCTCAGAACAGCTCCCCTCCTAAAGGACACCAGCAGTATGATCTCAGAACAGCTCCCCTCCTAAAGGACACCAGCAGTATGATCTCAGAACAGCTCCCCTCCTTTGTAAAGGACGCCAGCAGTATGATCTCAGAACAGCTCCCCTCCTAAAGGACACCAGCAGTATGATCTCAGAACAGCTCCCCTCCTAAAGGACACCAGCATTATGGTCTCAGAACAGCTCCCCTCCTAAAGTACACCAGCAGTATGGTCTCAGAACAGCTCCCCTCCTAAAGGACACCAGCAGTATGATCTCAGAACAGCTCCCCTCCTAAAGGACACCAGCAGTATGGTCTCAGAACAGCTCGCCTCCTAAAGGACACCAGCATTATGGTCTCAGAACAGCTCCCCTCCTAAAGGACACCAGCAGTATGGTCTCAGAACAGCTCCCCTCCTAAAGGACACCAGCAGTAAGGTCTCAGAACAACTCCCCTCCTAAAGGACACCAGCAGTATGGTCTCAGAACAGCTCCCCTCCTAAAGGACACCAGCAGTATGGTCTCAGAACAGCTCCCCTCCTAAAGGACACCAGCAGTATGATCTCAGAACAGCTCCCCTCCTAAAGGACACCAGCAGTAAGGTCTCAGAACAGCTCCCCTCCTAAAGGACACCAGCAGTATGATCTCAGAACAGCTCCCCTCCTAAAGGACACCAGCAGTATGGTCTCAGAACAGCTCCCCTCCTAAAGGACACCAGCAGTATGATCTCAGAACAGCTCCCCTCCTAAAGGACACCAGCAGTATGGTCTCAGAACAGCTCCCCTCCTAAAGGACACCAGCAGTAAGGTCTCAGAACAGCTCCCCTCCTAAAGGACACCAGCAGTATGGTCTCAGAACAGCTCCCCTCCTAAAGGACACCAGCAGTAAGGTCTCAGAACAGCTCCCCTCCTAAAGGACACCAGCAGTATGGTCTCAGAACAGCTCCCCTCCTTTGTAAAGGACACCAGCAGTATGATCTCAGAACAGCTCCCCTCCTAAAGGACACCAGCAGTATGGTCTCAGAACAGCTCCCCTCCTTTGTAAAGGACACCAGCAGTATGGTCTCAGAACAGCTCCCCTCCTAAAGGACACCAGCAGTATGGTCTCAGAACAGCTCCCCTCCTTTGTAAAGGACACCAGCAGTATGATCTCAGAACAGCTCCCCTCCTTTGTAAAGGACACCAGCAGTATGATCTCAGAACAGCTCCCCTCCTAAAGGACACCAGCAGTATGGTCTCAGAACAGCTCCCCTCCTTTGTAAAGGACACCAGCAGTATGGTCTCAGAACAGCTCCCCTCCTAAAGGACACCAGCAGTATGATCTCAGAACAGCTCCCCTCCTAAAGGACACCAGCAGTATGGTCTCAGAACAGCTCGCCTCCTAAAGGACACCAGCATTATGGTCTCAGAACAGCTCCCCTCCTAAAGGACACCAGCAGTATGGTCTCAGAACAGCTCCCCTCCTAAAGGACACCAGCAGTATGATCTCAGAACAGCTCCCCTCCTAAAGGACACCAGCAGTAAGGTCTCAGAACAACTCCCCTCCTAAAGGACACCAGCAGTATGGTCTCAGAACAGCTCCCCTCCTAAAGGACACCAGCAGTATGGTCTCAGAACAGCTCCCCTCCTAAAGGACACCAGCAGTATGATCTCAGAACAGCTCCCCTCCTAAAGGACACCAGCAGTAAGGTCTCAGAACAGCTCCCCTCCTAAAGGACACCAGCAGTATGATCTCAGAACAGCTCCCCTCCTAAAGGACACCAGCAGTATGGTCTCAGAACAGCTCCCCTCCTAAAGGACACCAGCAGTATGATCTCAGAACAGCTCCCCTCCTAAAGGACACCAGCAGTATGGTCTCAGAACAGCTCCCCTCCTAAAGGACACCAGCAGTAAGGTCTCAGAACAGCTCCCCTCCTAAAGGACACCAGCAGTATGGTCTCAGAACAGCTCCCCTCCTAAAGGACACCAGCAGTAAGGTCTCAGAACAGCTCCCCTCCTAAAGGACACCAGCAGTATGGTCTCAGAACAGCTCCCCTCCTTTGTAAAGGACACCAGCAGTATGATCTCAGAACAGCTCCCCTCCTAAAGGACACCAGCAGTATGGTCTCAGAACAGCTCCCCTCCTTTGTAAAGGACACCAGCAGTATGGTCTCAGAACAGCTCCCCTCCTAAAGGACACCAGCAGTATGATCTCAGAACAGCTCCCCTCCTTTGTAAAGGACACCAGCAGTATGATCTCAGAACAGCTCCCCTCCTTTGTAAAGGACACCAGCAGTATGATCTCAGAACAGCTCCCCTCCTAAAGGACACCAGCAGTATGGTCTCAGAACAGCTCCCCTCCTTTGTAAAGGACACCAGCAGTATGGTCTCAGAACAGCTCCCCTCCTAAAGGACACCAGCAGTATGATCTCAGAACAGCTCCCCTCCTTTGTAAAGGACACCAGCAGTATGATCTCTATTAGTGAATCTCTTGATCCTCTTCCTGAGAATACCTTGTTAGTTACGCAGATGACACCATTCTGTATACTTCTGGCCCTTCTTTGGACCCTGTGTTAACAACCCTCCAGGCGAGCTTCAATGCCATACAACTCTCCTTCCGTGGCCTCCAACTGCTCTTAAATACAAGTAAAACTAAATGCATGCTCTTCAACTGATCGCTGCCTGCACCTGCCCGCCCGTCCAGCATCCCTACTCTGGACGGCTCTGACTTAGAATATGTGGACAACTACAAATGCCTAGGTGTCTGGTTAGACTGTAAGCTCTCCCTCCAGACTCACATCAAACTTCTCCAATCCAAAGTTAAATCTAGAATTGGCTTCCTATTTCGCAACAAAGTATCCTTCACTCATGCTGCCAAACATGCCCTCGTAAAACTGACCATCCTACCGATCCTCGACTTCGGCGATGTCATTTCCAAAATAGACTCCAATACCCTACTCAATCAATTGGATGCAGTCTATCACAGTGCCATCCGTTTTGTCACCAAAGCCCCATATACTACCCACCACTGCGACCTGTACGCTCTCGTTGGCTGGCCCTCGCTTCATACTCGTCGCCAAACCCACTGGCTCCAGGTCATCTACAAGACCCTGCTAGGTAAAGTTCCCCCCTTATCTCAGCTCACTGGTCACCATAGCAACACCCACCTGTAGCACGCGCTCCAGCAGGTATATCTCTCTGGTCACCCCCAAAACCAATTCTTCCTTTGGCCGCCTCTCCTTCCAGTTCTCTGTTGCCAATGACTGGAACGAACTACAAAAACCTCTGAAACTGGAAACACTTATCTCCCTCACTAGCTTTAAGCACCAGCTGTCAGAGCAGCTCACAGATTACTGCACCTGTACATAGCCCATCTATAATTTAGCCCAAACAACTACCTCTTCCTCTACTGTATTTATTTACTTATTTTGGTCCTTTGCACCCCATTATTTCTATCTCTACTTTGCACATTCTTCCACTGCAAATCTACCATTCCAGTGTTTTACTTGCTATATTGTATTTACCTCGCCACCATGGCCTTTTTTTGCCTTCACCTCCCTTATCTCACCACACTTGCTCACATTGTATATAGACTTATTTTTCTACTGTATTATTGACTGTATGTTTGTTTTACTCCATGTGTAACTCTGTGTTGTTGTACGTGTCGAACTGCTTTGCTTTATCTTGGCCGGGTCGCAATTGTAAATGAGAACTTGTTCTCAACTTGCCTACCTGGTTAAATAAAGGTGAAATAAATAAAAAGTTACTTTTGATGTTGAGTCGTTATACACAAATATTCCACAGGAGGGCGGTATTGAAGTTATGGAACATTTTCTTCTGCAACGTGACCCTAATGAACTATCTTCCAATGCATGCATTATAACATTGGCTGAAATAGTACTCACACACAACGACTTCATGTTTCTAAATTATTTCTTAATTCAAACGAAGGGTACTGCTATGGGATCTCCCATGGCTTCTAACTATGCTAATATATATGAGGGTTACATGGAGAAACTGTCACGCCCTGACCATAGCGAGCCCTCTGGGTTCTCTATGGTGTTTTATGTCAGAGCGTGACTAGGGGGGTTTCTAGGTTTTATATTTCTATGTTGGTCTGTGTGTGTATGGTTCCCAATTGGAGGCAGCTGCATATCGTTGCCTCTAATTGGGGATCACACTTAGTGTGTCCCATTTCCCACCTGTGTTGTGGGATATTGTTTTGTGTTAGTGCTACGGCGGTCACGACCGTTATATCGTTGTTTTGTTGGAAGATTCACTAGTAATTAAAATGTGGAACTCTACTCACGCTGGTCCACTTATTTAGTCAACAATCGTTACAGAAACAGTCCATTTTCAATCCTCTCAGAAATATTTTCTTGCCTAACATCATTGGAAAAGGTATATTGATCGTAACAGTTTGAGGGCCAATAGTTGTCACCTGCTTCCCTTGAAAAACAGTTTTCTGTCACGCCCTGACCATAGTTTGCTTTGTATGTTTCTATGTTTTGTTTGGTCAGGGTGTGATCTGTGTGGGCATTTTATGTTGTATGTCTGGTTTTTCTATTTCTATGTGTTTGGCCTGATATGGTTCTCAATCAGAGGCAGGTGTTTGTCGTTGTCTCTGATTGGGAGCCATATTTAGGTAGCCTGTTTTGTATTGTGGGTTGTGGGTTATTGTCTATATGTTAGTTGCTTGTGTCTGCACTGTTTATATATAGCGTCACGTTCGTTTGTTGTTTTGTAAGTTTGTCAAGTGTTCTTCGTTTCTTCTTAAATAAATAGAAGAATGTATTCCCTTCACGCTGCGCCTTGGTCCTCCTCTTCTCTTCTCTTCCTCTCTTTCCCCTGAAGACGATCGTGACATTTTCCCTACAGCCAATTCTGTCAATATCAAAAGAATATGCAAAAAACAATCAGATTTCGACAGAAAAATGGCTGTGAAGTAAAAAAAAATTGATGAGAAGGGGGTACAAAAATGGTCAGATTAATATTGACGTTGAGAAAATTCAAAAAAACCCCGAGACATTACCTTTTTCAAGGTCAGTCTCGCAAAAAGATGCATTCTTGTATTCTAACTACCCGCTATTCAAAGCGCTCTGAACAAATGGAGGGAATTGTTCACAAACATTGGCACATTGTCAGATCCGATGATAGTATTGGTAATGTGTTGGACCCTCCCTTGGTCGTATTCTCGCAGGGTAGAAATCCCAGAGATCAATTGGTAAACTCTGATTAACCACCTCAAGATATCCCTACATAACGTCTATTTGCGCCCCTACTGGATGTAAACTACAAGTGCAATGGCTGTGCTCAACGCAATGGCATGTAGATCCTTAAAACACCACCAAACAGGGAAACAGATCCCAATCAAAGGTGTTATCACTTGGTCCCGTAAAGGAAGTTTATCTTATAACTTGTCCTTGTGGTAAAAATGACGTGGGTAAAACAAAATGCGAATTAAAAGTACGAATCTCAGAGCGTTGTATTACCATTAGGTACAAAATCTGGATTTAATCAGTTGCGGACCACTTTTTGGAAGGAAACCACTCGATTTCGTCTCTACATTATATCGGCATTGAACATGTCACCCTCTCTAGGTGAGGGAGTGACCTCGACGATTTATCGTTAAAACGAGAGGCTGCCTGGATCTATAATTTAAAGACCCATGCTCCCTTCGGTCTCAAAGTAGACGTTGATCTGAGACATTTTTGCGCAGAAAAGTTCTGTGCCAGTTTCTGCATCCTACAAGGATTCTCTGGATACTGTATTTAGACTCCTATAGGTATGGTATGACTCCTATAGGTATGGTATGACTCCTATAGTTATATTATGACTCCTACAGTTATAGTATGACTCCTGCAGTTATAGTATGACTCCTACAGTTATAGTATGACTCCTACAGTTATAGTATGACTCCTACAGTTATAGTATGACTCCTACAGTTATAGTATGACTCCTACAGTTATAGTATGACTCCTACAGTTATAGTATGACTCCTACAGTTATAGTATGACTCCTGCAGTTATAGTATGACTCCTACAGATAGTGTGACTCCTGGAGTTATAGTATGACTCCTACAGTTATAGTATGACTCCTACAGTTATAGTATGACTCCTGCAGTTATAGTATGACTCCTACAGTTATAGTATGACTCCTACAGTTATAGTATGACTCCTGCAGTTATAGTATGACTCCTACAGTTATAGTATGACTCCTACAGTTATAGTATGACTCCTACAGGTATAGTATGACTCCTACAGGTATAGTATGACTCCTACAGGTATAGTATGACTCCTACAGTTATAGTATGACTCCTGCAGTTATAGTATGACTCCTGCAGTTATAGTATGACTCCTGCAGTTATAGTATGACTCCTGCAGTTATAGTATGACTCCTGCAGTTATAGTATGACTCCTGCAGTTATAGTATGACTCCTGCAGTTATAGTATGACTCCTGCAGTTATAGTATGACTCCTGCAGTTATAGTATGACTCCTACAGTTATAGTATGACTCCTACAGTTATAGTATGACTCCTACAGTTATAGTATGACTCCTACAGTTATAGTATGACTCCTACAGTTATAGTATGACTCCTACAGTTATAGTATGACTCCTGCAGTTATAGTATGACTCCTGCAGTTATAGCATGACTCCTGCAGTTATAGCATGACTCCTGCAGGTATAGCATGACTCCTACAGTTATAGCATGACTCCTACAGTTATAGCATGACTCATATAGATATAGTATGACTCCTGCAGTTATAGTATGACTCCTGCAGTTATAGTATGACTTATATAGATATAATATGACTCCTGCAGTTATAGTATGACTCCTACAGTTATAGTATGACTCCCGCAGTTATAGTATGACTCCTACAGTTATAGTATGACTCCTGCAGTTATAGTATGACTCCTGCAGTTATAGTATGACTCCTACAGTTATAGTATGACTCCTACAGGTATAGTATGACTCCTACAGGTATAGTATGACTCCTACAGGTATAGTATGACTCCTACAGTTATAGTATGACTCCTGCAGTTATAGTATGACTCCTGCAGTTATAGTATGACTCCTGCAGTTATAGTATGACTCCTGCAGTTATAGTATGACTCCTGCAGTTATAGTATGACTCCTGCAGTTATAGTATGACTCCTGCAGTTATAGTATGACTCCTGCAGTTATAGTATGACTCCTGCAGTTATAGTATGACTCCTACAGTTATAGTATGACTCCTACAGTTATAGTATGACTCCTACAGTTATAGTATGACTCCTACAGTTATAGTATGACTCCTGCAGTTATAGTATGACTCCTGCAGTTATAGTATGACTCCTGCAGGTATAGTATGACTCCTACAGGTATAGCATGACTCCTACAGGTATAGCATGACTCCTACAGTTATAGCATGACTCCTACAGTTATAGCATGACTCATATAGATATAGTATGACTCCTGCAGTTATAGTATGACTCCTGCAGTTATAGTATGACTTATATAGATATAATATGACTCCTGCAGTTATAGTATGACTCCCACAGTTATAATATGACTCCCGCAGTTATAGTATGACTCCCACAGTTATAGTATGACTCCCGCAGTTATAGTATGACTCCCGCAGTTATAGTATGACTCCTGCAGTTATAGTATGACTCCTGCAGTTATAGTATGACTCCTGCAGTTATAGTATGACTCCTACAGTTATAGTATGACTCCTGCAGTTATTGTATGACTCCTACAGTTATAGTATGACTCCTACAGTTATAGTATGACTCCTACAGTTATAGTATGACTCCTGCAGTTATAGTATGACTCCTGCAGTTATAGTATGACTCCTACAGTTATTGTATGACTCCTACAGTTATAGTATGACTCCTACAGTTATAGTATGACTCCTGCAGTTATAGTATGACTCCTACAGTTATTGTATGACTCCTACAGTTATAGTATGACTCCTACAGTTATAGTATGACTCCTACAGTTATTGTATGACTCCTACAGTTATAGTATGACTCCTGCAGTTATAGTATGACTCCTGCAGTTATAGTATGACTCCTGCAGTTATAGTATGACTCCTACAGGTATAGTATGACTGAATGGGAACACTTGTCTGCATGAGTCCACTTCTTATGATTAATTAAGTATGTGTGTGTCTGAATTGACACCATATTCCCTATATAGTGCACTACTTTTGAGCAGAGTTCTATGGGCCCTGTTTAAAAGTAGTGCACTATACAGGGAATATGGTGCCATTTGGTACGTTCCCCATGCCAACTGTATTTTATTTGAAGATCTTAACCATTCATGATGATTAGTAGTAATGGAATAGACATTTGATTTCAGATTCCCAGACGTTTCTGGAAATACTTTTAGAAGGAAGAAAATAGTTGTGGTCTCAAATTTAATGTCATCAACGTAATGCAAAAAGAAGACAAATCCCAGATTTAAACAGAGCGTTGGTTATTACATGGTTCTGTTAGAATTTCCAACAACAAACATTCCCTTTCTTCATTAACTTTGAATATATATTTTTACATACAAACAGTCATACGTACACACGTATGTACAATGGTATATATAGGAAAAGACATACACAGGTTCTTCATATTTTAGTTTGTTTAATATCTAACACGTGTTTTGAGAATGGCTACAGTCAATGGTGGTTCGGGGGTATGTACACTGCTGTTCAAAAGTTTGGGGTCACTTAGAAATGTCCTTGTTTTTGAAAGGAAAGCACATTTTTTCTGTCCATTAAAATAACATCAAATTGATCAGAAATACAATGTAGACATTGTTAATGTTGTAAATGACTATTGTATCTGGAAATCTACATAGGTGTACAGAGGCCCGTTATTATATTATCACAGGAGTGATGGTTGCTGATAATGGGCCTCTGTACACCTATGTAGATATTCCATAATAAAATCTGCCGTTTCCAGTTACAATAGTCATTTACAACATTAACAATGTCTACACTGTATTTCTGATACAATGTATTTCTGATACAATGTCTACACTGTATTTCTCATCCGTTCCACTGGATGTCATAAGGTGAATGCATCAATTTGTAAGTCGCTCTGGATAAGAGCGTCTGCTAAATGACTTAAATGTAAAATGTAAATGTAATTTGATGTTATTTTAATGGACAAAAAATTAGCTTCTCTTTAAAAAACAAGGACATTTCTAAGTGACCCCAAACTTTTGAACTGTGTATGTCTTGTACACACTCAGGATGAACGTATGGGTTATGAAGGCATGGACGGTCTTGTACACACTCAGGATGAACGTATGGGTTATGAAGACAGGGGAGGTCTCGTACACACTCAGGATGAACGTATGGGTTATGAAGACAGGGACGGTCTCGTACACACTCAGGATGAACGTATGGGTTATGAAGACAGGGGAGGTCTCGTACACACTCAGGATGAACGTATGGGTTATGAAGACAGGGACGGTCTCGTACACACTCAGGATGAACGTATGGGTTAGGAAGACAGGGACGGTCTCGTACACACTCAGGATGAACGTATGGGTTATGAAGACAGGGACGGTCTCGTACACACTCAGGATGAACGTATGGGTTATGAAGACAGGGACGGTCTCGTACACACTCAGGATGAACGTATGGGTTACGAAGACAGGGACGGTCTCGTACACACTCAGGATGAACGTATGGGTTATGAAGACAGGGACGGTCTCGTACACACTCAGGATGAACGTATGGGTTACGAAGACAGGGACGGTCTCGTACACACTCAGGATGAACGTATGGGTTATGAAGACAGGGACGGTCTCGTACACACTCAGGATGAACGTATGGGTTACGAAGACAGGGACGGTCTCGTACACACTCAGGATGAACGTATGGGTTATGAAGACAGGGACGGTCTCGTACACACTCAGGATGAACGTATGGGTTACGAAGACAGGGACGGTCTCGTACACACTCAGGATGAACGTATGGGTTATGAAGACAGGGACGGTCTCGTACACACTCAGGATAAACGTATGGGTTAGGAAGACAGGGGCGGTCTCGTACACACTCAGGATGAACGTATGGGTTATGAAGACAGGGACGTGTCCATATTGCAGATGCTTATAGGACAGACACACATTACAGACATGATGTAACGTGTGTGACATTATCAACTATTTTCTTACATCTGTCATTACATGTAAGACTATTAGATCAACAAGCTGCTTGATTAAATGTTTGTTATCCAGCTGCATTATAGTTTCCCATTCGCATCAATAGCATAAATAAACCTATAGGCACATAAAACCATCTATAGGGGACCTTAACTGTTGATAAACCTTGTAGGCAATTTAACTGAGAAGCATTTCCTTTGGTCATCGTCAAGGACAAGAGTGTATGTACCTGAAGTCTGGAATGTTTATGCTTTCTGATTGGTCAAAAATGTGCTATCTGAACAAAGACAGGAAAAAAATTCAGTAAAAAAATATATTTTTGTATTTTTTTTTTCTCCATTAGTCCACAGTTCCAGTTTCAAAATGTGTTGCGTGTCGGCAGTCAAGTTAAGATATTGGACTTTTCAAGAAGCCAAGCGTCCCCGGATGATGATGTAAAAAGCTTCACGTGATGCAAAATACATCATCACGACGTGGCCGGGGACACTTTACTTCGTGAAGGTTCAATATCTTAACTTGACAGCCGACACGCAAGTTGATCAAAAACTGCTTCATTGCAGAAGACAGCATGATCGCCACCTGTCAAATCAATGGTCCCAAATGGTCTGTCATACTTGGAATTCATACATGGCTTAAAGCCAATTTTAAAGTTAAAATGATTATAACAGGTTCTCCTTAGGAACTACATTCTTTGTGTTTTAGTGTTTGATATTCATAGGCTTTAACCTGTAATCCTAAGGGTGGAATCCAGCCAGAGCTTTAGGTTGAGTTAGGTAAAACAGGTCCCAAGCTTTCTGTCAATAGATCAACATACTTGGGAACAGAAAGTTAAAATGATGAACAGGGGCTACATCCCAAATGGAACCCTGCTCCCTAGGGCACTAGTTTGATTCCCTATTTAGGGCACTAGTTTGATCAGGGCCCATTTAGGACACACACCCAGATCTTATCAGACAACCTACTTGGTGATGTTAAAACCTTTTGAAAGAGAGAGTGCTCCACTGTGGTCTGGCTCAACAACAGAATACACTAACAGAGATTCTAAGTGTTGTAATCACACTAAGTACTAAAATACTTGGGTAAAAGCTATTCAGTACGTCTTCATAGCGTACGATGACGTGGTAATGTGTTTATAATGATAAGTACTGGAGTGAAAGCTGTTAGAAATCAGGACGGTTTGTTTCTGTGCCACTGTGAGGATGAGATTAGTGGAAATATTCACTGGACAGATTCTTCATCTTTCAAGTTCACAAGCTTCTGTATGGATGAGTCCCAAACGGCACCCTATTCCCTATATAGTGGACTAGGTGGCCCTGGGCACTGGTCAAAAAGTAGTGCACTGTATATGGAATAGGGTGCCCTTTGAGACAAACCAAAGTCAGGCAAGACGTTCAGTAAGAAGGAGAGGGAAAATAGAGAGCAGGTGATATATTGGAAGAGGTGGGTTATACATTAGCCAGTTCTTTACATATTCATAGATTAGTCTTTAAATAGTTCATGTGGTATCAACAACAACAACCATTTTGTTTTTTACAAAATAGAAAACAAATAACTAACAGCCTATCAGAGTCTTGCGACGCCTCTACCCTCGGTTTCCAACCCTCAGAGTAAGACGGACTTAGCTTCTTCCTCTTCTGCATTCTGTCACCCTGGTCTTTATAGTAACATTAGACCTTATAGTCCATCACCCTGGTCTTTATAGTATTGTTAGACCTTATAGTTCATCACCCTGGTCTTTATAGTAATGTTAGACCTTATAGTTCATCACCCTGGTCTTTATAGTAACATTAGACCTTATAGTCCATCACCCTGGTCTTTATAGTATTGTTAGACCTTATAGTTCATCACCCTGGTCTTTATAGTATTGTTAGACCTTATAGTTCATCACCCTGGTCTTTATAGTAATGTTAGACCTGTAGTCCATCTCCAACCCCTCTCCTTGGCCTCTGCCTGCCCTCCTCCTCCCACCCATCTCCTGGCCACCCCTGGGATGGGCTCTACACTGCAGCCTCCTGGCTCTACTCTACACTGCAGCCTCCTGGCTCTACTCTACACTGCAGCCTCCTGGCTGCAGCCCCACTTAGCTCCTGCCCCAGTCCCTCTACCCTCCTCCTGTCTTCAGCTCCAGCCCCTCTCCTCTCCTCCTGTCTCCAGCCCCAGTCCCTCTCCTCTCCTCCTGTCTCCAGTCCCTCTCCTGTCCTCCTGTCTCCAGTCCCTCTCCTCTCCTCCTGTCTCCAGCCCCAGTCCCTCTCCTCTCCTCCTGTCTCCAGGCCCAGTCCCTCTCCTCTCCTCCTGTCTCCAGTCCCTCTCCTCTCCTCCTGTCTCCAGGCCCAGTCCCTCTCCTCTCCTCCTGTCTCCAGTCCCTCTCCTGTCCTCCTGTCTCCAGTCCCTCTCCTCTCCTCCTGTCTCCAGGCCCAGTCCCTCTCCTCTCCTCCTGTCTCCAGCCCCAGTCCCTCTCCTGTCCTCCTCTCCTCCTCTCAGACCACTGAGTGATCATTGTTTTGTTTCCCTCCACTCAGCACGGTGTGATTGATAGAGGAGGCTGAGCGGTCGGAGCCCTCGGCTGCCGTCCCGTTAACATTCTCCTGGCGCTGGCAGCACAGGATCTGCTTGAAGGTGGCGCTCATCTCCTTGTCCCGGTAGCTGTAGATGATGGGGTTCATAGCAGAGTTGAACTCAGCCAGAAGCAGGAAGAACTTCTCAAAGTCCAGGACGTTACAGTTGGCACAGAACACATCGAGGAGGAGGAGAACGAGGCCTGGAGTCCAGCAGACGATGAATGCACCTGGAGGAGAAGAGAAAAGGTTCCATTTAAGCCAGAAATATCAAATAAGGACATACATATATGTAGTAGAGTTTCAATGTTATTTTCTATATATTGAGAAAGGACTCAATAGAAACAGGATATGTCATGGGCAAAACGTTCTGGGCATCATAACTGATTTTAGTGACAGATCAACATGTTAGCAACTTGTCGAGAACTTGTGTAACACTGACACACCTTTGCACGTGCACTTCACATTTACAGTTCTTAAAGCAACAGCATTCAACTGAGCTACAAGCCCACATTAGTTTGCACAGCAATAGCATCTTTCCACTAGTTTGGCTTGCTGGTTAGGGGTCTTCCTCAATTAACGTCTTTGTATTTGGCTTGCTGGTTAGGGGTCTCCTTAATTAACGTCTTTGTATTTGGCTTGCTGGTTAGGGGTCTCCTTAATTAACGTCTTTGTATTTGGCTTGCTGGTTAGGGGTCTCCTTAATTAACGTCTTTGTATTTGGCTTGCTGGTTAGGGTCTCCTTAATTAACGTCTTTGTATTTGGCTTGCTGGTTAGGGGTCTCCTTAATTAACGTCTTTGTATTTGGCTTGCTGGTTAGGGGTCTCCTTAATTAACGTCTTTGTATTTGGCTTGCTGGTTAGGGGTCTCCTTAATTAACGTCTTTGTATTTGGCTTGCTGGTTAGGGGTCTTCCTTAATTAACGTCTTTGTATTTGGCTTGCTGGTTAGGGGTCTCCTTAATTAACGTCTTTGTATTTGGCTTGCTGGTTAGGGGTATCCTTAGTTAACGTCTTTGTATTTGGCTTGCTGGTTAGGGTCTCCTTAATTAACGTCTTTGTATTTGGCTTGCTGGTTAGGGTCTCCTTAATTAATGTCTTTGTATTTGGCTTGCTGGTTAGGGGTCTCCTTAATAATGTCTTAATTAATGACTGCTCAGTTAGGATTGGCTGGTTAGAGAAAGGGACTGCTCAGTGAGGATGGATTGATCAGAGAATGGGACTGCTCAGTGAGGATGGATTGATCAGAGAATGGGACTGCTCAGTGAGGATGGATTGATCAGAGAATGGGACTGCTCAGTGAGGATGGATTGATCAGAGAATGGGACTGCTCAGTGAGGATGGATTGATCAGAGAATGGGACTGCTCAGTGAGGATGGATTGATCAGAGAATGGGACTGCTCAGTGAGGATGGATTGATCAGAGAATGGGACTGCTCAGTGAGGATGGATTGATCAGAGAATGGGACTGCTCAGTGAGGATGGATTGATCAGAGAATGGGACTGCTCAGTGAGGATGGATTGATCAGAGAATGGGACTGCTCAGTGAGGATGGATTGATCAGAGAATGGGACTGCTCACTAAGGCCAGAAAACAGTCTGACAGACTCACCCTCAAAAAAAGTTTTAATTGAATGACTCAGTAGGTATAATACAACTATATGAATGACTCAGTAGGTATAAGACAACTATATGAATGACTCAGTAGATATAATACAACTATATGAATGACTCAGTAGATATAATACAACTATATGAATGACTCAGTAGGTATAATAGAACTATATGAATGACTCAGTAGGTATAATAGAACTATATGAATGACTCAGTAGGTATAATAGAACTATATGAATGACTCAGTAGATATAATACAACTATATGAATGACTCAGGAAATATAATACAACTATATGAATGACTCAGTAAATATAATACAACTATATGAATGACTCAGTAGGTATAATAGAACTATATGAATGACTCAGTAGGTATAAATGAACTATATGAATGACTCAGTAGGTATAATAGAACTATATGAATGACTCAGTAAATATAATACAACTATATGAATGACTCAGTAGGTATAATACAACTATATAAATGACTCAGTAGGTATAATACAACTATATGAATGACTCAGTAGGTATAATACAACTATATGAATGACTCAGTAGGTATAATACAACTATATGAATGACTCAGTAGGTATAATAGAACTATATGAATGACTCAGTAGGTATAATAGAACTATATGAATGACTCAGTAGGTATAATAGAACTATATGAATGACTCAGTAGGTATAATAGAACTATATGAATGACTCAGTAAATATAATACAACTATATGAATGACTCAGTAGGTATAATAGAACTATATGAATGACTCAGTAGGTATAATAGAACTATATGAATGACTCAGTAGATATAATACAACTATATGAATGACTCAGTAAATATAATACAACTATATGAATGACTCAGTAAATATAATACAACTATATGAATGACTCAGTAAATATAATACAACTATATGAATGACTCAGTAAATATAATACAACTATATGAATGACTCAGTAGTTATAATACAACTATATGAATGACTCAGTAAATATAATACAACTATATGAATGACTCAGTAGGTATAATACAACTATATGAATGACTCAGTAAATATAATACAACTATATGAATGACTCAGTAGGTATAATAGAACTGTGTCTGAGTTTCAAATCTCCTCTCTTTAAGGGACATGATTATTCTTTTGGGAAACAGGGAACACACAGTATGTCTATACTACGGTATAGATATGTAATTAACCTAACATACTAAACACTACTTTCTCTGACCACTTTTCTTCCACAGACTTAACCTTGTAGTTTCCAACCTTGTACTCCAAGTGCAGTAACGGCAGGCCTGATAAACAACCTTCCAGAACTTGTCATGAGGAGCCAGTGTATCTATATGTCTGTGTTTTCACTAACATAGTGTTCGTCCCAAATGGCACGCTC
Organism: Salvelinus alpinus; assembly: GCF_045679555.1. Lineage (NCBI taxonomy): Eukaryota > Metazoa > Chordata > Actinopteri > Salmoniformes > Salmonidae > Salvelinus > Salvelinus alpinus. The sequence goes on along the minus strand of NC_092086.1, from coordinate 118,556,517 downwards.
TAGACTCATAGGGCTCTAGTCAAAAGTAGCGCACTATAAAGGGAATAGGGTGCCATTCCCCATAGGGCCCTTGTCTAAAGTAGTGCACTATAAAGGGAATAGGGTTCTTTTAGGAGCCATTTAGGAGACTCATAGATAGTTAGTAGCTTTCTGCTAAGTCATCTCCTTGTTGTCTCAAACTCAATATTATCCTGCTCTTATCTCTGTCTGAAGACAACAACAGGCCCCTGACCTTCCTTCACAGGGCTTCACAGAGTGGCTGCCAGAGTGTGAAACACAGCAACAACAGGCCCCTGACCTTCCTTCACAGGGCTTCACAGAGTGGCTGCCAGAGTGTGAAACACAGCAACAACATTTACACATCTACAATTGTAGTTTTATCAACATGTCGTTCTGATTATATCCATTATTAACAAAGACAGTCTATGATTTACGCTATCCATGTTTTGCTGCTGAAAATCCTTGTTAAAAAAAATATATATAAATATTCAGACTCCAGATGGGATTTTGTAAAAGAGCAGATATTTTGTGAAAGCTTTTCTCTGCTGTTTTTTATTCTGTGTGCAGCTGCTCAGCGGGCCTGGCCAGGCTCTATCTCATGTCTCAGTTATGCAAAGAGAGAGAGAGAGAGAGAGAGAGAGAGAGGAGTTAGATCGTCTTTACAATCTGTTAGAGAGCAGAGCTAGTTACAAACGGGCTCTGTGGAACTGGTTCTAGATGGAACCCAACAGGGTTGTCCCTTTGATTTGTAACCCAACAGGGTTTTTCAAAGGGTTCTCCCATGGAGAACAGCAACTTACAGCAGGGAAATAGAAAAGCAATGTGTTTGAAACAGAACTTCATCTCTGTGCTTTAGAAAAGAACGTTTAATTTCCTCCTGGAAAACTGGTGCTTTATGCCGTGTTCCCCCGAGGGGAGATTCTATCTGTAAATAAATATAGAATTTAAGGGCAGAAGGGCTGATGTTCCGGACAGCCTCTGAGCTGTGGGTTGTATATATATATATATATATATATATAAGAGAGAGAGAGAGCTCTTCTCCTTTTAAAAATACTGGTTCCGGCGATGTCGTGGGAAAAGGATGGGAGCTAATTTCTAACAGACGACAGGGATGAACAGAGACTATTTAAAACACAACACAACCCTAACACACCCTAGAGGAAGATAGAGTATTTAAAAACTAAAAATTCTCAGAGAAAAGAACCCATCACCCCTACAAACAGGCAGGCTAACAGCAACACTGCTGAGATAACATGCAGGTAAAACATCACCTCTACAAACAGGCTAACAGCAACACTGCTGAGATAACACTCAGGTAAAACATCACCTCTACAAACAGGCTAACAGCAACACTGCTGAGATAACACTCAGGTAAAACATCACCCCTACAAACAGGCTAACAGCAACACTGCTGAGATAACACTCAGGTAAAACATCACCCCTACAAACAGGCTAACAGCAACACTGCTGAGATAACACTCAGGTAAAACATCACCTCTACAAACAGGCTAACAGCAACACTGCTGAGATAACATTCAGGTAAAACATCACCCCTACAAACAGGCTAACAGCAACACAGCTGAGATAACATTAAGGTAAAACATCACCCCTACAAACAGGCTAACAGAAACACTGCTGAGATAACATGCAGGTAAAACATCACCCCTACAAACAGGCTAACAGCAACACTGCTGAGATAACATGCAGGTAAAACATCACCTCTACAAACAGGCTAACAGCAACACTGCTGAGATAACATTCAGGTAAAACATCACCCCTACAAACAGGCTAACAGCAACACTGCTGAGATAACATTCAGGTAAAACATCACCCCTACAAACAGGCTAACAGCAACACTGCTGAGATAACATTCAGGTAAAACATCACCTCTACAAACAGGCTAACAGCAACACTGCTGAGATAACATGCAGGTAAAACATCACCCCTACAAACAGGCTAACAGCAACACTGCTGAGATAACATGCAGGTAAAACATCACCTCTACAAACAGGCTAACATCAACACTGCTGAGATAACATGCAGGTAAAACATCACCCCTACAAACAGGCTAACAGCAACACTGCTGAGATAACATTCAGGTAAAACATCACCTCTACAAACAGGCTAACAGCAACACTGCTGAGATAACATTAAGGTAAAACATCACCTCTACAAACAGGCTAACAGCAACACTGCTGAGATAACATTCAGGTAAAACATCACCCCTACAAACAGGCTAACAGCAACACTGCTGAGATAACATTCAGGTAAAACATCACCCCTACAAACAGGCTAACAGCAACACTGCTGAGATAACATTCAGGTAAAACATCACCTCTACAAACAGGCTAACAGCAACACTGCTGAGATAACATTCAGGTAAAACATCACCTCTACAAACAGGCTAACAGAAACACTGCTGAGATAACATGCAGGTAAAACATCACCTCTACAAACAGGCTAACAGCAACACTGCTGAGATAACATGCAGGTAAAACATCACCCCTACAAACAGGCTAACAGCAACACAGCTGAGATAACATTAAGGTAAAACATCACCCCTAAAAAACAGGCTAACAGAAACACTGCTGAGATAACATGCAGGTAAAACATCACCCCTACAAACAGGCTAACAGCAACACAGCTGAGATAACATTAAGGTAAAACATCACCCCTACAAACAGGCTAACAGCAACACTGCTGAGATAACATTCAGGTAAAACATCACCCCTACAAACAGGCTAACAGCAACACTGCTGAGATAACATTCAGGTAAAACATCACCTCTACAAACAGGCTAACAGCAACACTGCTGAGATAGCATTCAGGTAAAACATCACCTCTACAAACAGGCTAACAGCAACACTGCTGAGATAACATTAAGGTAAAACATCACCTCTACAAACAGGCTAACAGCAACACTGCTGAGATAACATTCAGGTAAAACATCACCTCTACAAACAGGCTAACAGCAACACTGCTGAGATAACATTCAGGTAAAACATCACCCCTACAAAAAGGCTAACAGCAACACTGCTGAGATAACATTCAGGTAAAACATCACCCCTACAAAAAGGCTAACAGCAACACTGCTGAGATAACATTCAGGTAAAACATCACCTCTACAAACAGGCTAACAGCAACACTGCTGAGATAACATTCAGGTAAAACATCACCTCTACAAACAGGCTAACAGCAACACTGCTGAGATAACATTCATGTAAAACATCACCTCTACAAACAGGCAGGCTAACATCAACACTGCTGAGATAACATTCAGGTAAAACATCACCTCTACAAACAGGCTAACAGCAACACTGCTGAGATAACATTCAGGTAAAACATCACCCCTACAAACAGGCTAACAGCAACACTGCTGAGATAACATTCAGGTAAAACATCACCTCTACAAACAGGCTAACAGCAACACTGCTGAGATAACATGCAGGTAAAACATCACCTCTACAAACAGGCTAACATCAACACTGCTGAGATAACATTCATGTAAAACATCACCCCTACAAACAGGCTAACAGCAACACTGCTGAGATAACATGCAGGTAAAACATCACCTCTACAAACAGGCAGGCTAACAGCAACACTGCTGAGATAACATTCAGGTAAAACATCACCCCTACAAACAGGCAGGCTAACATCAACACTGCTGAGATAACATGCAGGTAAAACATCACCTCTACAAACAGGCAGGCTAACAGCAACACTGCTGAGATAACATTCAGGTAAAACATCACCTCTACAAACAGGCTAACAGCAACACTGCTGAGATAACATTCAGGTAAAACATCACCTCTACAAACAGGCTAACAGCAACACTGCTGAGATAACATTAAGGTAAAACATCACCTCTACAAACAGGCTAACAGCAACACTGCTGAGATAACATTCAGGTAAAACATCACCCCTACAAACAGGCTAACAGCAACACTGCTGAGATAACATTCAGGTAAAACATCACCTCTACAAACAGGCTAACAGCAACACTGCTGAGATAACATTCAGGTAAAACATCACCTCTACAAACAGGCTAACAGCAACACTGCTGAGATAACATTCAGGTAAAACATCACCTCTACAAACAGGCTAACAGCAACACTGCTGAGATAACATTCAGGTAAAACATCACCTCTACAAACAGGCTAACAGCAACACTGCTGAGATAACATTCAGGTAAAACATCACCTCTACAAACAGGCTAACATCAACACTGCTGAGATAACATTCAGGTAAAACATCACCCCTACAAACAGGCTAACAGCAACACTGCTGAGATAACATTCAGGTAAAACATCACCTCTACAAACAGGCTAACATCAACACTGCTGAGATAACATTCAGGTAAAACATCACCCCTACAAACAGGCTAACAGCAACACTGCTGAGATAACATTCAGGTAAAACATCACCTCTACAAACAGGCTAACAGCAACACTGCTGAGATAACATTCAGGTAAAACATCACCTCTACAAACAGGCAGGCTAACAGCAACACTGCTGAGATAACATTAAGGTAAAACATCACCTCTACAAACAGGCTAACAGCAACACTGCTGAGATAACATTCAGGTAAAACATCACCTCTATAAACAGGCTAACAGCAACACTGCTGAGATAACATTCAGGTAAAACATCACCCCTACAAACAGGCTAACAGCAACACTGCTGAGATAACATTCAGGTAAAACATCACCTCTACAAACAGGCTAACAGCAACACTGCTGAGATAACATTCAGGTAAAACATCACCCCTACAAACAGGCAGGCTAACAGCAACACTGCTGAGATAACATTCAGGTAAAACATCACCTCTACAAACAGGCTAACAGCAACACTGCTGAGATAACACTCAGGTAAAACATCACCCCTACAAACAGGCTAACATCAACACTGCTGAGATAACATTCAGGTAAAACATCACCTCTACAAACAGGCTAACAGCAACACTGCTGAGATAACATTCAGGTAAAACATCACCCCTACAAACAGGCTAACAGCAACACTGCTGAGATAACATTCAGGTAAAACATCACCTCTATAAACAGGCTAACATCAACACTGCTGAGATAGCATGCAGGTAAAACATCACCTCTACAAACAGGCTAACATCAACACTGCTGAGATAGCATGCAGGTAAAACATCACCTCTACAAACAGGCAGGCTAACAGCAACACTGCTGAGATAACATTCAGGTAAAACATCACCTCTACAAACAGGCAGGCTAACAGCAACACTGCTGAGATAACATTCAGGTAAAACATCACCTCTACAAACAGGCTAACAGCAACACTGCTGAGATAACATTCAGGTAAAACATCACCTCTACAAACAGGCTAACAGCAACACTGCTGAGATAACATTCAGGTAAAACATCACCTCTACAAACAGGCTAACAGCAACACTGCTGAGATAACACTCAGGTAAAACATCACCTCTACAAACAGGCTAACAGAAACACTGCTGAGATAACATTCAGGTAAAACATCACCTCTACAAACAGGCTAACAGCAACACTGCTGAGATAACATTCAGGTAAAACATCACCTCTACAAACAGGCTAACAGAAACACTGCTGAGATAACATGCAGGTAAAACATCACCTCTACAAACAGGCTAACAGCAACACTGCTGAGATAACATTCAGGTAAAACATCACCTCTACAAACAGGCTAACAGCAACACTGCTGAGATAACATTCAGGTAAAACATCACCTCTACAAACAGGCTAACAGCAACACTGCTGAGATAACATTCAGGTAAAACATCACCCCTACAAACAGGCAGGCTAACAGCAACACTGCTGAGATAACATTCAGGTAAAACATCACCTCTACAAACAGGCTAACATCAACACTGCTGAGATAACATTCAGGTAAAACATCACCCCTACAAACAGGCAGGCTAACAGCAACACTGCTGAGATAACATTCAGGTAAAACATCACCTCTACAAACAGGCTAACAGCAACACTGCTGAGATAACATTCAGGTAAAACATCACCCCTACAAACAGGCAGGCTAACAGCAACACTGCTGAGATAACATTCAGGTAAAACATCACCTCTACAAACAGGCTAACAGCAACACTGCTGAGATAACATTCAGGTAAAACATCACCTCTACAAACAGGCTAACATCAACACTGCTGAGATAACATTCAGGTAAAACATCACCCCTACAAACAGGCAGGCTAACAGCAACACTGCTGAGATAACATTCAGGTAAAACATCACCTCTACAAACAGGCTAACAGCAACACTGCTGAGATAACATTCAGGTAAAACATCACCTCTACAAACAGGCTAACAGCAACACTGCTGAGATAACATTCAGGTAAAACATCACCTCTACAAACAGGCAGGCTAACAGCAACACTGCTGAGATAACATTCAGGTAAAACATCACCTCTACAAACAGGCTAACAGCAACACTGCTGAGATAACATGCAGGTAAAACATCACCTCTACAAACAGGCTAACAGCAACACTGCTGAGATAACATTCAGGTAAAACATCACCTCTACAAACAGGCTAACAGCAACACTGCTGAGATAACATGCAGGTAAAACATCACCTCTACAAACAGGCAGGCTAACAGCAACACTGCTGAGATAACATTCAGGTAAAACATCACCCCTACAAACAGGCTAACAGCAACACTGCTGAGATAACATTCAGGTAAAACATCACCTCTACAAACAGGCTAACAGCAACACTGCTGAGATAACATTCAGGTAAAACATCACCTCTACAAACAGGCTAACAGCAACACTGCTGAGATAACATTCAGGTAAAACATCACCTCTACAAACAGGCTAACAGCAACACTGCTGAGATAACATTCAGGTAAAACATCACCTCTACAAACAGGCTAACAGCAACACTGCTGAGATAACATGCAGGTAAAACATCACCTCTACAAACAGGCTAACAGCAACACTGCTGAGATAACATTCAGGTAAAACATCACCTCTATAAACAGGCTAACAGCAACACTGCTGAGATAACATTCAGGTAAAACATCACCCCTACAAACAGGCTAACAGCAACACTGCTGAGATAGCATGCAGGTAAAACATCACCTCTACAAACAGGCTAACAGCAACACTGCTGAGATAACATTCAGGTAAAACATCACCTCTACAAACAGGCAGGCTAACAGCAACACTGCTGAGATAACATTCAGGTAAAACATCACCTCTACAAACAGGCTAACAGCAACACTGCTGAGATAACATGCAGGTAAAACATCACCTCTACAAACAGGCTAACAGCAACACTGCTGAGATAACATTCAGGTAAAACATCACCTCTATAAACAGGCTAACAGCAACACTGCTGAGATAACATTCAGGTAAAACATCACCTCTACAAACAGGCTAACAGCAACACTGCTGAGATAACATTCAGGTAAAACATCACCTCTACAAACAGGCTAACAGCAACACTGCTGAGATAACATTCAGGTAAAACATCACCCCTACAAACAGGCTAACAGCAACACTGCTGAGATAACATTCAGGTAAAACATCACCTCTACAAACAGGCTAACAGCAACACTGCTGAGATAACATTCAGGTAAAACATCACCTCTACAAACAGGCTAACAGCAACACTGCTGAGATAACATTCAGGTAAAACATCACCTCTACAAACAGGCTAACAGCAACACTGCTGAGATAACATTCAGGTAAAACATCACCTCTACAAACAGGCTAACAGCAACACTGCTGAGATAACATTCAGGTAAAACATCACCTCTACAAACAGGCTAACAGCAACACTGCTGAGATAACATGCAGGTAAAACATCACCCCTACAAACAGGCTAACAGCAACACTGCTGAGATAACATTCAGGTAAAACATCACCTCTATAAACAGGCTAACAGCAACACTGCTGAGATAACATTCAGGTAAAACATCACCCCTACAAAAAGGCTAACAGCAACACTGCTGAGATAACATTCAGGTAAAACATCACCTCTACAAACAGGCTAACAGAAACACTGCTGAGATAACATTCAGGTAAAACATCACCTCTACAAACAGGCTAACAGCAACACTGCTGAGATAACATTAAGGTAAAACATCACCTCTACAAACAGGCAGGCTAACATCAACACTGCTGAGATAACATTAAGGTAAAACATCACCCCTACAAACAGGCTAACAGCAACACTGCTGAGATAACATTCATGTAAAACATCACCCCTACAAACAGGCTAACAGCAACACTGCTGAGATAACATGCAGGTAAAACATCACCTCTACAAACAGGCAGGCTAACAGCAACACTGCTGAGATAACATTCAGGTAAAACATCACCCCTACAAACAGGCTAACAGCAACACTGCTGAGATAACATTCAGGTAAAACATCACCTCTACAAACAGGCTAACAGCAACACTGCTGAGATAACATTCAGGTAAAACATCACCTCTACAAACAGGCTAACAGCAACACTGCTGAGATAACATTCAGGTAAAACATCACCTCTACAAACAGGCTAACAGCAACACTGCTGAGATAACATTAAGGTAAAACATCACCTCTACAAACAGGCTAACAGCAACACTGCTGAGATAACATTCAGGTAAAACATCACCTCTATAAACAGGCTAACAGCAACACTGCTGAGATAACATTCAGGTAAAACATCACCTCTACAAACAGGCTAACAGCAACACTGCTGAGATAACATTCAGGTAAAACATCACCCCTACAAACAGGCTAACAGCAACACTGCTGAGATAGCATGCAGGTAAAACATCACCTCTACAAACAGGCTAACATCAACACTGCTGAGATAGCATGCAGGTAAAACATCACCTCTACAAACAGGCTAACAGCAACACTGCTGAGATAACATTCAGGTAAAACATCACCTCTACAAACAGGCAGGCTAACAGCAACACTGCTGAGATAACATTCAGGTAAAACATCACCTCTACAAACAGGCTAACAGCAACACTGCTGAGATAACATTCAGGTAAAACATCACCTCTACAAACAGGCTAACAGCAACACTGCTGAGATAACACTCAGGTAAAACATCACCTCTACAAACAGGCTAACAGCAACACTGCTGAGATAACACTCAGGTAAAACATCACCTCTACAAACAGGCTAACAGCAACACTGCTGAGATAACACTCAGGTAAAACATCACCTCTACAAACAGGCTAACAGCAACACTGCTGAGATAGCATGCAGGTAAAACATCACCTCTACAAACAGGCTAACAGCAACACTGCTGAGATAGCATGCAGGTAAAACATCACCTCTACAAACAGGCTAACAGCAACACTGCTGAGATAACACTCAGGTAAAACATCACCTCTACAAACAGGCTAACAGCAACACTGCTGAGATAGCATGCAGGTAAAACATCACCTCTACAAACAGGCTAACAGCAACACTGCTGAGATAACACTCAGGTAAAACATCACCTCTACAAACAGGCTAACAGCAACACTGCTGAGATAACACTCAGGTAAAACATCACCTCTACAAACAGGCTAACAGCAACACTGCTGAGATAACATTCAGGTAAAACATCATTAGCAATATCAATAGCACTGTCATCATCATCAGTATCATCATCATCAATAGCATCACTACCAATCACTTCCTAATAGCTCTCATTTAGAAATGACACTGGCTAAATGGCCATGCAGAAGCTGGGGCCCAGTTGAATATGACCCTGGCTAACTAGGCAAGTCAGTTAAGAACAAATTCTTATTTACAATGACGGCCTAGGAACAGTGGGTTAACTGCCTTGTTCAGGGGCAGAACGACAGATTTGTACCTTGTCAGCTCGGGGATTCAATCTTGCAACCTTTCAGTTACTAGTCCAACGTTCTAACCACTAGGCTACCTGCCACCTCTACACTCTAACCACTAGGCTACCTGCCGCCTCTACACTCTAACCACTAGGCTACCTGCCGCCTCTAAACTCTAACCACTAGGCTACCTGCCGCCTCTACACTCTAACCACTAAGCTACCTTGCCGCCTCTACACTCTAACCACTAGGCTACCTGCCGCCTCTACACTCTAACCACTAGGCTACCTGCCGCCTCTACACTCTAACCACTAGGCTACCTGCCGCCTCTACACTCTAACCACTAGGCTACCTGCCGCCTCTACACTCTAACCACTAGGCTACCTGCCACATCTACACTCTAACCACTAGGCTACCTGCCGCCTCCACACTCTAACCACTAGAATACCTGCCGCCTCTACACTCTAACCACTAGACTACCTGCCACCTCTACACTCTAACCACTAGGCTACCTGTCACATCTACACTCTAACCACTAGGCTACCTGCCACCTCTACACTCTAACCACTAGACTACCTGCTACCTGCCACCTCTACACTCTAACCACTAGGCTACCTGCCACCTCCACACTCTAACCACTAGGCTACCTGCCGCCTCTACACTCTAACCACTAGACTACCTGCCACCTCTACACTCTAACCACTAGGCTACCTGTCACATCTACACTCTAACCACTAGGCTACCTGCCACCTCTACACTCTAACCACTAGACTACCTGTCACATCTACACTCTAACCACTAGGCTACCTGCCACCTCTACACTCTAACCACTAGGCTACCTGCCACCTCTACACTCTAACCACTAGACTACCTGCCACCTCTACACTCTAACCACTAGGCTACCTGGCTAAATGGCCATGCTAAAGCTGGGGCCCAGTTGCTAATAAAGTTGTGTTCTACTGTTGACCAGGACCCATAGGGTAAAGTACTACTGTTGACCAGGACCCATAGGGTAAAGTACTACTGTTGACCAGGACCCATAGGGTAGTGTACTACTGTTGACCAGGACCCATAGGGTAGTGTACTACTGTTGACCAGGACCCATAGGGTAGTGTACTACTGTAGACCAGGACCCATAGGGTAGTGTACTACTGTTGACCAGGACCCATAGGGTAGTGTAATACTGTTGACCAGGACCCATAGGGTAAAGTGCTACTGTTGACCAAGACCCATAGGGTAGTGTACTACTGTTGACCAGGACCCATAGGGTAAAGTACTACTGTTGACCAGGACCCATAGGGTAGTGTACTACTGTTGACCAGGACCCATAGGGTAGTGTACTACTGTTGACCAGGACCCATAGGGTAGTGTACTACTGTAGACCAGGACCCATAGGGTAAAGTGCTACTGTTGACCAAGACCCATAGGGTAGTGTACTACTGTTGACCAGGACCCATAGGGTAAAGTACTACTGTTGACCAGGACCCATAGGGTAAAGTACTACTGTTGACCAGGACCCATAGGGTAGTGTATTACTGTTGACCAGGACCCATAGGGTAGTGTACTACTGTTGACCAGGACCCATAGGGTAGTGTACTACTGTTGACCAGGACACATAGGGTAGTGTACTACTGTTGACCAGGACCCATAGGGTAGTGTATTACTGTTGACCAGGACCCATAGGGTAGTGTACTACTGTTGACCAGGCCCCATAGGGTAGTGAACTACTGTTGACCAGGACCCATAGGGTAGTGTACTACTGTTGACCAGGACCCATAGGGTAGTGTACTACTGTTGACCAGGACCCATAGGGTAGTGTACTACTGTTGACCAGGACCCATAGGGTAGTGTACTACTGTTGACCAGGACCCATAGGGTAGTGTACTACTGTTGACCAGGCCCCATAGGGTAGTGCACTACTGTTGACCAGGACCCATAGGGTAAAGTACTACTGTTGACCAGGACACATAGGGTAAAGTACTACTGTTGACCAGGACCCATAGGGTAGTGTACTACTGTTGACCAGGACCCATAGGGTAGTGGACTACTGTTGACCAGGACCCATAGGGTAGTGTACTACTGTTGACCAGGACCCATAGGGTAGTGTACTACTGTTGACCAGGACCCATAGGGTAGTGTACTACTGTTGACCAGGACCCATAGGGTAGTGTACTACTGTTGACCAGGACCCATAGGGTAGTGTACTACTGTTGACCAGGACCCATAGGGTAGTGCACTACTGTTGACCAGGACCCATAGGGTAGTGTACTACTGTTGACCAGGAGCCATAGGGTAGTGTACTACTGTTGACCAGGACCCATAGGGTAGTGTACTACTGTTGACCAGGACCCATAGGGTTGTGTACTACTGTTGACCAGGACCCATAGGGTAGTGGACTACTGTTGACCAGGACCCATAGGGTAGTGGACTACTGTTGACCAGGACCCATAGGGTAGTGGACTACTGTAGACCAGGACCCATAGGGTAAAGTGCTACTGTTGACCAAGACCCATAGGGTAGTGTACTACTGTTGACCAGGACCCATAGGGTAAAGTACTACTGTTGACCAGGACCCATAGGGTAAAGTACTACTGTTGACCAGGACCCATAGGGTAGTGTATTACTGTTGACCAGGACCCATAGGGTAGTGTACTACTGTTGACCAGGACCCATAGGGTAGTGTACTACTGTTGACCAGGACCCATAGGGTAGTGCACTACTGTTGACCAGGACCCATAGGGTAGTGTACTACTGTTGACCAGGAGCCATAGGGTAGTGTACTACTGTTGACCAGGACCCATAGGGTAGTGTACTACTGTTGACCAGGACCCATAGGGTAGTGTACTACTGTTGACCAGGACCCATAGGGTAGTGTACTACTGTTGACCAGGACTCATAGGGTAGTGTACTACTGTTGACCAGGACCCATAGGGTAGTGTACTACTGTTGACCAGGACCCATAGGGTAGTGTACTACTGTTGACCAGGACCCATAGGGTAGTGCACTACTGTTGACCAGGACCCATAGGGTAGTGTACTACTGTTGACCAGGAGCCATAGGGTAGTGTACTACTGTTGACCAGGACCCATAGGGTAGTGTACTACTGTTGACCAGGACCCATAGGGTTGTGTACTACTGTTGACCAGGACCCATAGGGTAGTGTACTACTGTTGACCAGGACCCATAGGGTAGTGGACTACTGTTGACCAGGACCCATAGGGTAGTGCACTACTGTTGACCAGGACCCATAGGGTAGTGTACTACTGTTGACCAGGACCCATAGGGTAGTGTACTACTGTTGACCAGGACCCATAGGGTAGTGCACTACTGTTGACCAGGACCCATAGGGTAGTGTACTACTGTTGACCAGGACCCATAGGGTAGTGTACTGCTGTTGACCAGGACCCATAGGGTAGTGCACTACTGTTGACCAGGACCCATAGGGTAGTGTACTACTGTTGACCAGGACCCATAGGGTAGTGCACTACTGTTGACCAGGACCCATAGGGTAGTGTACTACTGTTGACCAGGACCCATAGGGTAGTGTACTACTGTTGACAAGGACCCATAGGGTAGTGTACTACTGTTGACCAGGAGCCATAGGGTAGTGTACTACTGTTGACCAGGACCCATAGGGTAGTGTACTACTGTTGACCAGGACCCATAGGGTAGTGTACTACTGTTGACCAGGACCCATAGGGTAGTGTACTACTGTTGACCAGGACCCATAGGGTAGTGTACTACTGTTGACCAGGACCCATATGGTAGTGCACTACTGTTGACCAGGACCCATAGGGTAGTGTACTACTGTTGACCAGGACCCATAGGGTAGTGTACTACTGTTGACCAGGACCCATAGGGTAGTGTACTACTGTTGACCAGGACCCATAGGGTAGTGTACTACTGTTGACCAGGACCCATAGGGTAGTGGACTACTGTTGACCAGGACCCATAGGGTAGTGTACTACTGTTGACCAGGAGCCATAGGGTAGTGTACTACTGTTGACAAGGACCCATAGGTAGTGTACTACTGTTGACCAGGAGCCATAGGGTAGTGTACTACTGTTGACCAGGACCCATAGGGTAGTGTACTACTGTTGACCAGGAGCCATAGGGTAGTGTACTACTGTTGACAAGGACCCATAGGGTAGTGTACTACTGTTGACCAGGAGCCATAGGGTAATGTACTACTGTTGACCAGGACCCATAGGGTAGTGTACTACTGTTGACCACGAGCCATAGGGTAGTGTACTACTGTTGACCAGGACCCATAGGGTAGTGTACTGCTGTTGACCAGGAGCCATAGGGTAGTGCACTACTGTTGACCAGGACCCATAGGGTAGTGTACTACTGTTGACCAGGAGCCATAGGGTAGTGTACTACTGTTGACAAGGACCCATAGGGTAGTGTACTACTGTTGACCAGGAGCCATAGGGTAGTGTACTACTGTTGACCAGGACCCATAGGGTAGTGTACTACTGTTGACCAGGACCCATAGGGTAGTGTACTACTGTTGACCAGGACCCATAGGGTAGTGTACTACTGTTGACCAGGACCCATAGGGTAGTGTACTACTGTTGACCAGGACCCATAGGGTAGTGCACTACTGTTGACCAGGATCCATAGGGTAGTGTACTACTGTTGACCAGGACCCATAGGGTAGTGTACTACTGTTGACCAGGACCCATAGGGTAGTGTACTACTGTTGACCAGGACCCATAGGGTAGTGTACTACTGTTGACCAGGACCCATAGGGTAGTGGACTACTGTTGACCAGGACCCATAGGGTAGTGTACTACTGTTGACCAGGAGCCATAGGGTAGTGTACTACTGTTGACAAGGACCCATAGGGTAGTGTACTACTGTTGACCAGGAGCCATAGGGTAGTGTACTACTGTTGACCAGGACCCATAGGGTAGTGTACTACTGTTGACCAGGACCCATAGGGTAGTGTACTACTGTTGACCAGGACCCATAGGGTAGTGTACTGCTGTTGACCAGGACAGATAAGGAATAGGATGCTATGGAGTCTTTGCCCTGGAGCTAAATGACCACCCACCACACTGTCTTTGTGGTGAAAAGCCACCAATGAAAAAGCCACAACTCTGACCAAGTATATGTTTATCAACCAGCCTGTGGCTTTTTCAGTTAGACAAACCGAAGCTTTTCACTTCCATTACAATATACACAGAGAGGGGGAACAGTCTGTGCCTGCGTCCCAAATGCCAGCAGTTTCTATATGAAAATCAGGTACCATTTGGGAGAGATACTGGAGATTGCACAAGTTCATTCATTTTGTAAGCTAATGTTTTTGGAGTTTATTATGGATCCCCATTATTACCTGCCAAGGCACCAGCTACTCTTCCTGGGGTTTATTATGGATCCCCATTAGTTCCTGCCAAGGCAGCAGCTACTCTTCCTGGGGTTTATTAAGGGTCCCCATTAGTTCCTGCCAAGGCAGCAGCTACTCTTCCTGGGGTTTATTATGGATCCCCATTAGTTCCTGCCAAGGCAGCAGCTACTCTTCCTGGGGTTTATTATGGATCCCCATTAGTTCCTGCCAAGGCAGCAGCTACTCTTCCTGGGGTTTATTATGGATCCCCATTAGTTCCTGCCAAGGCAGCAGCTACTCTTCCTGGGGTTTATTATGGATCCCCAGTAGTTCCTACCAAGGCAGCAGCTACTCTTCCTGGGGTTTATTATGGATCCCCATTAGTTCCTGCCAAGGCAGCAGCTACTCTTCCTGGGGTTTATTATGGATCCCCATTAGTTCTTGCCAAGGCAGCAGCTACTCTTCTTGGGGTTTATTATGGATCCCCATTAGTACCTGCCAAGGCAGCAGCTACTCTTCCTGGGGTTTATTATGGATCCCCATTAGTTCCTGCCAAGGCAGCAGCTACTCTTCCTGGCGTTTATTATGGATCCCCATTAGTTCCTGCCAAGGCAGCAGCTACTTTCCTGGGGTCCAAACATATTAAAGCACTTACATCACATTTTAAAACAAACGATAAAACAGCACACAATATAACATTATTACACCACTATATATCTACAATACAAGATGTATAATATCACCATACAACAATATTACAATGGACAATACTGGTCAAAAGTTTGGAAACACCTACTCATTCAAGGGTTTTCTTTATTTGTACTATTTTCTACATTGTAGAATAATAATGAAGACATCCAAACTATGAAATAACACACTCGGAATCATGTAGTAACCAAAAAAGCGTTAAACAATTCAAAATATATTTTATATTTTAAGTTCTTCAAAGTAGCCACCCTTTGCCTTGATTACAGCTTTGCACACTCTTGGCATTCTCTCAACCAGCTTCACCTGGAATGCTTTTCCAAAGGTCTTGAAGGAGTTCCCACACACTTGCTGGCTGCTTTTCCTTCACTCTGCGGTCCAACTCATCCCAAACCATCTCAATTGGGTTGAGGTTGGGTGATTGGTGATGCCAGGTCATCTGATGCAGCACTCCATCACTCTCCATCTTGGTCAAATAACCCTTACACAGCCTGGAGGTGTTTTGGGTCATTGTCCTGTTGAAAAACAAATTATAGTCCCACTAAGCCCAAACCAGATGGGATGGCGTATTGCTGCAGAATGCTGTGGTAACCATGCTGGTTAAGTGTGCCTTGAATTCTAAATAAATCACAGCCAGCGTCACCAGGAAAGCACCCCCCCAAACCATCACACCTCCTCCTCCATGCTTCACGGTGGGAACCACACATGCAGAGATCATCAGTTCACCTACTCTGCATCTCACAAAGACACGGCGGTTGAACCATACATTTCAAATGTGGACTCATCAGACCAAAGGACAGATTTCCAATTGTCTAATGTCCATTGCTCATGTTTCTTGGCCCAAGCAAGTCTCTTCTTCTTATTGGTGTCCTTTAGTAGTGGTTTCTTTGCAGCAATTCGACCATGAAGGCCTGATTCACGCAGTCTCCTCTAAACAGTTGATGTTGAGATGTGTCTGTTACTTGAAATCTGTGAAGCATTTATTTGGGCTGCAATCTGAGGCTGGTAACTCTAATGAACTTATCCTCTGCAGCAGAGGTAACTCTGTATCTTCCTTTCCTGTGGCGGTCCTCATGAGAGCCAGTTTCATCCTAGCGCTTGATGGTTTTTGCGACTGAACTTGAAGAAACTTTCAAAGTTATTGAAATGTTCCGTACTGACTGACCTTTATGTCTTAAAGCAATAATGTACTATCATTTCTCTTGGCTTATTTGAGCTGTTCTTGCCATAATATGGACTTGATCTTTTACCAAATAGGGCTATCTTCTGTATACCGCCCCTACCTTGTCACAACACAATTGATTGGCTCAAATGCATTAAGAAGGAAATAAATTCTACAAATTAACTTTTAACAAGGCACGCCTGTAAATTGAAATTCATTCCAGGTGACTACCTCATGAGGTTGGTTGAGAGAATGCCAAAGTGTGCAAAGCTGTCATCAAGGGACAGGATGGCTACTTTGAAGAATATAAAATATGGTTACTATATGATTCCACGTGTTATTTCATAGTGTTGATGTCTTCACTATTATTCAACAATGTAGAAAATAGTACAAATAAAGAAAAACTCTTGAATGAGTAGGTGTGTCCAAACCTTTGACTGGTACTGTACGTGTGTATACTAGCGTGTGTGTGCCTGTGTGTGTAGTTTTATCTGTTATTTAAATCTGATTTTACGGCTTGCATGAGTTACTTGTCGTGCTGCTCTGTTCTGGGCCAACTGTAATTTGTCCCTCTTTGTGGCACTTGAATTTACGACTGGGCAGAAGTCCAGGTGCAACATAACTATGGCCTGTATTACTTGTTTTGTTGATAGCAATGTCAAGAAAGCAGAGCGGCACATTCTTACAGACAGACCTCTCCCCACCTTAGCTACCATTTCATCAATATGTATTGACAATAACATTTTACAACTCCATGGGGGCCAACCGAGGATTAATTTGATCAGAATAATCTGTTCCCCCTCTCTAGGTGTTGTGTTTAAACTGTTCCCCCTCTCTAGGTGTTGTGTTTAAACTGTTCCCCCTCTCTAGGTGTTGTTTAAACTGTCCTTCCTCTCTAGGTGTTGTGTTTAAACTGTTCCCCCTCTCTAGGTGTTGTGTTTAAACTGTTCCCCCTCTCTAGGTGTTGTGTTTAAACTGTTCCTCCTCTCTAGGTGTTGTGTTTAAACTGTTCTTCCTCTCTAGGTGTTGTGTTTAAACTGTTCCTCCTCTCTAGGTGTTGTGTTTAAACTGTTCCCCCTCTCCAGGTGTTGTGTTTAAACTGTTCCCCCTCTCTAGGTGTTGTGTTTAAACTGTTCCCCCTCTCTAGGTGTTGTGTTTAAACTGTTCCTCCTCTCTAGGTGTTGTGTTTAAACTGTTCCCCCTCTCTAGGTGTTGTGTTTAAACTGTTCCCCCTCTCTAGGTGTTGTGTTTAAACTGTTCCCCCTCTCTAGGTGTTGTGTTTAAACTGTTCCCCCTCTCTAGGTGTTGTGTTTAAACTGTTCCCCCTCTCTAGGTGTTGTGTTTAAACTGTTCCCCCTCTCTAGGTGTTGTGTTTAAACTGTTCCCCCTCTCTAGGTGTTGTGGTTAAACTGTTCCCCCTCTCTAGGTGTTGTGTTTAAACTGTTCCCCCTCTCCAGGTGTTGTGTATAAACTGTTCCCCCTCTCTAGGTGTTGTGGTTAAACTGTTCCCCCTCTCTAGGTGTTGTGTTTAAACTGTTCCCCCTCTCTAGGTGTTGTGTTTAAACTGTTCCCCCTCTCTAGGTGTTGTGTTTAAACTGTTCCCCCTCTCTAGGTGTTG
Organism: Salvelinus alpinus; assembly: GCF_045679555.1. NCBI lineage: Eukaryota > Metazoa > Chordata > Actinopteri > Salmoniformes > Salmonidae > Salvelinus > Salvelinus alpinus. Next base: position 118,537,903 of record NC_092086.1, on the reverse strand, counting down.
TTTAAACTGTTCCCCCTCTCCAGGTGTTGTGTTTAAACTGTTCCCCCTCTCTAGGTGTTGTGTTTAAACTGTTCCCCCTCTCTAGGTGTTGTGTTTAAACTGTCCTTCCTCTCTAGGTGTTGTTTAAACTGTTCCCCCTCTCTAGGTGTTGTTTAAACTGTTCCCCCTCTCCAGGTGTTGTGTTTAAACTGTTCCCCCTCTCTAGGTGTTGTGTTTAAACTGTTCCCCCTCTCCAGGTGTTGTGTTTAAACTGTTCCCCCTCTCTAGGTGTTGTGTTTAAACTGTTCCCCCTCTCTAGGTGTTGTGTTTAAACTGTCCTTCCTCTCTAGGTGTTGTTTAAACTGTTCCCCCTCTCTAGGTGTTGTGTTTAAACTGTTCCCCCTCTCCAGGTGTTGTGTTTAAACTGTTCCCCCTCTCTAGGTGTTGTGTTTAAACTGTTCCCCCTCTCTAGGTGTTGTGTTTAAACTGTTCCCCCTCTCCAGGTGTTGTGTTTAAACTGTTCCCCCTCTCTAGGTGTTGTGTATAAACTGTTCCCCCTCTCCAGGTGTTGTGTTTAAACTGTTCCCCCTCTCTAGGTGTTGTGTTTAAACTGTTCCCCCTCTCTAGGTGTTGTGTTTAAACTGTTCCCCCTCTCTAGGTGTTGTGTTTAAACTGTTCCCCCTCTCTAGGTGTTGTGTTTAAACTGTTCCCCCTCTCTAGGTGTTGTGTTTAAACTGTTCCTCCTCTCTAGGTGTTGTGTTTAACCTGTTCCCCCTCTCTAGGTGTTGTGTTTAAACTGTTCCCCCTCTCTAGGTGTTGTGTTTAAACTGTTCCCCCTCTCTAGGTGTTGTTTAAACTGTTCCTCCTCTCTAGGTGTTGTGTTTAAACTGTTCCCCCTCTCTAGGTGTTGTGTTTAAACTGTTCCCCCTCTCTAGGTGTTGTGTTTAAACTGTTCCCCCTCTCTAGGTGTTGTGTTTAAACTGTTCCTCCTCTCTAGGTGTTGTGTTTAAACTGTTCCCCCTCTCTAGGTGTTGTGTTTAAACTGTTCCCCCTCTCTAGGTGTTGTGTTTAAACTGTTCCCCCTCTCTAGGTGTTGTGTTTAAACTGTTCCCCCTCTCTAGGTGTTGTGTTTAAACTGTTCCCCCTCTCTAGGTGTTGTGTTTAAACTGTCCTTCCTCTCCAGGTGTTGTGTTTAAACTGTTCCCCCTCTCTAGGTGTTGTGTTTAAACTGTTCCCCCTCTCTAGGTGTTGTGTTTAAACTGTTCCCCCTCTCTAGGTGTTGTGTTTAAACTGTTCCCCCTCTCTAGGTGTTGTGTTTAAACTGTTCCCCCTCTCTAGGTGTTGTGTTTAAACTGTTCCCCCTCTCTAGGTGTTGTGTTTAAACTGTTCCCCCTCTCTAGGTGTTGTGTTTAAACTGTTCCCCCTCTCTAGGTGTTGTGTTTAAACTGTTCCCCCTCTCTAGGTGTTGTGTTTAAACTGTTCCCCCTCTCTAGGTGTTGTTTAAACTGTCCTTCCTCTCTAGGTGTTGTGTTTAAACTGTTCCTTCCTCTCCAGGTGTTGTGTTTAAACTGTTCCTCCTCTCTAGGTGTTGTGTTTAAACTGTTCCCCCTCTCTAGGTGTTGTGTTTAAACTGTTCCCCCTCTCTAGGTGTTTTGTTTAAACTGTTCCCCCTCTCTAGGTGTTGTGTTTAAACTGTTCCCCCTCTCCAGGTGTTGTGTTTAAACTGTTCCCCCTCTCTAGGTGTTGTGTTTAAACTGTTCCCCCTCTCCAGGTGTTGTGTTTAAACTGTTCCCCCTCTCTAGGTGTTGTGTTTAAACTGTTCCCCCTCTCTAGGTGTTGTGTTTAAACTGTCCTTCCTCTCTAGGTGTTGTTTAAACTGTTCCCCCTCTCTAGGTGTTGTGTTTAAACTGTTCCCCCTCTCCAGGTGTTGTGTTTAAACTGTTCCCCCTCTCTAGGTGTTGTGTTTAAACTGTTCCCCCTCTCTAGGTGTTGTGTTTAAACTGTTCCCCCTCTCCAGGTGTTGTGTTTAAACTGTTCCCCCTCTCTAGGTGTTGTGTATAAACTGTTCCCCCTCTCCAGGTGTTGTGTTTAAACTGTTCCCCCTCTCTAGGTGTTGTGTTTAAACTGTTCCCCCTCTCTAGGTGTTGTGTTTAAACTGTTCCCCCTCTCTAGGTGTTGTGTTTAAACTGTCCTTCCTCTCCAGGTGTTGTGTTTAAACTGTTCCCTCTCTAGGTGTTGTGTTTAAACTGTTCCCCCTCTCTAGGTGTTGTGTTTAAACTGTCCTTCTTCTCCAGGTGTTGTGTTTAAACTGTTCCCCCTCTCTAGGTGTTGTGTTTAAACTGTCCTTCCTCTCCAGGTGTTGTGTTTAAACTGTTCCCCCTCTCTAGGTGTTGTGTTTAAACTGTTCCCCCTCTCTAGGTGTTGTGTTTAAACTGTTCCCCCTCTCTAGGTGTTGTGTTTAAACTGTTCCCCCTCTCTAGGTGTTGTGGTTAAACTGTTCCCCCTCTCTAGGTGTTGTGTTTAAACTGTTCCCCCTCTCTAGGTGTTGTGTTTAAACTGTTCCCCCTCTCTATGTGTTGTGTTTAAACTGTTCCCCCTCTCTATGTGTTGTTTAAACTGTTCCCCCTCTCCAGGTGTTGTGTTTAAACTGTTCCCCCTCTCTAGGTGTTGTGTTTAAACTGTTCCCCCTCTCTAGGTGTTGTGTTTAAACTGTCCTTCCTCTCTAGGTGTTGTTTAAACTGTTCCCCCTCTCTAGGTGTTGTTTAAACTGTTCCCCCTCTCCAGGTGTTGTGTTTAAACTGTTCCCCCTCTCTAGGTGTTGTGTTTAAACTGTTCCCCCTCTCCAGGTGTTGTGTTTAAACTGTTCCCCCTCTCTAGGTGTTGTGTTTAAACTGTTCCCCCTCTCTAGGTGTTGTGTTTAAACTGTCCTTCCTCTCTAGGTGTTGTTTAAACTGTTCCCCCTCTCTAGGTGTTGTGTTTAAACTGTTCCCCCTCTCCAGGTGTTGTGTTTAAACTGTTCCCCCTCTCTAGGTGTTGTGTTTAAACTGTTCCCCCTCTCTAGGTGTTGTGTTTAAACTGTTCCCCCTCTCCAGGTGTTGTGTTTAAACTGTTCCCCCTCTCTAGGTGTTGTGTATAAACTGTTCCCCCTCTCCAGGTGTTGTGTTTAAACTGTTCCCCCTCTCTAGGTGTTGTGTTTAAACTGTTCCCCCTCTCTAGGTGTTGTGTTTAAACTGTTCCCCCTCTCTAGGTGTTGTGTTTAAACTGTTCCCCCTCTCTAGGTGTTGTGTTTAAACTGTTCCCCCTCTCTAGGTGTTGTGTTTAAACTGTTCCTCCTCTCTAGGTGTTGTGTTTAAACTGTTCCCCCTCTCTAGGTGTTGTGTTTAAACTGTTCCCCCTCTCTAGGTGTTGTGTTTAAACTGTTCCCCCTCTCTAGGTGTTGTTTAAACTGTTCCTCCTCTCTAGGTGTTGTGTTTAAACTGTTCCCCCTCTCTAGGTGTTGTGTTTAAACTGTTCCTCCTCTCTAGGTGTTGTGTTTAAACTGTTCCCCCTCTCTAGGTGTTGTGTTTAAACTGTTCCCCCTCTCTAGGTGTTGTGTTTAAACTGTTCCCCCTCTCTAGGTGTTGTGTTTAAACTGTTCCCCCTCTCTAGGTGTTGTGTTTAAACTGTTCCCCCTCTCTAGGTGTTGTGTTTAAACTGTCCTTCCTCTCCAGGTGTTGTGTTTAAACTGTTCCCCCTCTCTAGGTGTTGTGTTTAAACTGTTCCCCCTCTCTAGGTGTTGTGTTTAAACTGTTCCCCCTCTCTAGGTGTTGTGTTTAAACTGTTCCCCCTCTCTAGGTGTTGTGTTTAAACTGTTCCCCCTCTCTAGGTGTTGTGTTTAAACTGTTCCCCCTCTCTAGGTGTTGTGTTTAAACTGTTCCCCCTCTCTAGGTGTTGTGTTTAAACTGTTCCCCCTCTCTAGGTGTTGTGTTTAAACTGTTCCCCCTCTCTAGGTGTTGTGTTTAAACTGTTCCCCCTCTCTAGGTGTTGTTTAAACTGTCCTTCCTCTCTAGGTGTTGTGTTTAAACTGTTCCTTCCTCTCTAGGTGTTGTGTTTAAACTGTTCCTCCTCTCTAGGTGTTGTGTTTAAACTGTTCCCCCTCTCTATGTGTTGTGTTTAAACTGTTCCCCCTCTCTAGGTGTTTTGTTTAAACTGTTCCCCCTCTCTAGGTGTTGTGTTTAAACTGTTCCCCCTCTCCAGGTGTTGTGTTTAAACTGTTCCCCCTCTCTAGGTGTTGTGTTTAAACTGTTCCCCCTCTCCAGGTGTTGTGTTTAAACTGTTCCCCCTCTCTAGGTGTTGTGTTTAAACTGTTCCCCCTCTCTAGGTGTTGTGTTTAAACTGTCCTTCCTCTCTAGGTGTTGTTTAAACTGTTCCCCCTCTCTAGGTGTTGTGTTTAAACTGTTCCCCCTCTCCAGGTGTTGTGTTTAAACTGTTCCCCCTCTCTAGGTGTTGTGTTTAAACTGTTCCCCCTCTCTAGGTGTTGTGTTTAAACTGTTCCCCCTCTCCAGGTGTTGTGTTTAAACTGTTCCCCCTCTCTAGGTGTTGTGTATAAACTGTTCCCCCTCTCCAGGTGTTGTGTTTAAACTGTTCCCCCTCTCTAGGTGTTGTGTTTAAACTGTTCCCCCTCTCTAGGTGTTGTGTTTAAACTGTTCCCCCTCTCTAGGTGTTGTGTTTAAACTGTCCTTCCTCTCCAGGTGTTGTGTTTAAACTGTTCCCTCTCTAGGTGTTGTGTTTAAACTGTTCCCCCTCTCTAGGTGTTGTGTTTAAACTGTTCCCCCTCTCTAGGTGTTGTGTTTAAACTGTCCTTCTTCTCCAGGTGTTGTGTTTAAACTGTTCCCCCTCTCTAGGTGTTGTGTTTAAACTGTCCTTCCTCTCCAGGTGTTGTGTTTAAACTGTTCCCCCTCTCTAGGTGTTGTGTTTAAACTGTTCCCCCTCTCTAGGTGTTGTGTTTAAACTGTTCCCCCTCTCTAGGTGTTGTGTTTAAACTGTTCCCCCTCTCTAGGTGTTGTGTTTAAACTGTTCCCCCTCTCTAGGTGTTGTTTAAACTGTCCTTCCTCTCTAGGTGTTGTGTTTAAACTGTCCTTCCTCTCCAGGTGTTGTGTTTAAACTGTTCCTCCTCTCTAGGTGTTGTGTTTAAACTGTTCCCCCTCTCTAGGTGTTGTGTTTAAACTGTTCCCCCTCTCTAGGTGTTTTGTTTAAACTGTTCCCCCTCTCTAGGTGTTGTGTTTAAACTGTTCCCCCTCTCTAGGTGTTGTGTTTAAACTGTTCCCCCTCTCTAGGTGTTGTGTTTAAACTGTTCCCCCTCTCTAGGTGTTTTGTTTAAACTGTTCCCCCTCTCTAGGTGTTGTTTAAACTGTTCCCCCTCTCCAGGTGTTTTGTTTAAACTGTTCCCCCTCTCTAGGTGTTTTGTTTAAACTGTTCCCCCTCTCTAGGTGTTTTGTTTAAACTGTTCCCCCTCTCTAGGTGTTGTGTTTAAACTGTTCCCCCTCTCTAGGTGTTGTGTTTAAACTGTTCCCCCTCTCTAGGTGTTGTGTTTAAACTGTTCCCCCTCTCTAGGTGTTTTGTTTAAACTGTTCCCCCTCTCTAGGTGTTGTTTAAACTGTTCCCCCTCTCCAGGTGTTTTGTTTAAACTGTTCCCCCTCTCTAGGTGTTTTGTTTAAACTGTTCCCCCTCTCTAGGTGTTTTGTTTAAACTGTTCCCCCTCTCTAGGTGTTTTGTTTAAACTGTTCCCCCTCTCTAGGTGTTGTGGTCAAACTGTTCCCCCTCTCTAGGTGTTGTGTTTAAACTGTCCTTCCTCTCTAGGTGTTTTGTTTAAACTGTTCCTCCTCTCTAGGTGTTGTGGTCAAACTGTTCCCCCTCTCTATGTGTTGTGTTTAAACTGTTCCCCCTCTCTAGGTGTTGTGGTTAAACTGTTCCCCCTCTCTAGGTGTTGTTTAAACTGTTCCCCCTCTCCAGGTGTTGTGTTTAAACTGTTCCTCCTCTCTAGGTGTTGTTGTCAAACTGTTCCCCCTCTCTATGTGTTGTGTTTAAACTGTTCCCCCTCTCCAGGTGTTGTGTTTAAACTGTTCCCCCTCTCCAGGTGTTGTGTTTAAACTGTTCCCCCTCTCTAGGTGTTGTGTTTAAACTGTTCCCCCTCTCCAGGTGTTGTGTTTAAACTGTTCCCCCTCTCTAGGTGTTGTTTAAACTGTTCCCCCTCTCTAGGTGTTGTGTTTAAACTGTTCCCCCTCTCCAGGTGTTGTGTATAAACTGTTCCCCCTCTCTAGGTGTTGTGTTTAAACTGTTCCCCCTCTCTAGGTGTTGTGTTTAAACTGTTCCCCCTCTCTAGGTGTTGTGTTTAAACTGTTCCCCCTCTCCAGGTGTTGTGTTTAAACTGTTCCCCCTCTCTAGGTGTTGTGTTTAAACTGTTCCCCCTCTCCAGGTGTTGTTTAAACTGTCCTTCCTCTCTAGGTGTTGTGTTTAAACTGTTCCCCCTCTCTAGGTGTTGTGTTTAAACTGTTCCCCCTCTCTAGGTGTTGTGTTTAAACTGTTCCCCCTCTCTAGGTGTTGTTTAAACTGTCCTTCCTCTCTAGGTGTTGTGTTTAAACTGTTCCTTCCTCTCCAGGTGTTGTGTTTAAACTGTTCCTCCTCTCTAGGTGTTTTGTTTAAACTGTTCCCCCTCTCTAGGTGTTGTGTTTAAACTGTTCCCCCTCTCTAGGTGTTGTTTAAACTGTCCTTCCTCTCTAGGTGTTGTGTTTAAACTGTTCCCCCTCTCCAGGTGTTTTGTTTAAACTGTTCCCCCTCTCTAGGTGTTTTGTTTAAACTGTTCCCCCTCTCTAGGTGTTTTGTTTAAACTGTTCCCCCTCTCTAGGTGTTGTGTTTAAACTGTTCCCCCTCTCTAGGTGTTGTGTTTAAACTGTTCCCCCTCTCTAGGTGTTGTGTTTAAACTGTTCCCCCTCTCTAGGTGTTTTGTTTAAACTGTTCCCCCTCTCTAGGTGTTGTTTAAACTGTTCCCCCTCTCCAGGTGTTTTGTTTAAACTGTTCCCCCTCTCTAGGTGTTTTGTTTAAACTGTTCCCCCTCTCTAGGTGTTTTGTTTAAACTGTTCCCCCTCTCTAGGTGTTTTGTTTAAACTGTTCCCCCTCTCTAGGTGTTGTGGTCAAACTGTTCCCCCTCTCTAGGTGTTGTGTTTAAACTGTCCTTCCTCTCTAGGTGTTTTGTTTAAACTGTTCCTCCTCTCTAGGTGTTGTGGTCAAACTGTTCCCCCTCTCTATGTGTTGTGTTTAAACTGTTCCCCCTCTCTAGGTGTTGTGGTTAAACTGTTCCCCCTCTCTAGGTGTTGTTTAAACTGTTCCCCCTCTCCAGGTGTTGTGTTTAAACTGTTCCTCCTCTCTAGGTGTTGTTGTCAAACTGTTCCCCCTCTCTATGTGTTGTGTTTAAACTGTTCCCCCTCTCCAGGTGTTGTGTTTAAACTGTTCCCCCTCTCCAGGTGTTGTGTTTAAACTGTTCCCCCTCTCTAGGTGTTGTGTTTAAACTGTTCCCCCTCTCCAGGTGTTGTGTTTAAACTGTTCCCCCTCTCTAGGTGTTGTTTAAACTGTTCCCCCTCTCTAGGTGTTGTGTTTAAACTGTTCCCCCTCTCCAGGTGTTGTGTATAAACTGTTCCCCCTCTCTAGGTGTTGTGTTTAAACTGTTCCCCCTCTCTAGGTGTTGTGTTTAAACTGTTCCCCCTCTCTAGGTGTTGTGTTTAAACTGTTCCCCCTCTCCAGGTGTTGTGTTTAAACTGTTCCCCCTCTCTAGGTGTTGTGTTTAAACTGTTCCCCCTCTCCAGGTGTTGTTTAAACTGTCCTTCCTCTCTAGGTGTTGTGTTTAAACTGTTCCCCCTCTCCAGGTGTTGTTTAAACTGTCCTTCCTCTCTAGGTGTTGTGTTTAAACTGTTCCCCCTCTCTAGGTGTTGTGTTTAAACTGTTCCCCCTCTCCAGGTGTTGTGTTTAAACTGTTCCCCCTCTCTAGGTGTTGTGTTTAAACTGTTCCCCCTCTCCAGGTGTTGTGTTTAAACTGTTCCCCCTCTCTAGGTGTTGTGTTTAAACTGTTCCCCCTCTCTAGGTGTTGTGTTTAAACTGTTCCCCCTCTCTAGGTGTTGTGTTTCAACTGTTCCCCCTCTCTAGGTGTTGTGGTTAAACTGTTCCCCCTCTCTAGGTGTTGTGTTTAAACTGTTCCCCCTCTCTAGGTGTTGTGTTTAAACTGTTCCCCCTCTCTAGGTGTTGTGTTTAAACTGTTCCCCCTCTCTAGGTGTTGTGTTTAAACTGTTCCCCCTCTCTAGGTGTTGTGTTTAAACTGTTCCCCCTCTCCAGGTGTTGTGTATAAACTGTTCCCCCTCTCCAGGTGTTGTGTTTAAACTGTTCCCCCTCTCCAGGTGTTGTGTTTAAACTGTTCCCCCTCTCTAGGTGTTGTGTTTAAACTGTTCCCCCTCTCTAGGTGTTGTGTTTAAACTGTTCCCCCTCTCTAGGTGTTGTGTTTAAACTGTTCCCCCTCTCTAGGTGTTGTGGTTAAACTGTTCCCCCTCTCTAGGTGTTGTGGTTAAACTGTTCCCCCTCTCTAGGTGTTGTGTTTAAACTGTTCCCCCTCTCCAGGTGTTGTGTTTAAACTGAGACTCAATCTATGTGGGTTGCCTTACACAATTAAGCACTGTGAAAAATACATTTTATGAAAAAATTGGTTTGCGGCTACTGCTATAAGAAAGATCAGGAAACTTTTTTAACCCCTTTTTTTGTCACTAAACAGTCTCCATACATACTTCCATTAATTGTTTCCTACCGGGGGGACATTCAAATGAGTCTTGTGAGGCCTGTGGTCGTCCTAAAGCGTGTTAGTGAAAGTCTCATCTTCCATAGAGGGGACATAATAGTGTCTAGGCCAAACCGTTCAGATGCTACAGACGTGTTCGTGAGAAGACCAATTTCGGGATGTCTCATGGTCTGACAAGCACCGATCTATCTCTGTCACCTTTCACTGCAGATGGGATGTCTCATGGTCTGACAAGCACCGATCTATCTCTGTCACCCGTCACTGCAGATGTGATGTCTCATGGTCTGACAATCACCACTCTATCTCTGTCACCCGTCACTGCAGATATGATGTCTCATGGTCTGACAAGCACCGATCTATCTCTGTCACCTTTCACCGCAGATGCAAAAGTGTGACATAGATGAGGTGGATTGAAAAAGAGAAATCTCTAGCTTAAACTGACCGATTTTTGGGGATAGTATGATTATGCTAAATAGATTTCCGCGGGGCGCGGACATCGACCTTAGGGGGTTTTAAGATGTGAGGGCTTGGCCCATGGTTTAAGATGTGAGGGCTTGGCCCATGGTTTAAGATGTGAGGGCTTGGCCCATGGTTTAAGATGTGAGGGCTTGGACCATGGTTTAAGATGTGAGGGCTTGGCCCATGGTTTAAGATGTGAGGGCTTGGCCCAGGGTTTAAAATGTGAGGGTTTGGCCCAGGGTTTAAGATGTGAGGGCTTGGCCCAGGGTTTAAGATGTGAGGGCTTGGCCCAGAGTTTAAGATGTGAGGGCTTGGCCCAGGGTTTAAGATGTGAGGGCTTGGCCCAGGGTTTCAGATGTGAGGGCTTGGCCATGGTTTAAGATGTGAGGGCTTGGCCCATGGTTGAAGATGTGAGGGCTTGGCCCATGGTTTAAGATGGTTTAAGATGTGAGGACTTGGCCCACGATTTAAGATGGTTTAAGATGTGAGGGCTTGGCCCATGGTTTAAGATGTGAGGGCTTGGCCCATGGTTTAAGATGTGAAGGCTTGGCCCATGGTTTAAGATGGGAGGGCTTGGCCCAGGGTTTAAGATGGGAGGGCTTGGCCCATGGTTTAAGATGGGAGGACTTGGCCCAGGGTTTAAGATGGGAGGGCTTGGCCCAGGGTTTAAGATGTGAGGGCTCGGCCCAGGGTTTAAGATGTGAGGGCTCGGCCCATGGTTTAAGATGTGAGGGCTTGGCCCATGGTTTAAGATGTGAGGGCTTGGCCCAGGGTTTAAGATGGTTTCAGATGTGAGGACTTGGCCCACGGTTTAAGATGGTTTAAGATGTGAGGGCTTGGCCCATGGTTTAAGATGTGAGGGCTTGGCCCATGGTTTAAGATGTGAGGGCTTGGCCCAGAGTTTAAGATGTGAGGGCTTGGCCCAGGGTTTAAGATGTGAGGGCTTGGCCCAGGGTTTCAGATGTGAAGGCTTGGCCCATGGTTTAAGATGGTTTAAGATGGGAGGGCTTGGCCCAGAGTTTAAGATGGGAGAGCTTGGCCTGTCGTTTAAGATGAGAGGGCTTGGCCCAGGGTTTAAGATGTGAGGGCTTGGCCTGTGGTTTAAGATGGGAGGGCTTGGCCCAGGGTTTAAGATGTGAGGGCTTGGCCCAGGGTTTAAGATGTGAGGGCTTGGCCCAGGGTTTAAGATGTGAGGGCTTGGCCCAGGGCTTAAGATGGGAGGGCTTGGCCCAGGGCATAAGATGGGAGGGCTTGGCCCAGGGCATAAGATGGGAGGGCTTGGCCCACGGTTTAAGATGGGAGGGCTTGGCCCATGGTTTAAGATGTGAGGGCTTGGCCCAGGGTTTAAGATGGGTGGACTTGGCCCAGGGTTTAAGATGGTTTAAGATGGGACGGCTTGGCCCATGGTTTAAGAGGGTTTAAGATGGGAGGGCTTGGCCCAGGGTTTAAGATGGGTGGACTTGGCCCAGGGTTTAAGATGGTTTAAGATGGGACGGCTTGGCCCATGGTTTAAGAGGGTTTAAGATGGGAGGGCTTGGCCCAGGGTTTGAGGCAAGCAGAGAATGGGAGGGCTTGGAGGACAGTGGGTGCATCCAAAATGGGACCCTATTTCCTACATAGTGCACTATGGGCCCTGGATAAAAGTAGTGGACTGTGTAGGCAATAGGGTGCCATTTGGGATACAGAGGGCATTTGTTCTGCATTCACAGAATAGACATACAACATTATTTCAGATATATGAGACATTATTTCAGATAAATAAGACATTATTTCAGATAAATAAGACATTATTTCAGATAAATAAGACATTATTTCAGATAAATAAGACATTATTTCAGATAAATAATACATTATTTCAGATAAATAAGACATTGTTTCAGTTAAATAAGACATTGTTTCAGATACAGTTGAAGTCGGAAGTTTACATACACTTAGGGTGGAGTCATTAAAACTCGTCTTTCAACCACTCCACAAATTTCTTGATAACAAACTATAGTTTTGGCAAGTCAGTTAGGACATCTACTTTGTGCATGACACATGTAATTTTTCCAACAATTGTTTACAAAGAGATTATTTCACTTATATTCACTGTATGACAATTCCAGTGAGTCAGATGTTTACATACACTAAGTTGACTGTGCCTTTAACCAGCTTGGAAAATTTCAGAAAATGATGTCATGGCTTTAGAAGCTTCTGATAGACTAATTGACATAATTTGAGTAAATTGGAGGTGTACCTGTGGATGTATTATTCCTGCCCAGCTGCAATTTAGATTTTGGCCACTAGATGGCAGCAGTGTATGTGCAACATTTTAGAATGATCCAATGAACCATTGCATTTCTGTTCCAAATCTGCGCAATTGTTTATTAATAACTTTTCATGTTCAAGCCATAGACGCCACAGAGCTGGGCTTTATGGAAGAGTGGCCAGAAAAAAAGACATATCTTCAAGAATAAAATTAAATAAACATTTGGTGTTCACCAAAAGGCATGTGGGAGACTCCCCAAACAATTGGAAGATGGTACTCTGGTCAGATGAGACTAAAATAGAGCTTTTTGGCCATCAAGGAAAATGCTATGTCTGGCGCAAACACATCTCATCACCCCGAGAATACCATCCCCACAGGGAAGCATGGTGATGGCAGCATCATGCTGTGGGGATGTTTTTCATTGACAGGGACTGGGAAACTGGTCAGAATTGAAGGAATGATGAAGGGCACTAAATAGAGGGAAATTCTTGAGGGAAACCTGTGTCAGTCTTCCAGAGATTTGAGACTCTGAGATTTGAGACTGGTTCACCTTCCAGCAGGACAATGACCCTAAACATACTGCTAAAGCAACCCTCGAGTGGTTTAAGGGAAACATATAAATGTCTTGGAATGGCCTAGTCAAAGCCCAGACCTCAATCAAATTGAGAATCTGGGTTATGACTTAAAGATTGCTGTACACCAGCGGTACCCATCCAACTTGAAGGAGCTGGAGCAGTTTTGCCTTGAAGAATGAGCAAAAATCCCAGTGGCTAGATGTGCCAAGCTTACAGAGACATACCCCAAAAGGTGGCTCTACAAAGTATTGACTTTGGGGGGATGAATAGTTATGCACGCTCAAGTTTTCAGTTTTTTTGTCTTATTTCTTGTTTGTTTCACAATAAAACATATTTTCCATCTTCAAAGTGGTAGGCATGTTGTGTAAATCAAATGATACAAACCCCCCAAAAATCAATTTTACTTCCAGGTTGTAAGGCAACAAAATAGGAAAAATGCCAAGTGGGAAGAATACTTTCGCAAGCCACTGTATATAAGACATTGTTTCAGATATACAACACATTGTTTGAATCCAAAGCACCAGGATTGTGTCAGACTGAGGTAATGTTGAATTAGACAGGATTGTGTCAGACTGAGGTAATGTTGAATTAGACAGGATTGTGACAGAGTGAGGTAATGGTGAATTAGACAGGATTGTGTCAGACTGAGGTAATGTTGAATTAGACAGGATTGTGACAGAGTGAGGTAATGGTGAAATAGACAGGATTGTGACAGAGTGAGGTAATGTTGAATTAGACAGGATTGTGTCAGGCTGAGGTAATGTTGAATTAGACAGGATTGTGTCCGACTGAGGTAATGTTGAATTAGACAGGATTGTGACAGAGTGAGGTAATGTTGAATTAGACAGGATTATGACAGAGTGAGGTAATGGTGAAATAGACAGGATTGTGACAGAGTGAGGTAATGTTGAATTAGACAAGATTGTGACAGAGTGCGGTAATGGTGAACTAGACAGGATTGTGTCAGACTGAGGTAATGGTGAATTAGGCATGATTATGTCAGACTGAGGTAATGGTGAATTAGACAGGATTGTGACAGAGTGTGGTAATGGTGAATTAGACAGGATTGTGACAGAGTGCGGTAATGGTGAATTAGACAGGATTATTCAGTAACTTGAAACTGTCACGAGACATTCCATTTGGTCTGAATCACACTTGTTAGACATGCTGTTCACAGCAATACATCATGCCATATAATAATATATATCATTACAGAGATATGTCAGATTCACATTACAGTACGCGCACACACGCACACGCACACACACACACACACACACACACACACACACACACACACACACACACACACACACACACACACACAATAGTAATAGACATGAATATTTCCCATGGTGGCCTTCCTTAGTCAATGAGAAGTGACATGTGGATGAGCCTGGGTATTATGTGTTCACCCCAAATGGCATCCTACTCCCTTTGTAGTGGAAAGGGAGTAGGGAATAGGGAATAGGGTGTCATTTAGGGCACATATTGGTCAGATGACATAGCTGCTCTTTTCTCTAATACAAGTTTCCCAGGAGAAATCAGGAATACATTATTTTACAGCATTCCGAAAGCTGGAATCTGTCATCCTCATCTGCTGTCCAGATGTGGTACTTGGAAAGACATTTAGTTTCCCTCCAACTATTAAACTAAATTTACTTCAGCCACAGAAGAAGAGCCTTATATCCACCCGCCGCGCTTTCTCAGAAATATACACACCATTCGTAACAGTAGCTGAAGCAAACAATAGCTTTCAGGAAATGAAGTATTGTGAAAGAGAATCTCACTGCTCCTTCTAAAGAATTATATATATATATATCACTATTGCACCTGTGTCTGGCTATAAATTCCCGTCAGTGCTGTGAGAAAAACATGAGAAAGGAGGGATTGGGAAGAAGGGTGTTGAGAGGTTGAGAAGGGTGGTGAGGGGTTGAGAAGGGTGGTGAGAGGTTGAGAAGGGTGATGAGGGGTTGAGAAGGGTGGTGAGGGGTTGAGAAGGGTGGTGAGGGGTTGAGAAGGGTGGTGAGGGGTTGAGAAGGGTGTTGAGGGGTTGAGAAGGGTGTTGAAGGGTTGAGAAGGGTGGTGAGGGGTTGAGAAGGGTGGTGAGGGGTTGAGAAGGGTGGTGAGAGGTTGAGAAGGGTGTTGAATGGTTGAGAAGGTTGGTGAGGGGTTGAGAAGGGTGGTGAGAGGTTGAGAAGGGTGGTGAGGGGTAGAGAAGGGTGGTGAGGGGTTGGTGAGGGGATGAGAAGGGTGGTGAGGGGTTGAGAAGGGTGGTGAAGGGTAGAGAAGGGTGGTAAGGGGTTGGTGAGGGGTTGAGAAGGGTGGTGAGGGGTTGAGAAGGTTGGTGAGAGGTTGAGAAGGGTGTTGAATGGTTGAGAAGATTGGTGAGGGGTTGAGAAGGGTGGTGGAGGTTGAGAAGGGTGGTGAGGGGTAGAGAAGGGTGGTGAGGGGTTGGTGAGGGGATGAGAAGGGTGGTGAGGGGTTGAGAAGGGTGGTGAAGGGTAGAGAAGGGTGGTGAGGGGTTGGTGAGGGGATGAGAAGGGTGGTAAGGGGTTGAGAAGGGTGGTGAGAGGTTGAAAAGGGTGGTGAGGGGTTGAGAAGGGTGGTGAGGGGATGAGAAGGGTGGTGAGGGGTTGGTGAGGGGATGAGAAGGGTGGTGAGGGGATGAGAAGGGTGGTGAGGGGATGAGAAGGGTGGTGAGGGGTTGAGAAGGGTGGTGAGAGGTTGAAAAGGGTGGTGAGGGGTTGAGAAGGGTGGTGAGGGGATGAGAAGGGTGGTGAGGGGATGAGAAGGGTGGTGAGGGGTTGAGAAGGGTGGTGAGAGGTTGAGAAGGGTGGTGAGGGATGAGAAGGGTGGTGAGGGGTTGGTGAGGGTGGTGAGGGGTTGAGAAGGGTGGTGAGAGGATGAGAAGGGTGGTGAGGGGTTGGTGAGGGGATGAGAAGGGTGGTGAGGGGTTGAGAAGGGTGGTGAGGGGTTGAGAAGGGTGGTGAGGGGATGAGAAGGGTGGTGAGGGGATGAGAAGGGTGGTGAGGGGTTGAGAAGGGTGGTGAGGGGATGAGAAGGGTGGTGAGGGGTTGGTGAGGGGATGAGAAGGGTGGTGAGGGGTTGAGAAGGGTGGTGAGAGGTTGAAAAGGGTGGTGAGGGGTTGAGAAGGGTGGTGAGGGGATGAGAAGGGTGGTGAGGGGATGAGAAGGGTGGTGAGGGGTTGAGAAGGGTGGTGAGAGGATGAGAAGGTTGGTGAGGGGATGAGAAGGGTGGTGAGGGGTTGAGAAGGGTGGTGAGGGGTTGAGAAGGGTGGTGAGGGGATGAGAAGGGTGGTGAGGGGTTGAGAAGGGTGGTGAGGGGATGAGAAGGGTGGTGAGGGGTTGGTGAGGGGATGAGAAGGGTGGTGAGGGGTTGAGAAGGGTGGTGAGAGGTTGAAAAGGGTGGTGAGGGGTTGAGAAGGGTGGTGAGGGGATGAGAAGGGTGGTGAGGGGTTGGTGAGGGGATGAGAAGGGTGGTGAGGGGTTGAGAAGGGTGGTGAGAGGTTGAAAAGGGTGGTGAGGTGTTGAGAAGGGTGATGAGGGGTTGAGAAGGGTGGTGAAGGGTTGAGAAGGGTGGTGAGGGGTTGAGAAGGGTGGTGAGGGGAAGAGAAGGGTGGTGGGTGGTGAGGGGTTGAGAAGGGTGGTGAGAGGTTGAGAAGGGTGGTGAGGGGTTGAGAAGGGTGTTGAAGGGTTGAGAAGGGTGGTGAGGGGTTGAGAAGGGTGGTGAAGGGTTGAGAAGGGTGGTGAGGGGTTGAGAAGGGTGTTGAAGGGTTGAGAAGGGTGTTGAAGGGTTGAGAAGGGTTGAGAAGGGTGGTGAGGGGTTGAGAAGGGTGGTGAAGGGTAGAGAAGGGTGGTGAAGGGTTGAGAAGGGTGGTGAAGGGTAGAGAAGGGTGGTGAAGGGTAGAGAAGGGTGGTGAGGGGATGAGAAGGGTGGTGAGGGGTTGGTGAGGGGATGAGAAGGGTGGTGAGGGGTTGAGAAGGGTGGTGAGAGGTTGAGAAGGGTGGTGAGGGGTTGAGAAGGGTGGTGAAGGGTTGAGAAGGGTGGTGAAGGGTAGAGAAGGGTGGTGAGGGGATGAGAAGGGTGGTGAGGGGTTGGTGAGGGGATGAGAAGGGTGGTGAGGGGTTGAGAAGGGTGTTGAAGGGTTGAGAAGGGTGGTGAAGGGTTGAGAAGGGTGGTGAAGGGTAGAGAAGGGTGGTGAAGGGTTGAGAAGGGTGGTGAAGGGTAGAGAAGGGTGGTGAAGGGTAGAGAAGGGTGGTGAGGGGATGAGAAGGGTGGTGAGGGGTTGGTGAGGGGATGAGAAGGGTGGTGAGGGGTTGAGAAGGGTGGTGAGAGGTTGAGAAGGGTGGTGAGGGGTTGAGAAGGGTGGTGAGGGGATGAGAAGGGTGGTGAGGGGTTGGTGAAGGGATGAGAAGGGTGGTGAGGGGTTGAGAAGGGTGGTGAGAGGTTGAGAAGGGTGATGAGGGGTTGAGAAGGGTGGTGAGAGGTTGAGAAGGGTGGTGAGGTGTTGAAAAGGGTGGTGATGGGTTGAGAAGGGTGGTGAGGGGTTGAGAAGGGTGGTGAGGGAATGAGAAGGGTGGTGGGTGGAGAGGGGTTGAGAAGGGTGGTGAGAGGTTGAAAAGGGTGGTGAGAGGTTGAAAAGGGTGGTGAGGGGTTTAGAAGGGTGGTAAGGGGTTGGTGAGGTGTTGAGAAGGGTGGTGAGGGGTTGAGAAGGGTGGTGAGGGGTTGAGAAGGTTGGTGAGAGGTTTAGAAGGGTGGTAAGGGGTTGGTGAGGTGTTGAGAAGGGTGTTGAAGGGTTGAGAAGGTTGGTGAGAGGTTTAGAAGGGTGGTAAGGGGTTGGTGAGGGGTTGAGAAGGGTGGTGAGGGGTTGAGAAGGGTGGTGAGGGGATGAGAAGGGTGTTGAAGGGTTGAGAAGGGTGGTGAGGGGTTGAGAAGATTGGTGAGGGGTGGTGAGGGGTTGAGAAGGGTGGTGAGGGGATGAGAAGGGTGGTGAGGGGTTGGTGAGGGGATGAGAAGGGTGGTGAGGGGTTGAGAAGGGTGGTGAGAGGTTGAGAAGGGTGGTGAGGGGTTGAGAAGGGTGTTGAAGGGTTGAGAAGGGTGGTAAGGGGATGAGAAGGGTGGTGAGGGGTTGGTGAGGGGATGAGAAGGGTGGTGAGGGGTTGAGAAGGGTGGTGAGAGGTTGAAAAGGGTGGTGAGGGGTTGAGAAGGGTGGTGAGGGGATGAGAAGGGTGGTGAGGGGTTGGTGAGGGGATGAGAAGGGTGGTGAGGGGTTGAGAAGGGTGGTGAGACGTTGAGAAGGGTGGTGAGGGGATGAGAGGGTGGTGAGGGGTTGGTGAGGGGATGAGAAGGGTGGTGAGGGGTTGAGAAGGGTGGTGAGATGTTGAGAAGGGTGGTGAGGGGTTGAGAAGGGTGGTGAGGGGATGAGAAGGGTGGTGAGGGGTTGGTGAGGGGATGAGAAGGGTGGTGAGGGGTTGAGAAGGGTGGTGAGAGGTTGAGAAGGGTGGTGAGGGGTTGAGAAGGGTGTTGAAGGGTTGAGAAGGGTGTTGAAGGGTTGAAAAGGGTGGTGAGGGGATGAGAAGGGTGGTGAGGGGTTGGTGAGGGGATGAGAAGGGTGGTGAGGGGTTGAGAAGGGTGGTGAGAGGTTGAAAAGGGTGGTGAGGGGTTGAGAAGGGTGGTGAGGGGATGAGAAGGGTGGTGAGGGGTTGAGAAGGGTGGTGAGAGGTTGAAAAGGGTGGTGAGGGGTTGAGAAGGGTGGTGAGGGGATGAGAAGGGTGGTGAGGGGTTAGTGAGGGGATGAGAAGGGTGGTGAGAGGTTGAGAAGGGTGGTGAGGGGTTGAGAAGGGTGGTGAGGGGTTGAGAAGGGTGGTGAGAGGTTGAGAAGGGTGGTGAGGGGTTGAGAAGGGTGTTGAAGGGTTGAAAAGGTTGGTGAGGGGTTGAGAAGGGTGTTGAAGGGTGGTGAGGGGATGAGAAGGGTGGTGGGTAGTGAGGGGTTGAGAAGGGTGGTGAGAGGTTGAGAAGGGTGGTGAGGTGTTGAAAAGGGTGGTGATGGGTTGAGAAGGGTGGTGAGGGGTTGAGAAGGGTGGTGAAGGGTTGAGAAGGGTGGTGAGGGAATGAGAAGGGTGGTGGGTGGAGAGGGGTTGAGAAGGGTGGTGAGAGGTTGAAAAGGGTGGTGAGAGGTTGAAAAGGGTGGTGAGGGGTTGAGAAGGGTGGTGAGGGGTTGAGAAGGTTGGTGAGAGGTTGAGAAGGGTGGTGAGAGGTTTAGAAGGGTGGTAAGGGGTTGGTGAGGGGTTGAGAAGGGTGGTGAGGGGTTGAGAAGGGTGGTGAGGGGATGAGAAGGGTGTTGAAGGGTTGAGAAGGTTGGTGAGAGGTTTAGAAGGGTGGTAAGGGGTTGTTCCCCCTCTCTAGGTGTTGTTTAAACTGTTCCCCCTCTCCAGGTGTTTTGTTTAAACTGTTCCCCCTCTCTAGGTGTTTTGTTTAAACTGTTCCCCCTCTCTAGGTGTTTTGTTTAAACTGTTCCCCCTCTCTAGGTGTTGTGTTTAAACTGTTCCCCCTCTCTAGGTGTTGTGTTTAAACTGTTCCCCCTCTCTAGGTGTTGTGTTTAAACTGTTCCCCCTCTCTAGGTGTTTTGTTTAAACTGTTCCCCCTCTCTAGGTGTTGTTTAAACTGTTCCCCCTCTCCAGGTGTTTTGTTTAAACTGTTCCCCCTCTCTAGGTGTTTTGTTTAAACTGTTCCCCCTCTCTAGGTGTTTTGTTTAAACTGTTCCCCCTCTCTAGGTGTTTTGTTTAAACTGTTCCCCCTCTCTAGGTGTTGTGGTCAAACTGTTCCCCCTCTCTAGGTGTTGTGTTTAAACTGTCCTTCCTCTCTAGGTGTTTTGTTTAAACTGTTCCTCCTCTCTAGGTGTTGTGGTCAAACTGTTCCCCCTCTCTATGTGTTGTGTTTAAACTGTTCCCCCTCTCTAGGTGTTGTGGTTAAACTGTTCCCCCTCTCTAGGTGTTGTTTAAACTGTTCCCCCTCTCCAGGTGTTGTGTTTAAACTGTTCCTCCTCTCTAGGTGTTGTTGTCAAACTGTTCCCCCTCTCTATGTGTTGTGTTTAAACTGTTCCCCCTCTCCAGGTGTTGTGTTTAAACTGTTCCCCCTCTCCAGGTGTTGTGTTTAAACTGTTCCCCCTCTCTAGGTGTTGTGTTTAAACTGTTCCCCCTCTCCAGGTGTTGTGTTTAAACTGTTCCCCCTCTCTAGGTGTTGTTTAAACTGTTCCCCCTCTCTAGGTGTTGTGTTTAAACTGTTCCCCCTCTCCAGGTGTTGTGTATAAACTGTTCCCCCTCTCTAGGTGTTGTGTTTAAACTGTTCCCCCTCTCTAGGTGTTGTGTTTAAACTGTTCCCCCTCTCTAGGTGTTGTGTTTAAACTGTTCCCCCTCTCCAGGTGTTGTGTTTAAACTGTTCCCCCTCTCTAGGTGTTGTGTTTAAACTGTTCCCCCTCTCCAGGTGTTGTTTAAACTGTCCTTCCTCTCTAGGTGTTGTGTTTAAACTGTTCCCCCTCTCTAGGTGTTGTGTTTAAACTGTTCCCCCTCTCTAGGTGTTGTGTTTAAACTGTTCCCCCTCTCTAGGTGTTGTTTAAACTGTCCTTCCTCTCTAGGTGTTGTGTTTAAACTGTTCCTTCCTCTCCAGGTGTTGTGTTTAAACTGTTCCTCCTCTCTAGGTGTTTTGTTTAAACTGTTCCCCCTCTCTAGGTGTTGTGTTTAAACTGTTCCCCCTCTCTAGGTGTTGTTTAAACTGTCCTTCCTCTCTAGGTGTTGTGTTTAAACTGTTCCCCCTCTCCAGGTGTTTTGTTTAAACTGTTCCCCCTCTCTAGGTGTTTTGTTTAAACTGTTCCCCCTCTCTAGGTGTTTTGTTTAAACTGTTCCCCCTCTCTAGGTGTTGTGTTTAAACTGTTCCCCCTCTCTAGGTGTTGTGTTTAAACTGTTCCCCCTCTCTAGGTGTTGTGTTTAAACTGTTCCCCCTCTCTAGGTGTTTTGTTTAAACTGTTCCCCCTCTCTAGGTGTTGTTTAAACTGTTCCCCCTCTCCAGGTGTTTTGTTTAAACTGTTCCCCCTCTCTAGGTGTTTTGTTTAAACTGTTCCCCCTCTCTAGGTGTTTTGTTTAAACTGTTCCCCCTCTCTAGGTGTTTTGTTTAAACTGTTCCCCCTCTCTAGGTGTTGTGGTCAAACTGTTCCCCCTCTCTAGGTGTTGTGTTTAAACTGTCCTTCCTCTCTAGGTGTTTTGTTTAAACTGTTCCTCCTCTCTAGGTGTTGTGGTCAAACTGTTCCCCCTCTCTATGTGTTGTGTTTAAACTGTTCCCCCTCTCTAGGTGTTGTGGTTAAACTGTTCCCCCTCTCTAGGTGTTGTTTAAACTGTTCCCCCTCTCCAGGTGTTGTGTTTAAACTGTTCCTCCTCTCTAGGTGTTGTTGTCAAACTGTTCCCCCTCTCTATGTGTTGTGTTTAAACTGTTCCCCCTCTCCAGGTGTTGTGTTTAAACTGTTCCCCCTCTCCAGGTGTTGTGTTTAAACTGTTCCCCCTCTCTAGGTGTTGTGTTTAAACTGTTCCCCCTCTCCAGGTGTTGTGTTTAAACTGTTCCCCCTCTCTAGGTGTTGTTTAAACTGTTCCCCCTCTCTAGGTGTTGTGTTTAAACTGTTCCCCCTCTCCAGGTGTTGTGTATAAACTGTTCCCCCTCTCTAGGTGTTGTGTTTAAACTGTTCCCCCTCTCTAGGTGTTGTGTTTAAACTGTTCCCCCTCTCTAGGTGTTGTGTTTAAACTGTTCCCCCTCTCCAGGTGTTGTGTTTAAACTGTTCCCCCTCTCTAGGTGTTGTGTTTAAACTGTTCCCCCTCTCCAGGTGTTGTTTAAACTGTCCTTCCTCTCTAGGTGTTGTGTTTAAACTGTTCCCCCTCTCCAGGTGTTGTTTAAACTGTCCTTCCTCTCTAGGTGTTGTGTTTAAACTGTTCCCCCTCTCTAGGTGTTGTGTTTAAACTGTTCCCCCTCTCCAGGTGTTGTGTTTAAACTGTTCCCCCTCTCTAGGTGTTGTGTTTAAACTGTTCCCCCTCTCCAGGTGTTGTGTTTAAACTGTTCCCCCTCTCTAGGTGTTGTGTTTAAACTGTTCCCCCTCTCTAGGTGTTGTGTTTAAACTGTTCCCCCTCTCTAGGTGTTGTGTTTCAACTGTTCCCCCTCTCTAGGTGTTGTGGTTAAACTGTTCCCCCTCTCTAGGTGTTGTGTTTAAACTGTTCCCCCTCTCTAGGTGTTGTGTTTAAACTGTTCCCCCTCTCTAGGTGTTGTGTTTAAACTGTTCCCCCTCTCTAGGTGTTGTGTTTAAACTGTTCCCCCTCTCTAGGTGTTGTGTTTAAACTGTTCCCCCTCTCCAGGTGTTGTGTATAAACTGTTCCCCCTCTCCAGGTGTTGTGTTTAAACTGTTCCCCCTCTCCAGGTGTTGTGTTTAAACTGTTCCCCCTCTCTAGGTGTTGTGTTTAAACTGTTCCCCCTCTCTAGGTGTTGTGTTTAAACTGTTCCCCCTCTCTAGGTGTTGTGTTTAAACTGTTCCCCCTCTCTAGGTGTTGTGGTTAAACTGTTCCCCCTCTCTAGGTGTTGTGGTTAAACTGTTCCCCCTCTCTAGGTGTTGTGTTTAAACTGTTCCCCCTCTCCAGGTGTTGTGTTTAAACTGAGACTCAATCTATGTGGGTTGCCTTACACAATTAAGCACTGTGAAAAATACATTTTATGAAAAAATTGGTTTGCGGCTACTGCTATAAGAAAGATCAGGAAACTTTTTTAACCCCTTTTTTTGTCACTAAACAGTCTCCATACATACTTCCATTAATTGTTTCCTACCGGGGGGACATTCAAATGAGTCTTGTGAGGCCTGTGGTCGTCCTAAAGCGTGTTAGTGAAAGTCTCATCTTCCATAGAGGGGACATAATAGTGTCTAGGCCAAACCGTTCAGATGCTACAGACGTGTTCGTGAGAAGACCAATTTCGGGATGTCTCATGGTCTGACAAGCACCGATCTATCTCTGTCACCTTTCACTGCAGATGGGATGTCTCATGGTCTGACAAGCACCGATCTATCTCTGTCACCCGTCACTGCAGATGTGATGTCTCATGGTCTGACAATCACCACTCTATCTCTGTCACCCGTCACTGCAGATATGATGTCTCATGGTCTGACAAGCACCGATCTATCTCTGTCACCTTTCACCGCAGATGCAAAAGTGTGACATAGATGAGGTGGATTGAAAAAGAGAAATCTCTAGCTTAAACTGACCGATTTTTGGGGATAGTATGATTATGCTAAATAGATTTCCGCGGGGCGCGGACATCGACCTTAGGGGGTTTTAAGATGTGAGGGCTTGGCCCATGGTTTAAGATGTGAGGGCTTGGCCCATGGTTTAAGATGTGAGGGCTTGGCCCATGGTTTAAGATGTGAGGGCTTGGACCATGGTTTAAGATGTGAGGGCTTGGCCCATGGTTTAAGATGTGAGGGCTTGGCCCAGGGTTTAAAATGTGAGGGTTTGGCCCAGGGTTTAAGATGTGAGGGCTTGGCCCAGGGTTTAAGATGTGAGGGCTTGGCCCAGAGTTTAAGATGTGAGGGCTTGGCCCAGGGTTTAAGATGTGAGGGCTTGGCCCAGGGTTTCAGATGTGAGGGCTTGGCCATGGTTTAAGATGTGAGGGCTTGGCCCATGGTTGAAGATGTGAGGGCTTGGCCCATGGTTTAAGATGGTTTAAGATGTGAGGACTTGGCCCACGATTTAAGATGGTTTAAGATGTGAGGGCTTGGCCCATGGTTTAAGATGTGAGGGCTTGGCCCATGGTTTAAGATGTGAAGGCTTGGCCCATGGTTTAAGATGGGAGGGCTTGGCCCAGGGTTTAAGATGGGAGGGCTTGGCCCATGGTTTAAGATGGGAGGACTTGGCCCAGGGTTTAAGATGGGAGGGCTTGGCCCAGGGTTTAAGATGTGAGGGCTCGGCCCAGGGTTTAAGATGTGAGGGCTCGGCCCATGGTTTAAGATGTGAGGGCTTGGCCCATGGTTTAAGATGTGAGGGCTTGGCCCAGGGTTTAAGATGGTTTCAGATGTGAGGACTTGGCCCACGGTTTAAGATGGTTTAAGATGTGAGGGCTTGGCCCATGGTTTAAGATGTGAGGGCTTGGCCCATGGTTTAAGATGTGAGGGCTTGGCCCAGAGTTTAAGATGTGAGGGCTTGGCCCAGGGTTTAAGATGTGAGGGCTTGGCCCAGGGTTTCAGATGTGAAGGCTTGGCCCATGGTTTAAGATGGTTTAAGATGGGAGGGCTTGGCCCAGAGTTTAAGATGGGAGAGCTTGGCCTGTCGTTTAAGATGAGAGGGCTTGGCCCAGGGTTTAAGATGTGAGGGCTTGGCCTGTGGTTTAAGATGGGAGGGCTTGGCCCAGGGTTTAAGATGTGAGGGCTTGGCCCAGGGTTTAAGATGTGAGGGCTTGGCCCAGGGTTTAAGATGTGAGGGCTTGGCCCAGGGCTTAAGATGGGAGGGCTTGGCCCAGGGCATAAGATGGGAGGGCTTGGCCCAGGGCATAAGATGGGAGGGCTTGGCCCACGGTTTAAGATGGGAGGGCTTGGCCCATGGTTTAAGATGTGAGGGCTTGGCCCAGGGTTTAAGATGGGTGGACTTGGCCCAGGGTTTAAGATGGTTTAAGATGGGACGGCTTGGCCCATGGTTTAAGAGGGTTTAAGATGGGAGGGCTTGGCCCAGGGTTTAAGATGGGTGGACTTGGCCCAGGGTTTAAGATGGTTTAAGATGGGACGGCTTGGCCCATGGTTTAAGAGGGTTTAAGATGGGAGGGCTTGGCCCAGGGTTTGAGGCAAGCAGAGAATGGGAGGGCTTGGAGGACAGTGGGTGCATCCAAAATGGGACCCTATTTCCTACATAGTGCACTATGGGCCCTGGATAAAAGTAGTGGACTGTGTAGGCAATAGGGTGCCATTTGGGATACAGAGGGCATTTGTTCTGCATTCACAGAATAGACATACAACATTATTTCAGATATATGAGACATTATTTCAGATAAATAAGACATTATTTCAGATAAATAAGACATTATTTCAGATAAATAAGACATTATTTCAGATAAATAAGACATTATTTCAGATAAATAATACATTATTTCAGATAAATAAGACATTGTTTCAGTTAAATAAGACATTGTTTCAGATACAGTTGAAGTCGGAAGTTTACATACACTTAGGGTGGAGTCATTAAAACTCGTCTTTCAACCACTCCACAAATTTCTTGATAACAAACTATAGTTTTGGCAAGTCAGTTAGGACATCTACTTTGTGCATGACACATGTAATTTTTCCAACAATTGTTTACAAAGAGATTATTTCACTTATATTCACTGTATGACAATTCCAGTGAGTCAGATGTTTACATACACTAAGTTGACTGTGCCTTTAACCAGCTTGGAAAATTTCAGAAAATGATGTCATGGCTTTAGAAGCTTCTGATAGACTAATTGACATAATTTGAGTAAATTGGAGGTGTACCTGTGGATGTATTATTCCTGCCCAGCTGCAATTTAGATTTTGGCCACTAGATGGCAGCAGTGTATGTGCAACATTTTAGAATGATCCAATGAACCATTGCATTTCTGTTCCAAATCTGCGCAATTGTTTATTAATAACTTTTCATGTTCAAGCCATAGACGCCACAGAGCTGGGCTTTATGGAAGAGTGGCCAGAAAAAAAGACATATCTTCAAGAATAAAATTAAATAAACATTTGGTGTTCACCAAAAGGCATGTGGGAGACTCCCCAAACAATTGGAAGATGGTACTCTGGTCAGATGAGACTAAAATAGAGCTTTTTGGCCATCAAGGAAAATGCTATGTCTGGCGCAAACACATCTCATCACCCCGAGAATACCATCCCCACAGGGAAGCATGGTGATGGCAGCATCATGCTGTGGGGATGTTTTTCATTGACAGGGACTGGGAAACTGGTCAGAATTGAAGGAATGATGAAGGGCACTAAATAGAGGGAAATTCTTGAGGGAAACCTGTGTCAGTCTTCCAGAGATTTGAGACTCTGAGATTTGAGACTGGTTCACCTTCCAGCAGGACAATGACCCTAAACATACTGCTAAAGCAACCCTCGAGTGGTTTAAGGGAAACATATAAATGTCTTGGAATGGCCTAGTCAAAGCCCAGACCTCAATCAAATTGAGAATCTGGGTTATGACTTAAAGATTGCTGTACACCAGCGGTACCCATCCAACTTGAAGGAGCTGGAGCAGTTTTGCCTTGAAGAATGAGCAAAAATCCCAGTGGCTAGATGTGCCAAGCTTACAGAGACATACCCCAAAAGGTGGCTCTACAAAGTATTGACTTTGGGGGGATGAATAGTTATGCACGCTCAAGTTTTCAGTTTTTTTGTCTTATTTCTTGTTTGTTTCACAATAAAACATATTTTCCATCTTCAAAGTGGTAGGCATGTTGTGTAAATCAAATGATACAAACCCCCCAAAAATCAATTTTACTTCCAGGTTGTAAGGCAACAAAATAGGAAAAATGCCAAGTGGGAAGAATACTTTCGCAAGCCACTGTATATAAGACATTGTTTCAGATATACAACACATTGTTTGAATCCAAAGCACCAGGATTGTGTCAGACTGAGGTAATGTTGAATTAGACAGGATTGTGTCAGACTGAGGTAATGTTGAATTAGACAGGATTGTGACAGAGTGAGGTAATGGTGAATTAGACAGGATTGTGTCAGACTGAGGTAATGTTGAATTAGACAGGATTGTGACAGAGTGAGGTAATGGTGAAATAGACAGGATTGTGACAGAGTGAGGTAATGTTGAATTAGACAGGATTGTGTCAGGCTGAGGTAATGTTGAATTAGACAGGATTGTGTCCGACTGAGGTAATGTTGAATTAGACAGGATTGTGACAGAGTGAGGTAATGTTGAATTAGACAGGATTATGACAGAGTGAGGTAATGGTGAAATAGACAGGATTGTGACAGAGTGAGGTAATGTTGAATTAGACAAGATTGTGACAGAGTGCGGTAATGGTGAACTAGACAGGATTGTGTCAGACTGAGGTAATGGTGAATTAGGCATGATTATGTCAGACTGAGGTAATGGTGAATTAGACAGGATTGTGACAGAGTGTGGTAATGGTGAATTAGACAGGATTGTGACAGAGTGCGGTAATGGTGAATTAGACAGGATTATTCAGTAACTTGAAACTGTCACGAGACATTCCATTTGGTCTGAATCACACTTGTTAGACATGCTGTTCACAGCAATACATCATGCCATATAATAATATATATCATTACAGAGATATGTCAGATTCACATTACAGTACGCGCACACACGCACACGCACACACACACACACACACACACACACACACACACACACACACACACACACACACACACACACACACACACACACACACACACACACAATAGTAATAGACATGAATATTTCCCATGGTGGCCTTCCTTAGTCAATGAGAAGTGACATGTGGATGAGCCTGGGTATTATGTGTTCACCCCAAATGGCATCCTACTCCCTTTGTAGTGGAAAGGGAGTAGGGAATAGGGAATAGGGTGTCATTTAGGGCACATATTGGTCAGATGACATAGCTGCTCTTTTCTCTAATACAAGTTTCCCAGGAGAAATCAGGAATACATTATTTTACAGCATTCCGAAAGCTGGAATCTGTCATCCTCATCTGCTGTCCAGATGTGGTACTTGGAAAGACATTTAGTTTCCCTCCAACTATTAAACTAAATTTACTTCAGCCACAGAAGAAGAGCCTTATATCCACCCGCCGCGCTTTCTCAGAAATATACACACCATTCGTAACAGTAGCTGAAGCAAACAATAGCTTTCAGGAAATGAAGTATTGTGAAAGAGAATCTCACTGCTCCTTCTAAAGAATTATATATATATATATCACTATTGCACCTGTGTCTGGCTATAAATTCCCGTCAGTGCTGTGAGAAAAACATGAGAAAGGAGGGATTGGGAAGAAGGGTGTTGAGAGGTTGAGAAGGGTGGTGAGGGGTTGAGAAGGGTGGTGAGAGGTTGAGAAGGGTGATGAGGGGTTGAGAAGGGTGGTGAGGGGTTGAGAAGGGTGGTGAGGGGTTGAGAAGGGTGGTGAGGGGTTGAGAAGGGTGTTGAGGGGTTGAGAAGGGTGTTGAAGGGTTGAGAAGGGTGGTGAGGGGTTGAGAAGGGTGGTGAGGGGTTGAGAAGGGTGGTGAGAGGTTGAGAAGGGTGTTGAATGGTTGAGAAGGTTGGTGAGGGGTTGAGAAGGGTGGTGAGAGGTTGAGAAGGGTGGTGAGGGGTAGAGAAGGGTGGTGAGGGGTTGGTGAGGGGATGAGAAGGGTGGTGAGGGGTTGAGAAGGGTGGTGAAGGGTAGAGAAGGGTGGTAAGGGGTTGGTGAGGGGTTGAGAAGGGTGGTGAGGGGTTGAGAAGGTTGGTGAGAGGTTGAGAAGGGTGTTGAATGGTTGAGAAGATTGGTGAGGGGTTGAGAAGGGTGGTGGAGGTTGAGAAGGGTGGTGAGGGGTAGAGAAGGGTGGTGAGGGGTTGGTGAGGGGATGAGAAGGGTGGTGAGGGGTTGAGAAGGGTGGTGAAGGGTAGAGAAGGGTGGTGAGGGGTTGGTGAGGGGATGAGAAGGGTGGTAAGGGGTTGAGAAGGGTGGTGAGAGGTTGAAAAGGGTGGTGAGGGGTTGAGAAGGGTGGTGAGGGGATGAGAAGGGTGGTGAGGGGTTGGTGAGGGGATGAGAAGGGTGGTGAGGGGATGAGAAGGGTGGTGAGGGGATGAGAAGGGTGGTGAGGGGTTGAGAAGGGTGGTGAGAGGTTGAAAAGGGTGGTGAGGGGTTGAGAAGGGTGGTGAGGGGATGAGAAGGGTGGTGAGGGGATGAGAAGGGTGGTGAGGGGTTGAGAAGGGTGGTGAGAGGTTGAGAAGGGTGGTGAGGGATGAGAAGGGTGGTGAGGGGTTGGTGAGGGTGGTGAGGGGTTGAGAAGGGTGGTGAGAGGATGAGAAGGGTGGTGAGGGGTTGGTGAGGGGATGAGAAGGGTGGTGAGGGGTTGAGAAGGGTGGTGAGGGGTTGAGAAGGGTGGTGAGGGGATGAGAAGGGTGGTGAGGGGTTGAGAAGGGTGGTGAGGGGATGAGAAGGGTGGTGAGGGGTTGAGAAGGGTGGTGAGGGGATGAGAAGGGTGGTGAGGGGTTGGTGAGGGGATGAGAAGGGTGGTGAGGGGTTGAGAAGGGTGGTGAGAGGTTGAAAAGGGTGGTGAGGGGTTGAGAAGGGTGGTGAGGGGATGAGAAGGGTGGTGAGGGGATGAGAAGGGTGGTGAGGGGTTGAGAAGGGTGGTGAGAGGATGAGAAGGTTGGTGAGGGGATGAGAAGGGTGGTGAGGGGTTGAGAAGGGTGGTGAGGGGTTGAGAAGGGTGGTGAGGGGATGAGAAGGGTGGTGAGGGGTTGAGAAGGGTGGTGAGGGGATGAGAAGGGTGGTGAGGGGTTGGTGAGGGGATGAGAAGGGTGGTGAGGGGTTGAGAAGGGTGGTGAGAGGTTGAAAAGGGTGGTGAGGGGTTGAGAAGGGTGGTGAGGGGATGAGAAGGGTGGTGAGGGGTTGGTGAGGGGATGAGAAGGGTGGTGAGGGGTTGAGAAGGGTGGTGAGAGGTTGAAAAGGGTGGTGAGGTGTTGAGAAGGGTGATGAGGGGTTGAGAAGGGTGGTGAAGGGTTGAGAAGGGTGGTGAGGGGTTGAGAAGGGTGGTGAGGGGAAGAGAAGGGTGGTGGGTGGTGAGGGGTTGAGAAGGGTGGTGAGAGGTTGAGAAGGGTGGTGAGGGGTTGAGAAGGGTGTTGAAGGGTTGAGAAGGGTGGTGAGGGGTTGAGAAGGGTGGTGAAGGGTTGAGAAGGGTGGTGAGGGGTTGAGAAGGGTGTTGAAGGGTTGAGAAGGGTGTTGAAGGGTTGAGAAGGGTTGAGAAGGGTGGTGAGGGGTTGAGAAGGGTGGTGAAGGGTAGAGAAGGGTGGTGAAGGGTTGAGAAGGGTGGTGAAGGGTAGAGAAGGGTGGTGAAGGGTAGAGAAGGGTGGTGAGGGGATGAGAAGGGTGGTGAGGGGTTGGTGAGGGGATGAGAAGGGTGGTGAGGGGTTGAGAAGGGTGGTGAGAGGTTGAGAAGGGTGGTGAGGGGTTGAGAAGGGTGGTGAAGGGTTGAGAAGGGTGGTGAAGGGTAGAGAAGGGTGGTGAGGGGATGAGAAGGGTGGTGAGGGGTTGGTGAGGGGATGAGAAGGGTGGTGAGGGGTTGAGAAGGGTGTTGAAGGGTTGAGAAGGGTGGTGAAGGGTTGAGAAGGGTGGTGAAGGGTAGAGAAGGGTGGTGAAGGGTTGAGAAGGGTGGTGAAGGGTAGAGAAGGGTGGTGAAGGGTAGAGAAGGGTGGTGAGGGGATGAGAAGGGTGGTGAGGGGTTGGTGAGGGGATGAGAAGGGTGGTGAGGGGTTGAGAAGGGTGGTGAGAGGTTGAGAAGGGTGGTGAGGGGTTGAGAAGGGTGGTGAGGGGATGAGAAGGGTGGTGAGGGGTTGGTGAAGGGATGAGAAGGGTGGTGAGGGGTTGAGAAGGGTGGTGAGAGGTTGAGAAGGGTGATGAGGGGTTGAGAAGGGTGGTGAGAGGTTGAGAAGGGTGGTGAGGTGTTGAAAAGGGTGGTGATGGGTTGAGAAGGGTGGTGAGGGGTTGAGAAGGGTGGTGAGGGAATGAGAAGGGTGGTGGGTGGAGAGGGGTTGAGAAGGGTGGTGAGAGGTTGAAAAGGGTGGTGAGAGGTTGAAAAGGGTGGTGAGGGGTTTAGAAGGGTGGTAAGGGGTTGGTGAGGTGTTGAGAAGGGTGGTGAGGGGTTGAGAAGGGTGGTGAGGGGTTGAGAAGGTTGGTGAGAGGTTTAGAAGGGTGGTAAGGGGTTGGTGAGGTGTTGAGAAGGGTGTTGAAGGGTTGAGAAGGTTGGTGAGAGGTTTAGAAGGGTGGTAAGGGGTTGGTGAGGGGTTGAGAAGGGTGGTGAGGGGTTGAGAAGGGTGGTGAGGGGATGAGAAGGGTGTTGAAGGGTTGAGAAGGGTGGTGAGGGGTTGAGAAGATTGGTGAGGGGTGGTGAGGGGTTGAGAAGGGTGGTGAGGGGATGAGAAGGGTGGTGAGGGGTTGGTGAGGGGATGAGAAGGGTGGTGAGGGGTTGAGAAGGGTGGTGAGAGGTTGAGAAGGGTGGTGAGGGGTTGAGAAGGGTGTTGAAGGGTTGAGAAGGGTGGTAAGGGGATGAGAAGGGTGGTGAGGGGTTGGTGAGGGGATGAGAAGGGTGGTGAGGGGTTGAGAAGGGTGGTGAGAGGTTGAAAAGGGTGGTGAGGGGTTGAGAAGGGTGGTGAGGGGATGAGAAGGGTGGTGAGGGGTTGGTGAGGGGATGAGAAGGGTGGTGAGGGGTTGAGAAGGGTGGTGAGACGTTGAGAAGGGTGGTGAGGGGATGAGAGGGTGGTGAGGGGTTGGTGAGGGGATGAGAAGGGTGGTGAGGGGTTGAGAAGGGTGGTGAGATGTTGAGAAGGGTGGTGAGGGGTTGAGAAGGGTGGTGAGGGGATGAGAAGGGTGGTGAGGGGTTGGTGAGGGGATGAGAAGGGTGGTGAGGGGTTGAGAAGGGTGGTGAGAGGTTGAGAAGGGTGGTGAGGGGTTGAGAAGGGTGTTGAAGGGTTGAGAAGGGTGTTGAAGGGTTGAAAAGGGTGGTGAGGGGATGAGAAGGGTGGTGAGGGGTTGGTGAGGGGATGAGAAGGGTGGTGAGGGGTTGAGAAGGGTGGTGAGAGGTTGAAAAGGGTGGTGAGGGGTTGAGAAGGGTGGTGAGGGGATGAGAAGGGTGGTGAGGGGTTGAGAAGGGTGGTGAGAGGTTGAAAAGGGTGGTGAGGGGTTGAGAAGGGTGGTGAGGGGATGAGAAGGGTGGTGAGGGGTTAGTGAGGGGATGAGAAGGGTGGTGAGAGGTTGAGAAGGGTGGTGAGGGGTTGAGAAGGGTGGTGAGGGGTTGAGAAGGGTGGTGAGAGGTTGAGAAGGGTGGTGAGGGGTTGAGAAGGGTGTTGAAGGGTTGAAAAGGTTGGTGAGGGGTTGAGAAGGGTGTTGAAGGGTGGTGAGGGGATGAGAAGGGTGGTGGGTAGTGAGGGGTTGAGAAGGGTGGTGAGAGGTTGAGAAGGGTGGTGAGGTGTTGAAAAGGGTGGTGATGGGTTGAGAAGGGTGGTGAGGGGTTGAGAAGGGTGGTGAAGGGTTGAGAAGGGTGGTGAGGGAATGAGAAGGGTGGTGGGTGGAGAGGGGTTGAGAAGGGTGGTGAGAGGTTGAAAAGGGTGGTGAGAGGTTGAAAAGGGTGGTGAGGGGTTGAGAAGGGTGGTGAGGGGTTGAGAAGGTTGGTGAGAGGTTGAGAAGGGTGGTGAGAGGTTTAGAAGGGTGGTAAGGGGTTGGTGAGGGGTTGAGAAGGGTGGTGAGGGGTTGAGAAGGGTGGTGAGGGGATGAGAAGGGTGTTGAAGGGTTGAGAAGGTTGGTGAGAGGTTTAGAAGGGTGGTAAGGGGTTGGTGAGGGGTTGAGAAGGGTGGTGAGGGGTTGAGAAGGGTGGTGAGGGGATGAGAAGGGTGGTGAGGGGTTGAGAAGGGTGGTGAGGGGTTGAGAAGGGTGTTGAAGGGTTGAGAAGGGTGGTGAGGGGTTGAGAAGATTGGTGAGGGGTGGTGAGGGGTTGAGAAGGGTGGTGAGGGGATGAGAAGGGTGGTGAGGGGTTGAGAAGGGTGGTGAGGGGTTGAGAAGGTTGGTGAGGGGATGAGAAGGTTGGTGAGGGGATGAGAAGGGTGGTAAAGGGTTGAGAAGGGTGGTGAGGGGTTGAGAAGGGTGGTGAGGGGTTGAGAAGGGTGGTGGGTGGTGAGGGGGTGAGAAGGGGGGTGAGGGGTTGAGAAGGGTGGTGAGGGGTTGAGAAGGGTGGTGAGGGGTTGACAAGGGTGGTGAGGGGTTGACAAGGGTGGTGAGGGGTTGAAAAGGGTGGTGAGAGGTGGTGAGGGGTTGAGAAGGGTGGTGAAGGGTCGAGAAGGGTGTTGAAGGGTGGTGAAGGGTTGAGAAGGGTGGTGAGGGGTTGAGGAGGTTGGTGAGGGGTTGAGAAGGGCGGTGAGGGGTTGAGAAGGGTGGTGAGGGGTTGAGAAGGGTGGTGAGGGGATGAGAAGGGTGGTGAGGGGTTGGTGAGGGGATGAGAAGGGTGGTGAGGGGTTAAGAAGGGTGGTGAGTGGTTGAGAAGGGTGGTGAGGGGATGAGAGGGTGGTGAGGGGTTGGTGAGGGGATGAGAAGGGTGGTGAGGGGTTGAGAAGGGTGGTGAGGGGTTGAGAAGGGTGGTGAGGGGTTGAGAAGGGTGGTGAGGGGATGAGAAGGGTGGTGAGGGGTTGGTGAGGGGATGAGAAGGGTGGTGAGGGGTTGGTGAGGGGATGAGAAGGGTGGTGAGGGGTTGAGAAGGGTGGTGAGAGGTTGAGAAGGGTGGTGAGGGGTTGAGAAGGGTTGAGAAGGGTGTTGAAGGGTTGAAAAGGGTGGTGAGGGGATGAGAAGGGTGGTGAGGGGTTGGTGAGGGGATGAGAAGGGTGGTGAGGGGTTGAGAAGGGTGGTGAGAGGTTGAAAAGGGTGGTGAGGGGTTGAGAAGGGTGGTGAGGGGATGAGAAGGGTGGTGAGGGGTTGAGAAGGGTGGTGAGAGGTTGAAAAGGGTGGTGAGGGGTTGAGAAGGGTGGTGAGGGGATGAGAAGGGTGGTGAGGGGTTAGTGAGGGGATGAGAAGGGTGGTGAGAGGTTGAGAAGGGTGGTGAGGGGTTGAGAAGGGTGGTGAGGGGTTGAGAAGGGTGGTGAGAGGTTGAGAAGGGTGGTGAGGGGTTGAGAAGGGTGTTGAAGGGTTGAAAAGGTTGGTGAGGGGTTGAGAAGGGTGTTGAAGGGTGGTGAGGGGATGAGAAGGGTGGTGGGTAGTGAGGGGTTGAGAAGGGTGGTGAGAGGTTGAGAAGGGTGGTGAGGTGTTGAAAAGGGTGGTGATGGGTTGAGAAGGGTGGTGAGGGGTTGAGAAGGGTGGTGAAGGGTTGAGAAGGGTGGTGAGGGAATGAGAAGGGTGGTGGGTGGAGAGGGGTTGAGAAGGGTGGTGAGAGGTTGAAAAGGGTGGTGAGAGGTTGAAAAGGGTGGTGAGGGGTTGAGAAGGGTGGTGAGGGGTTGAGAAGGTTGGTGAGAGGTTGAGAAGGGTGGTGAGAGGTTTAGAAGGGTGGTAAGGGGTTGGTGAGGGGTTGAGAAGGGTGGTGAGGGGTTGAGAAGGGTGGTGAGGGGATGAGAAGGGTGTTGAAGGGTTGAGAAGGTTGGTGAGAGGTTTAGAAGGGTGGTAAGGGGTTGGTGAGGGGTTGAGAAGGGTGGTGAGGGGTTGAGAAGGGTGGTGAGGGGATGAGAAGGGTGGTGAGGGGTTGAGAAGGGTGGTGAGGGGTTGAGAAGGGTGGTGAGGGGTTGAGAAGGGTGTTGAAGGGTTGAGAAGGGTGGTGAGGGGTTGAGAAGATTGGTGAGGGGTGGTGAGGGGTTGAGAAGGGTGGTGAGGGGATGAGAAGGGTGGTGAGGGGTTGAGAAGGGTGGTGAGGGGTTGAGAAGGTTGGTGAGGGGATGAGAAGGTTGGTGAGGGGATGAGAAGGGTGGTAAAGGGTTGAGAAGGGTGGTGAGGGGTTGAGAAGGGTGGTGAGGGGTTGAGAAGGGTGGTGAGGGGATGAGAAGGGTGGTGGGTGGTGAGGGGTTGAGAAGGGTGGTGAGAGGTTGAGAAGGGTGGTGAGGGGTTGAGAAGGGTGGTGAGGGGTTGACAAGGGTGGTGAGGGGTTGACAAGGGTGGTGAGGGGTTGAAAAGGGTGGTGAGAGGATGAGAAGGGTGGTGAGGGGTTGAGAAAGGTGGTGAGGGGTTGAGAAGGGTGGTGAAGGGTCGAGAAGGGTGTTGAAGGGTGGTGAAGGGTTGAGAAGGGTGGTGAGGGGTTGAGGAGGTTGGTGAGGGGT
Organism: Salvelinus alpinus; assembly: GCF_045679555.1. Classification (NCBI taxonomy): domain Eukaryota; kingdom Metazoa; phylum Chordata; class Actinopteri; order Salmoniformes; family Salmonidae; genus Salvelinus; species Salvelinus alpinus. The sequence continues at coordinate 118,503,769 of NC_092086.1, read as the reverse complement.
TGAGAAGGGCGGTGAGGGGTTGAGAAGGGTGGTGAGGGGTTGAGAAGGGTGGTGAGGGGATGAGAAGGGTGGTGAGGGGTTGGTGAGGGGATGAGAAGGGTGGTGAGGGGTTAAGAAGGGTGGTGAGTGGTTGAGAAGGGTGGTGAGTGGTTGAGAAGGGTGGTGAGGGGTTGAGAATGGTGGTGAGAGGTTGACAAGGGTGGTGAGGGGTTGAGAAGGGTGGTGAGGGGTTGAGAAGGGTGGTGAGGGGTTGAGAAGGGCGGTGAGGGGTTGAAAAGGGTGGTGAGGGGATGAGAAGGGTGGTGGGTGGTGAGGGGTTGAGAAGGGTGGTGAGAGGTTGGGAAGGGTGGTGAGGGGTTGAGAAGGGTGGTGAGGGGATGAGAAGGGTGGTGAGAGGTTGAGAAGTGTGTTGCAGGGTGGTGAGGGAATGACAAGGGTGGTGGGTGGAGAGGGGTTGAGAAGGGTGGTGAGAGGTTGAGAAGGGTGGTGAGGGGTTGAGAAGGTTGGTGAGAGGTTTAGAAGGGTGGTAAGGGGTTGGTGAGGGGATGAGAAGGGTGGTGAGGGGTTGAGAAGGGTGGTGAGGGGATGAGAAGGGTGGTGAGGGGTTGAGAAGGGTGGTGAGGGGTTGAGAAGGTTGGTGAGAGGTTTGATAAGGGTGGTGAGGGGTTGAGAAGGGTGGTGAGGGGTTGAGATGGGTGTTGAGGGTTTGAGAAGGGTGGTGAGGGGTTGGTGAGGGTGTTGAAGGGTTGGTGAGGGTGTTGAGGGGATGAGAAGGGTGGTGAGGGGTTGAGAAGGGTGGTGAGGGGTTGAGAAGGGTGGTGAGGGGTTGAGAAGGGTGGTGAGGGGTTGAGAAGGTTGGTGAGAGGTTTGAGAAGGGTGGTGAGGGGTTGAGAAGGGTGGTGAGGGGTTGAGAAGGTTGGTGAGGGGTTGAGAAGGGTGGTGAGGGGTTGAGAAGGGTGGTGAGGGGATGAAAAGGGTGGTGGGTGATGAGGGGTTGAGAAGGGTGGTGGGTGGTGAGGGGTTGAGAAGGGTGGTGAGGGGATGAGAAGGGTGTTGAGGGGTTGAGAAGGTTGAGAAGGTTGGTGAGGGGTTGAGAAGGGTGTTGAAGGGTTGAGAAGGGTGGTTAGGAGTTGAAAAGGGTGGTGAGGAGTTGAGAAGGGTGTTGAGGGGTTGAGAAGGTTGAGAAGGGTGCTGAAGGGTTGAGAAGGGTGGTGAGGGGTTGAGAAGGGTGTTGAAGGGTTGAGAAGGGTGGTGAGGGCTTGAGAAGGGTGGTGAGAGGTTGAGAAGGGTGGTGAGGGGTTGAGAAGGGTGGTGAGGGGTTGAGAAGGGTGGTGAGGGGTTGAGAAGGGCGGTGAGGGGTTGAAAAGGGTGGTGAGGGGATGAGAAGGGTGGTGGGTGGTGAGGGGTTGAGAAGGGTGGTGAGAGGTTGGGAAGGGTGGTGAGGGGTTGAGAAGGGTGGTGAGGGGATGAGAATGGTGTTGAGGGGTTGAGAAGGGTGGTGAGGGGATGAGAAGGGTGGTGAGAGGTTGAGAAGTGTGTTGAAGGGTGGTGAGGGAATGACAAGGGTGGTGGTGGAGAGGGGTTGAGAAGGGTGGTGAGAGGTTGAGAAGGGTGGTGAGGGGTTGAGAAGGGTGGTGAGGGGTTGAGAAGGGTGGTGAGGGGTTGAGAAGGGCGGTGAGGGGTTGAAAAGGGTGGTGAGGGGATGAGAAGGGTGGTGGGTGGTGAGGGGTTGAGAAGGGTGGTGAGAGGTTGGGAAGGGTGGTGAGGGGTTGAGAAGGGTGGTGAGGGGATGAGAATGGTGTTGAGGGGTTGAGAAGGGTGGTGAGGGGATGAGAAGGGTGGTGAGAGGTTGAGAAGTGTGTTGAAGGGTGGTGAGGGAATGACAAGGGTGGTGGGTGGAGAGGGGTTGAGAAGGGTGGTGAGAGGTTGAGAAGGGTGGTGAGGGGTTGAGAAGGGTGGTGAGGGGTTGAGAAGGTTGGTGAGAGGTTGAGAAGGGTGGTGAGGGGATGAGAAGGGTGGTGAGGGGATGAGAAGGGTGGTGAGGGGTTGAGAAGGGTGGTGAGGGGTTGAGAAGGTTGGTGAGAGGTTTGATAAGGGTGGTGAGGGGTTGAGAAGGGTGGTGAGGGGTTGAGAAGGGTGTTGAGGGTTTGAGAAGGGTGGTGAGGGGTTGAGAAGGGTGGTGAGGGGTTGGTGAGGGTGTTGAAGGGTTGAGAAGGTTGGTGAGGGGTTGAGAAGGTTGGTGAGGGGTTGAGAAGGGTGGTGAGGGGTTGAGAAGGGTGGTGAGGGGTTGAGAAGGGTGGTGAGGGGTTGAGAAGGGTGGTGAGGGGTTGAGAAGGGTGGTGAGGGGATGAGAAGGGTGGTGGGTGGTGAGTGGTTGAGAAGGGTGGTGGGTGGTGAGGGGTTGAGAAGGGTGGTGAGGGATTGAGAAGGGTGGTGAGGGGATGAGAAGGGTGGTGGGTGGTGAGGGGATGAGAAGGGTGGTGGGTGGTGAGGGGTTGAGAAGGGTGGTGAGAGGTTGAGAAGGGTGGTGAGTGGTTGAGAAGGGTGGTGGGTGGTGAGGGGATGAGAAGGGTGGTGGGTGGTGAGGGGTTGAGAAGGGTGGTGAGAGGTTGAGAAGGGTGGTGAGGGGTTGAGAAGGGTGGTGGGTGGTGAGGGGTTGAGAAGGGTGGTGAGAGGTTGAGAAGGGTGGTGAGGGGTTGAGAAGGGTGGTGAGGGGTTGAGAAGGGTGTTGAAGGGTTGAGAAGGGTGGTGAGGGGTTGAGAAGGGTGGTGAGGGGATGAGAAGGGTGGTGAGAGGTTGAGAAGGGTGGTGGGTGGTGAGGGGTTGAGAAGGGTGGTGAGGGATTGAGAAGGGTGGTGAGTGGTTGAGAAGGGTGGTGGGTGGTGAGGGGATGAGAAGGGTGGTGGGTGGTGAGGGGTTGAGAAGGGTGGTGAGAGGTTGAGAAGGGTGGTGAGGGGTTGAGAAGGGTGGTGAGGGGTTGAGAAGGGTGTTGAAGGGTTGAGAAGGGTGGTGAGGGGTTGAGAAGGGTGGTGAGGGGCTGAGAAGGGTGGTGAGAGGTTGATGAGGGTGGTGAGGGGTTGAGAAGGTTGGTGAGGGGTTGAGAAGTGTGGTGAGGGGTTGAGAAGGGTGGTGAGGGGTTGAGAAGGGTGGTGGGTGGTGAGGGGTTGAGAAGGGTGGTGAGAGGTTGAGAAGGTTGGTGAGGGGTTGAGAAGGGTGGTGAGGGGTTGAGAAGGGTGGTGAGGGGTTAAGAAGGGTGGTGAGTGGTTGAGAAGGGTGGTGAGTGGTTGAGAAGGGTGGTGAGGGGTTGAGAATGGTGGTGAGAGGTTGACAAGGGTGGTGAGGGGTTGAGAAGGGTGGTGAGGGGTTGAGAAGGGTGGTGAGGGGTTGAGAAGGGCGGTGAGGGGTTGAAAAGGGTGGTGAGGGGATGAGAAGGGTGGTGGGTGGTGAGGGGTTGAGAAGGGTGGTGAGAGGTTGGGAAGGGTGGTGAGGGGTTGAGAAGGGTGGTGAGGGGATGAGAAGGGTGGTGAGAGGTTGAGAAGTGTGTTGCAGGGTGGTGAGGGAATGACAAGGGTGGTGGGTGGAGAGGGGTTGAGAAGGGTGGTGAGAGGTTGAGAAGGGTGGTGAGGGGTTGAGAAGGTTGGTGAGAGGTTTAGAAGGGTGGTAAGGGGTTGGTGAGGGGATGAGAAGGGTGGTGAGGGGTTGAGAAGGGTGGTGAGGGGATGAGAAGGGTGGTGAGGGGTTGAGAAGGGTGGTGAGGGGTTGAGAAGGTTGGTGAGAGGTTTGATAAGGGTGGTGAGGGGTTGAGAAGGGTGGTGAGGGGTTGAGATGGGTGTTGAGGGTTTGAGAAGGGTGGTGAGGGGTTGGTGAGGGTGTTGAAGGGTTGGTGAGGGTGTTGAGGGGATGAGAAGGGTGGTGAGGGGTTGAGAAGGGTGGTGAGGGGTTGAGAAGGGTGGTGAGGGGTTGAGAAGGGTGGTTAGAGGTTGAGAAGGGTGGTGAGGGGTTGAGAAGGGTGGTGAGGGGTTGAGAAGGGTGGTGAGGGGTTGAGAAGGGTGGTGAGGGGATGAAAAGGGTGGTGGGTGATGAGGGGTTGAGAAGGGTGGTGGGTGGTGAGGGGTTGAGAAGGGTGGTGAGGGGATGAGAAGGGTGTTGAGGGGTTGAGAAGGTTGAGAAGGTTGGTGAGGGGTTGAGAAGGGTGTTGAAGGGTTGAGAAGGGTGGTTAGGAGTTGAAAAGGGTGGTGAGGAGTTGAGAAGGGTGTTGAGGGGTTGAGAAGGTTGAGAAGGGTGCTGAAGGGTTGTGAAGGGTGGTGTGGGGATGAGAAGGGTGGTGGGTGGTGAGGGGTTGAGAAGGGTGGTTAGGAGTTGAAAAGGGTGGTGAGGAGTTGAGAAGGGTGTTGAGGGGTTGAGAAGGTTGAGAAGGGTGCTGAAGGGTGGTGTGGGGATGAGAAGGGTGGTGGGTGGTGAGGGGTTGAGAAGGGTGGTGAGAGGTTGAGAAGGGTGGTGAGGGGTTGAGAAGGGTGGTGAGGGGTTGAGAAGGGTGTTGAAGGGTTGAGAAGGGTGGTGAGGGGTTGAGAAGGGTGGTGAGAGGTTGAGAAGGGTGGTGAGGGGTTGAGAAGGGTGGTGAGGGGTTGAGAAGGGTGGTGAGGGGTTGAGAAGGGCGGTGAGGGGTTGAAAAGGGTGGTGAGGGGATGAGAAGGGTGGTGGGTGGTGAGGGGTTGAGAAGGGTGGTGAGAGGTTGGGAAGGGTGGTGAGGGGTTGAGAAGGGTGGTGAGGGGATGAGAATGGTGTTGAGGGGTTGAGAAGGGTGGTGAGGGGATGAGAAGGGTGGTGAGAGGTTGAGAAGTGTGTTGAAGGGTGGTGAGGGAATGACAAGGGTGGTGGGTGGAGAGGGGTTGAGAAGGGTGGTGAGAGTGTAAGAAGGGTGGTGAGGGGTTGAGAAGGGTGGTGAGGGGTTGAGAAGGTTGGTGAGAGGTTGAGAAGGGTGGTGAGGGGATGAGAAGGGTGGTGAGGGGATGAGAAGGGTGGTGAGGGGTTGAGAAGGGTGGTGAGGGGTTGAGAAGGTTGGTGAGAGGTTTGAGAAGGGTGGTGAGGGGTTGAGAAGGGTGGTGAGGGGTTGAGAAGGGTGTTGAGGGTTTGAGAAGGGTGGTGAGGGGTTGAGAAGGGTGGTGAGGGGTTGGTGAGGGTGTTGAAGGGTTGAGAAGGTTGGTGAGGGGTTGAGAAGGTTGGTGAGGGGTTGAGAAGGGTGGTGAGGGGTTGAGAAGGGTGGTGAGGGGTTGAGAAGGGTGGTGAGGGGTTGAGAAGGGTGGTGAGGGGTTGAGAAGGGTGGTGAGGGGATGAGAAGGGTGGTGGGTGGTGAGTGGTTGAGAAGGGTGGTGGGTGGTGAGGGGTTGAGAAGGGTGGTGAGGGATTGAGAAGGGTGGTGAGGGGATGAGAAGGGTGGTGGGTGGTGAGGGGATGAGAAGGGTGGTGGGTGGTGAGGGGTTGAGAAGGGTGGTGAGAGGTTGAGAAGGGTGGTGAGTGGTTGAGAAGGGTGGTGGGTGGTGAGGGGATGAGAAGGGTGGTGGGTGGTGAGGGGTTGAGAAGGGTGGTGAGAGGTTGAGAAGGGTGGTGAGGGGTTGAGAAGGGTGGTGGGTGGTGAGGGGTTGAGAAGGGTGGTGAGAGGTTGAGAAGGGTGGTGAGGGGTTGAGAAGGGTGGTGAGGGGTTGAGAAGGGTGTTGAAGGGTTGAGAAGGGTGGTGAGGGGTTGAGAAGGGTGGTGAGGGGATGAGAAGGGTGGTGAGAGGTTGAGAAGGGTGGTGGGTGGTGAGGGGTTGAGAAGGGTGGTGAGGGATTGAGAAGGGTGGTGAGTGGTTGAGAAGGGTGGTGGGTGGTGAGGGGATGAGAAGGGTGGTGGGTGGTGAGGGGTTGAGAAGGGTGGTGAGAGGTTGAGAAGGGTGGTGAGGGGTTGAGAAGGGTGGTGAGGGGTTGAGAAGGGTGTTGAAGGGTTGAGAAGGGTGGTGAGGGGTTGAGAAGGGTGGTGAGGGGATGAGAAGGGTGGTGAGAGGTTGATGAGGGTGGTGAGGGGTTGAGAAGGTTGGTGAGGGGTTGAGAAGTGTGGTGAGGGGTTGAGAAGGGTGGTGAGGGGTTGAGAAGGGTGGTGGGTGGTGAGGGGTTGAGAAGGGTGGTGAGAGGTTGAGAAGGTTGGTGAGGGGTTGAGAAGGGTGGTGAGGGGTTGAGAAGGGTGGTGAGGGGATGAGAAGGGTGGTGGGTGGTGAGGGGTTGAGAAGGGTGGTGGGTGGTGAGGGGTTGAGAAGGGTGGTGAGAGGTTGAGAAGGTTGGTGAGGGGTTGAGAAGGGTGGTGAGGGGTTGAGAAGGGTGGTGAGGGGATGAGAAGGGTGGTGGGTGGTGAGGGGTTGAGAAGGGTGGTGAGGGGATGAGAAGGGTGGTGAGGGGATGAGAAGGGTGGTGGGTGGTGAGGGGTTGAGAAGGGTGGTGGGTGGTGAGGGGTTGAGAAGGGTGGTGAGGGGTTGAGAAGGGTGTTGAAGGGTTGAGAAGGGTGGTGAGGGGATGAGAAGGGTGGTGAGGGGTTGAGAAGGGTGGTGAGGGGTTGAGAAGGTTGGTGAGGGGTTGAGAAGGGTGGTGAGGGGTTGAGAAGGGTGGTGAGGGGTTGAGAAGGGTGGTGAGGGGTTGAGAAGGGTGGTGAGGGGATGAGAAGGGTGGTGAGGGGTTGAGAAGGGTGGTGAGGGGATGAGAAGGGTGGTGAGGGGTTGAGAAGGGTGGTGAGAGGTTGAGAAGGGTGTTGAAGGGTTGAGAAGGGTGGTGAGGGGATGAGAAGGGTGGTGGGTGGTGAGAGGTTGAGAAGGGTGGTGAGGGGTTGAGAAGGGTGGTGCGGGGTTGAGAAGGGTGGTGCGGGGTTGAGAAGGGTGGTGAGAGGTTGAGAAGGGTGGTGAGGGGTTGAAAAGGGTGGTGAGGGAATGAGAAGGGTGGTGGGTGGAGAGGGGTTGAGAAGGGTGGTGAGAGGTTGAGAAGTTTGGTGAGAGGTTGAGAAGGGTGGTGAGGGGTTGAGAAGGGTGGTGAGGGGTTGAGAAGGTTGGTGAGGGGTTGAGAAGGGTGTTGAAGGGTTGAGAAGGGTGGTGAGGGGTTGAGAAGGGTGGTTAGGAGTTGAGAAGGGTGCTGAAGGGTTGAGAAGGGTGGTGAGGGGATGAGAAGGGTGGTGAGGGGTTGAGAAGGGTGGTGAGGAGTTGAGAAGGGTGCTGAAGGGTTGAGAAGGGTGGTGAGGGGATGAGAAGGGTGGTGGGTGGTGAGGGGGTGAGAAGGGTGGTGAGGGGTTGAGAAGGGTGTTGAGGGGTTGAGAAGGGTGGTGAGGGGATGAGAAGGGTGGTGGGTGGTGAGGGGTTGAGAAGGGTGGTGAGAGGTTGAGAAGGGTGGTGAGGGGTTGAGAAGGGTGCTGAAGGGTTGAGAAGGGTGGTGGGTGGTGAGGGGTTGAGAAGGGTGGTGAGAGGTTGAGAAGGGTGGTGAGGGGTTGAGAAGGGTGGTGAGGGGTTGAGAAGGGTGTTGAAGGGTTGAGAAGGGTGGTGAGGGGTTGAGAAGGGTGGTGAGGGGATGAGAAGGGTGGTGAGGGGTTGAGAAGGTTGGTGAGGGGTTGAGAAGGGTGGTGAGAGGTTTAGAAGGGTGGTAAGGGGTTGGTGAGGGGTTGAGAAGGGTGGTGGGGGGTCGAGAAGGGTGGTGAGGGGATGAGAAGGGTGGTGAGGGGATGAGAAGGGTGGTGAGGGGTTGAGAAGGTTGGTGAGAGGTTGAGAAGGGTGGTGAGGGGATGAGAAGGGTGGTGAGAGGTTTAGAAGGGTGGTGAGGGGTTGAGAAGGGTGGTGAAGGGTTGAGAAGGGTGGTGAAGGGTTGAGAAGGGTGGTGAGGGGTTGAGAATGGTGGTGAGGGGTTGAGAAGGGTGGTGAGGGGTTGAGAAGGGTGGTGAGGGGTTGAGAAGGGTGGTGAGGGGTTGAGAAGGGTGGTGAGGGGATGAGAAGGGTGGTGGGTGGTGAGGGGATGAGAAGGGTGGTGAGGGGTTGAGAAGGGTGGTGAGGGATTGAGAAGGGTGGTGCGGGGTTGAGAAGGGTGGTGCGGGGTTGAGAAGGGTGGTGAGAGGTTGAGAAGGGTGGTGAGGGAATGAGAAGGGTGGTGGGTGGAGAGGGGTTGAGAAGGGTGGTGAGAGGTTGAGAAGTTTGGTGAGAGGTTGAGAAGGGTGGTGAGGGGTTGAGAAGGGTGGTGAGGGGTTGAGAAGGTTGGTGAGGGGTTGAGAAGTTTGGTGAGAGGTTGAGAAGGGTGTTGAAGGGTTGAGAAGGGTGGTGAGGGGTTGAGAAGGGTGGTTAGGAGTTGAGAAGGGTGCTGAAGGGTTGAGAAGGGTGGTGAGGGGATGAGAAGGGTGGTGAGGGGTTGAGAAGGGTGGTGAGGGGTTGAGAAGGGTGCTGAAGGGTTGAGAAGGGTGGTGAGGGGATGAGAAGGGTGGTGGGTGGTGAGGGGATGAGAAGGGTGGTGAGGGGTTGAGAAGGGTGGTGAGGGGTTGAGAAGGGTGGTGAGGGGTTGAGAAGGGTGGTGAGGGGATGAGAAGGGTGGTGGGTGGTGAGGGGTTGAGAAGGGTGGTGAGAGGTTGAGAAGGGTGGTGAGGGGTTGAGAAGGGTGCTGAAGGGTTGAGAAGGGTGGTGGGTGGTGAGGGGTTAAGAAGGGTGGTGAGAGGTTGAGAAGGGTGGTGAGAGGTTGAGAAGGGTGGTGAGGGGTTGAGAAGGGTGGTGAGGGGTTGAGAAGGGTGGTGAGGGGTTGAGAAGGGTGGTGAGGGGATGAGAAGGGTGGTGAGGGGTTGAGAAGGTTGGTGAGAGGTTTAGAAGGGTGGTAAGGGGTTGGTGAGGGGTTGAGAAGGGTGGTGAGGGGTCGAGAAGGGTGGTGAGGGGATGAGAAGGGTGGTGAGGGGATGAGAAGGGTGGTGAGGGGATGAGAAGGGTGGTGAGGGGTTGAGAAGGGTGGTGAGAGGTTGAGAAGGGTGGTGAGGGGATGAGAAGGGTGGTGAGAGGTTTAGAAGGGTGGTGAGGGGTTGAGAAGGGTGGTGAAGGGTTGAGAAGGGTGGTGAGGGGTTGAGAAGGGTGGTGAGGGGTTGAGAAGGGTGGTGAGGGGTTGAGAAGGGTGGTGAGGGGTTGAGAAGGGTGGTGAGGGGTTGAGAAGGGTGGTGAGGGGTTGAGAAGGGTGGTGAGGGGTTGAGAAGGGTGGTGAGGGGATGAGAAGGGTGGTGGGTGGTGAGGGGTTGAGAAGGGTGGTGAGAGGTTGAGAAGGGTGGTGAGGGGTTGAGAAGGGTGCTGAAGGGTTGAGAAGGGTGGTGGGTGGTGAGGGGTTAAGAAGGGTGGTGAGAGGTTGAGAAGGGTGGTGAGAGGTTGAGAAGGGTGGTGAGGGGTTGAGAAGGGTGGTGAGGGGTTGAGAAGGGTGGTGAGGGGTTGAGAAGGGTGGTGAGGGGATGAGAAGGGTGGTGAGGGGTTGAGAAGGTTGGTGAGAGGTTTAGAAGGGTGGTAAGGGGTTGGTGAGGGGTTGAGAAGGGTGGTGAGGGGTCGAGAAGGGTGGTGAGGGGAT